>NC_141995.1:37991330-38335011 GCF_049901715.1 Pseudonaja textilis
ACCTCAGAATGGGGGTTGCTATATGTCATTATTCTTCTTTCTCAAATTATCATTCATGCTAGCATTAGTGCTAACTTTTTTTTTTATAGCCAGGGATCTGAACTGGCTTCTCAAGGAAGAGAACTTGCTAATCATTTCAAGACTGAAGGAACACCAGTGATGATTGGTAAATTTTCTTTAATTTAAAATATTTTACTGGAAGTTTATGAATAAAGTGGTGGGTTGAAGATCCTGATTGGTTCCTTGATTCCTCTGAGCAATATTATTTTAGAATGTGTGTTATAATGTTCACTCTCTTTAAAAAAAAAACATGATTCTGGAGTTAAGAAATTTATGAAAAGCTATAGACTCTCCACTCCTACAGATGACATAGTGATCCTCCAATTTCATTTTTAAATGTTGCAGACAATGGAATATCTGCTCATTTGATATACTATAAATATGTGCACCATTCTTCCTTGTTTTTTAAACTAAATGCAGATTTGTTTCCCCATTAACATGAGAATTTGCAACTCTGTGTTAATTGAGTTTAAGGTTGAATGTTCTACAGAATTGAGTCTATAAGTTGAATGTTCAATTTGAGGTTTACAGAGTCAATACAGTAAGTTAAATGTTCAAGAAGCAGAAAAATTCAGATGGAAAAGTACTGATCTTTTGTTTATCCAGTATTCTTTAATATGTATACTTGAATTACAATTAGTAAACTTTGTAAACTGCTTGTCAGAACATTGCAAAAGGGGATAACGTGACACTGAGACACTGCAACCATCTTAAAGATGAGTCAGTTATCAAGCATCTGAATTGTAAATCACGTGACCATGGGGATGCTTCAATAGTCACAAATGTGAAAAATGGTTGTAAGCCAATTTTTTTCAGCACCATTGTAACTGAATGGTCACTAAACGGTTGTATGTAGTATTTTCCAAGCACAACTGGGCACACCTGTATTTTCCAAGCACAACTGGGCAGATACATGGGAAGCATGGCTGCAGAGTTCCATTGACATGTTTTTGTAGTAAGACTGCAGCCACAGCCATGTTGCTTGGATCAGCTTGGACCACAAAAGGTGGTTCTGTGTCCGTGGGGGTTGACAGACCAGACCAGCTTTGACTTTAGCTGGATCCAACTCCATGCCCTCACTCGACATTCAATAGCCCAGATAGTCTAGGCAGGTTTTATGGAACTCACATTTTGACAGCTTCACATATAGCTTGGCCGCAAGGAGTTTTCCAGCACCTGACGAACCTGTTCTAAACAGACCCTTGGTACCAAGACAACAGAGAGATAGTGTAGCTTGGAAAGGGTTAAAACTATACGTTCCCAACACACTGCGAATCCAAGTTCTGTGGAGGAGCCATGATTCAAAGCAAGGGGGACTTTTGGCTAGTTAAAGACATTGCACTTAGCCAGGAGACAATTCTGATGGCCAATGATGAAAAAGGACATTGAGGACTATGTGAATAGCTGTGCTACCTGTGTTACAATGAAGACAAGACCTGGGAAGCCCCCAGGACTTCTACAGCCGGTGGCAGAACTGTCCCGACCTTGGGAGGAGATAGGAATGGATTTCAGAGTAGAACTCCCAGAGACTGGAGGGAACATGGTCATTTGAACCATGGTTGATTTATTCTGCAAACAAGCCCATTTTATTGTGTGCAATGGTCTCAGCAAAGAAATTACACAGACTGTTTGTTAAACGCATCTATAGGTTACATGGGGTCCCTCACAGAATCATTTCAGGTAGGGGAATCCAATTCATTGTGAAGTTCTGGAAGGACTTTATTAAGGCTATTGGTTGGCCTGGGGGTTAAGCTCGTCTTTTCATCTGAGCACTAATTGGGCAGTGGAACTTATGAATGCAATGATTGGGCAATATTTGAAATGTTACATAAATTACCAACAGTCAGATTGGGCTGAGTTGTTACTGTTTGCTGAGGTAGCTTACAATAATTCAGTACACAGTAGCACAGGATTAACTCCATTTCAAATTAACACTGGGATGGAATTTGTCCCTATGCCAGAGTTAGCTAGAGAACTCCTTTCGTCCATGTCAGTAAATGAATGGATGGCTTCTTTGAAAAACTCATGGGAAAACATTAAGCAAGCTTTAGCAGAAGCCGTGAAAATTTATAAAACACGGGTTGACAAACACTGTTCTCAGCAACCACAATTTAGGGTGTGGGATAACATTTACTTGTCCACCAAATATTTGAAGTTACAATGGCCTTCAAGGAAGTTAGGGCTTTCTAAGTTATCTGCATATTGTGTTCTTTGCTATTTGTTTTGACAAATGAAAGAGTTGACAAGGATATAGTACTGTTAAGCATGTTCTCTTTATCACAATTAATTGTTTTATCAAGGATAGGTCCTCTTATCATATGGTTGAGAAGCAGGGTTGACATCCACTCCCAAAGGCTGTATACATTGTGCGACATACCAAGTGCATGCCAACATGTAACGCCAAAGAAAGCCCTCATGGACATTCTCTTGCTAAAAAGGAGGAAATCACTGCACAAAGCAGTCCCTCATTGAGAATTGACATGCTTGTTTTGCAGCAAAGGACACTGAAAATAAGTTGTATATATTGGTGGCCCAATAGTAATGAATTGCCATGGAACACACTGCTTCAGCTATATCTTCAAGCTTTATCTTTTCTCTGGCTTTCCTAGGTGGTGGAGTCTTGGCACACACTATATTAGGGGTGGCATGGAATGAGATCACTGGGAACGTTAAATTTTTGATTCTGGATCCACATTACACTGGTGCTGAGGATCTGCATGTTATATTAGAAAAGGTGAGACTCTCTTCACAATTGACTTACATAACAGATATTTTGATTTTTTAAAAGCATTGTATTCATATTCATTGTTCTTAAATGTACTGGTATTTTGGATAAAATTCACAATTTTAATTTCTACATAGGAGAGGTCTTGTCAAAGAAATATATAACTGTACTGTGATAACATACATTTTGTTTAAACTAACCCATAAACCAGTGCAGTCAGATTCACAAAATCCTCTTTAATACTGCTGAAACAGTTTCAGTAGAACTGGAAGTACCTTAAATAGGAAATAGCTTAACTTAATAAACCTGAACTTCAACTAGTTTTAAAATACACATATTTCCATGTTTATTACAGAGAATCAGAATGAACAATGTGTTTTTCCTTTTAGCCCGAACAGAATATATGCTGTTATTTGTAAGTTTTTCTCTCAGATGGTGGGAACAGTGTTGAAACACTATTTTCATAAATTCCAAGTAGGATGACCCTCACATGCTAAGATCTGGGTGAACGGTTCCACATTTGGAGTTTGCCTTTGTTTTGTAATTGTCATTAAAAGTGTGCAAAATAGTGAATTGCTTATAGTGTGTGAGTGTGTGGTTTAAAGAAAATAAACATATTGTTTCTGGCTTTGATTAAGCTTTGTGTACAGCTCTATTCTTAACCTTCTTTTAAACAAATAACTTCTTTCAATGAAGTATCGGATGCAGCACATTGTTGACTTAGATGCAAACTGTAATAGTGGGCAATAGAAATGGAACCAAAAACTCTTTGTTATATTCTGCTATATTTAATTAATGTTAATTAATAGATCAAATTTCTGTTACTCTATTTTACTAAACTGTAAATAGTTAATATCCCCTTTATTTGAGGTCTGCTCTTGATTAATTCAAAGGCACATCCATCAATTCAGTGTAATTTTCTGGCAATTTGTTACTCAAATTCAGTTTGTAAAAGAGTTCATCTCTGGCAAACACGTTTTCTGTTTTTATAGCTTTATTTTATATATAACTGGAAGTTTATTGACCATATTTACATTGTAAACACTCATCCAATGAACAGAGACATAAGCCAAATACAATCCTGTTATCTCAAAATGCATAAATCTGCTGCTGAATAACTGTATTTATAGCTTTCAATTTAGCTTTTGTGCTTGTACGAATACATAAAACCAGTTCTTTTACTAACACATCAGCAATGGATTAAAACATTGAATTTCATTTTCTCTTCCCTTTTTTTACAGGGCTGGTGCGGCTGGAAGGGTCCAGATTTCTGGAACAAAGATGCTTACTATAATTTGTGTCTACCTCAGCGACCAAAATGTATTTGAATATTTGCATTGAATGATACAGTTGTGATAAACTAGCTG
Organism: Pseudonaja textilis; assembly: GCF_049901715.1. Lineage (NCBI taxonomy): Eukaryota > Metazoa > Chordata > Lepidosauria > Squamata > Elapidae > Pseudonaja > Pseudonaja textilis. The sequence goes on from NC_141995.1 coordinate 37,995,483, forward strand.
CTTTCTGTATATATGGTTTATTTGTATTTAATATCATGCTTCTCATAATTCCACTGAAATAAAATTACTGCTCTAATATTTCAGAGCACAAATTATGTACAAGATTATTTTTCAAATAAAATATGATTATATCCTGTTAATTTTGATTAGCTTCCTGCTTTTGTCATCAAATATTAACAACTAATTTCTACAGCTGTCCTTTGAAAGTGGCGCGCTCCCAGTGTAATGTTGAATAGATTTGCAATCTCAGGTTTGCAGCAACAGAAGTAAGAAGATATAGTTACAGTGCAAGTTACTACAAAAAGGTTCTGTACAAAATTTGCTGACAGAAGCACACCTACAGAACACAATTTTATCAACATATTTGTTTAACCTGAACAATGTGTTGATTGCCAGGATACTATCTACTGCTTTGCTTATTCATGTGTTCACATGAGTAAAGAACATCAATATACCAGTCACAAAATTAATGATACACGAATCAATGGTAGAAAAATATTGCTGTATGTTATTATTGTGCACACAAAGAAATTATATGAAATCTTCTTCAAGAAGAACACACTTTCCTTCGTAGAAGGCATTGTTCAAAGTACTTTGCGTTGAAGTTGTAGATTCATGTTTTTGTTTGCAGAGCTTTGAATATCCACATGGCTTACTCATTTTCACATGAGTTCAAATCTGTATAAACGGAAAGACTTGCTTTTCAGCTGTAGAATTCAGTTTTGAATTAAGCATGTGCTATAACATTGTACAACATCTAATTTCAATATAGTGGATTGCAGCCTTAGAAATTAATCTTGAGCAGGTAACAGCTCAAGTCTGTCAGCTCTGGTCTGTCTTAGCTTATGTAGATCTTTGTTCTTCCTCCCAAGATAATCCAACTTCCTTCAATCCATCACAATATTTTACTTACTTTTCGAACAAGTACTCACTTAGACAATGTTCAAAAAAGAATACTAACAATAAAAGTATCACTAATACTATATTCACGCCTAGAATTACTTTTACTGAGCTCAGAATTTATCTTTAAGTCAACATGTACAAAAGGGCATTCTAAAATTCCTCGAGCACTGTATACCACATTAAGCATGGCAATTATCAACAGAAAACTTTAAAGAGAAAACAGATGTAGAAAGTTATAATAAATCCATAAGACTACAACTACAGTTAGTCCTTGACTTACAGCAGTTTGTTCAAAGTTAAATGGCACTGGAAAAAGTGATTTATGAGCATTTTTTACATGATTGTTTTAGCATCCCCACAGTTACATGATCAAAATTAAGACGCTTGGCAACTGAGTCATATTTATGATGGTTGCAGTATGCCAGGGTCGTGTGATTACCTTTTGCAACCTTCTGACAAGCAGTCAATGGGGAAGCCAGATTAATGGGGAAACCATGTCACTAACAACTGCAGTGATTCACTTAATAACTATGCCAAGAAAGATTGCACAACGGGGCAAAATTTACTTAACAAATGTATCACTTAGTGACAAAACTTTGGGACTCTATTCTTATCGTAAGTTGAGAACTACCTGTAGTGAGGGGGTGGTGCCAGTGACTGTCAATGCAGACTTCTCTGCTAGGAATATGGAATATTATTCAGGAGCAAATCTAATGAATATATATATATCCCAGCCCTTGTAACACGTGTATGTATGTGTGTGTGTGTTAGATTCGGAGTATCTTGATCAACATTCTCTAGACGATTCTAACTAGTTCTGTCCCTGTGTAACGTACTACATATATAATCAGTTTGACCAATCTTGAATTGGATTAAAATTTTGAAGAAACTGCCTTACCATTTGATCTCCTCCTCTTTCTGTTGACGAGTCTATTCCCTTCCCACACTCCTTTCTGCCTTTTGGAAGCATCGCTATGGATGAATTCGTCACTGTCATGCAAAGAAGAGTTATACTGTGCTCCTGCTTTCAGGTTCTGAATCTGTTTCACTTTCATAAGGAACTGGGCACACTCCAAAAACCCCAAAGCCAGGGCAAGGTCTTCTGCTGTTTGGCTATTATTATTACGCAAGCTGAAACACACATTTAAAAGAAAACCAATTCATTTTACTGGGAATCTTCCATTTTTCATACAACTAGACCAGAATTTTTTTAAAAAAAATTGAATACAATATTGAATTGAAACACTACAGCCCAAATGTATGAACATCTACTGACAAGCCTTTTTGTAATCCAGAGGTTTTTTTTTCCAAAAAAAAAGACCATGTACAGGTAGTTCTCAAAATTGCAATAGCATTGAAAAAAGCAATTTGTGATTGTTTTTCATACTTATGACCCCATGATTTACAATCAGATGTTTGACAACTGGTTCATCTTTATGATGATTATAGTCTCCCAGGATCATGTGATCCCAGTTTGCGATCTTCTGACAACCAAAGTCATTGGGGAAGCCAGATTCACTTAACAACCATGTTCCTAACTTAACTGGAGTGATTCACTTAACAAATGTGGCAAGAAAAGTCACAAAATGGGGCAAAACTCAACAAATTTCTCAGCAGCATAAATTTTGGGCTCAACTGTGGTTGTGGAAATAAGTTCCATATGAAACAAATTGCAACCAAGCTAGTATCTGGTTACATAGAAATAGAATTAATCTAGGCAAGTAATTGGTGATCATGCTTGTTCTGTTGAAATCAATAACACAAGTTATATATAATGTTAAGCTCTTTTGATTTCTATGGATTGAAGTATAAATTTCTTTACTGAATTGGAGCCTAAACACCTATCCTCTACCAAAAAGAAATAATTTGAAGCTTCTTGCACCCAATTAGCAAGATATTTGTGTAAAATAGTCTAAAATTCAAAGTTGAACAAACTAGGCAAGATTTTTCACATTTTGAGTAACTTGTCACAAGCAACCCTTCAGAAAATCGGATTAGGAGAAAAAGTTACATTCAATTGAAAATATAATTTAATGCAAAAATAGTGAAATTGTTTGATGAAATCAGTATGGGATGTACTTACTCGATGTTGGCCTGACTGGCAACGAGTAAAGTGAGACACTCCAAACTTCCAACTTTAGCTGCCTTATGAATGGGAGCTTCTCCCAGCCAATCCTAATTTTAAAAAAAATACTTTATTTGTAAATCCAATCACTTCATCATTGTTTAGTGTTAATATTTAAAGGGATGATGGTGGTAGTTAAATAAGTTTAATTTAAAGTGTAATATGATTGTCAATTCCAAAACCTTGTCTTAGTAGATACTATTTGAAAGCTAAAAAAGCTTTATCCATTAAGATGAGCTAAAAAAAACACACTCTTCTGGATTGGGCCTACTAAAATTTATGATCAAACATGGCTTGAAAATAATAGGTTTTATTTTTGTCCTTTGAAAAGTAGTATTGGAAACAAGTTTCTAACTTAAGACAAACATATCTTCTCTTAACGAAACATTTTTCTATTCCCAGGACCATGATACTTCATTTAGTACTACTGCATACTTGATGGCAATCCTAGCCAACATAAAACAGAATGTTCTAAACTACTCAGGTATACCTTCATGTTACATTTTCCTTGTTCATAGTCTCAGATAGTGGCTGTTTCTTTCAACATAAAATGGAAAAGTCAGGCTCCAATGGAAAAGTTGAAAATGTACCTGTTGAAAAGTTGAAAATGTACCTGTTGGTTCAGATTGGCTCCCGTCTGCAGTTGCCAAAGAAGGAAGAAGGCATGGCCTCCACCAGCAGCCAGGTGAGCTGGTGACTGAACAAAGGCAGCAGCAGCTAGATTGACTTCCGTCCCTGCTTCCAACAAAGGACTCGGGCCATGAGGCTATAAAACAGAGGAGCATTTGAAGCATAGTCTTTGTGTAGATTCACCACTCTTTCATTAACAAAGGAATAAGAAATGGTAAGCATTACAAAAAGACATGCAATTTCCAAGAGAGTCACCCTTTCAGAATGTATTCCTTACCTCTGAGTTAGCATCCCATAAAAGCATTTTTGCTCTTTTGGTAGACTTGTCAACAAAACACGGTGGTAGGCTTCTTGAGCACAGCTCCGTGGTACATGCTAGTGCATCTGATTCCAAGACTGGCAGCGTCAGCTCATGAACACTCACTCTGGCTGCAGTCCCGCCCTCTCTGCAGCAAACCAGCTTCTGCACGTACACAAACAAGAGCACATGCAAGCCAGTCTGTTTGGCTGGGAAGATGATTGGCCTTTCTCAACTTGTTATGCTTATGAGATAGGAGGGTGCAGGACAGGCTGAGGACAGGTGGAGCAGCCATGCAGCACAGTGCAACCAGGCACGTATCACACATACACAACAGTCAATCACAGTTGATGGCTCTGCCTTCCAACTCCTCCCTTTACCACAACCACAAGGAAGGTCAACAATTATTCTAAAAGAAGGACTGATGTTTACTTTGAAGTTCTTTGAACGTATTTCTACTTCTACACACCAGTTAATTCCTGAGTGGACTGATGGAGTTCCTTCAGCCTATGGCAAGATGTCAAAAGAAGTCAGCATCCTTAAGAGATTAAAGATGCAACTCATATTAACATTCATACTCTGTCTTATGTCCGCTGACATAAACTTCAGTAGAGCTTACTCCTAAACATCTGCTTTGGCTTGCATAGGCTATATATATATGTATGTATGTATGTATGTATGTATGTATGTATGTGTATATGTATATGTATGTATACACACATGCACACACACATATACATATACATACACATACATATATACATACATACATACATACATACATACATACATACATATTTGTTTTCTGAGGTTTTCACGGGTATTTGTAAGATACTTCCAATTTTACGCGGGAGAAAACCCGAATAACCAAAGATACACACACACACACACACACACACACACACATATATATATATACACACACACACATACATACATATACGTGTACATACACACACACGATTGATTTTTTACTCTCATCTGGTGGTCATTTGAATTTTTACCGGCAAAATCTAATGTCCAATAAGCTTAAATCAATTAGTTGGGAACTTGAGATGAATAAAGTGAAGCCAGTCAACAAAGAATAAATCTATGAGCAATTAAAATTGTAATATTTAATGTGACCAGCCCAAATTTATTTTTTTAAAACTGAAAAGATAAAAGTTGTTACAAACTGACTGTGAGCATTATATACTGAATTTACAAAGCAGCATCTGCAAACAGCAGTTTTAAAGATAAACAGAAACACAACTCTGACTTATTTTTCAGACAGCTCAAGATAAGTACACCTTCCTTAGCAATTTGTTTATCTAGAGAACTACTTTGTTAGGAATTTTTTACAGCAATCTGCCAAAATCTTGTAACATCATTTTGTACCTGGCACTCTGGGATGATGGAGTATAGATGTTAATCTTCTATCTGCTGCCTCTGAAGTAAGTGCTATTCTCTCTTCAATCATCTTTTCTAAAGGCTAAACATATATCTCTCCCTTAGTTTTTTCTGGTAAGACAGCTTCAATTCAACATTGTCCTTCTAAAAGTAGTACTGGTTTCAATTTGTCTTTCACAAAGAACAAAAGTAGCTTGGAAATATATTTGAGTAGTATCTGTAAGTATCTAATTCTTCCACGATTGTTTTCACATATATTATTACCAAGTCAGGTATCCACCATCCCAGGTATATACTTTGCCTGCATTAAATTTCAGTCTGTTACTTCAACCCATTTCTTTATTGTATCAAAATCATGTTGAATTTTTATTGTTTTCTACTCTATTTGCTATCAGTCCCCATTTTGTGTGATCTACAAATTTGATAAAGTATTGCTTGGTCAGGATCTTCCATCCTTTTCCACAACCAATTAATTAAAATGTGTGAAGCCCCAGGACTGAACCCTCTAGCATCTCTCCTCTTTCTAGATGACGTGCCGTCTCCAAACATTCTTTCAAGCCAGCAATGAATCTAATAGACATGTCATCCAGCTGATAGTCATCTAGCTTGCTAATATAGAGTATCTTGTCATCGCTTTGAAGAAATCTCTTATGTATTCCCATACTATATTTAGGAAGTTACCCAAAGTGAAATGTGATTTGTTCCAAATAAATTCAGGCTGATTTTTAATGATCCCTTCAGATTAATTTACAGTACATCTAGCCTGAAGATCCGAACTAATTCGAAGTCAATTATTCTGTTTCCAGCAAGCTTGAAGTGGAAACTTTCAATCAGCTCCTCAGTTGCCCAGCGGAAAGCATATTCTTTTCTCAAAACTGACTTAGTCAAAGAAGTTGAGAAATTTTGTTATTATTCTGTTACCATCTGCATTGAGGAGCTATGCTATAAATTATTTTCTCTCATTTGTAGTTTGAATATATATGGGGGGAAAAGCTTTTGTTGTTCTTAGCATTCTTCATTAAACCTTAGGTCATTTTGATCCTTAGTTTTTCATAAATTCTACAATTTTAGGCTATAAATATGCACTATTTCTTCATGCTGTTCCTCTTTCTTCATACTCTGTTCCTCTTTCTAGTTTCCTATATATGTTTATCATGATTTCCAGACTTTCTCTAAACATATTGAAATATGGTGTAGCCATATTTCTTCTGCTATCTTCCTTTCCCTACACACACACACACACACACACACACAGTGGAAATGTTTGCTCATTCTCTTCTTAGAAATTTCCATTCTTCTTGTCCATTTGCTTTTTCTAACATGTAATTCTAATAACTTTATTCTAACTTTATCAAAATATGCTTTTTGAACTATGGAAAACTCTCCACCCCACCCCAGAAAAATGAAATATTTTGGGAAATATTAAAAAGGCAGAACATTATATTTCCCTAATAGTATATAATATTATTATATTATATAATAGAATATTATATAACCCTAACCCTAAAGGAGAAATGGAGAAACATGTCTTTAGAGGCAGAAATCAATCCGCAGTCTTTCTTAATATTCACAGCAGATGCCAGCACTTAAGGGCACTTAAATGCCAGCACTAAAAGAGCTTATTGAAAGAGAAACCAACTATCTAGATAGCTCTATTCATAAGCAAAACAAACACAGGCAGTAATCCATTCAAGACAGGATATTTAGAAACTATTGCAGCAAAGTTTGACAGCTAACAAAGGCAGAATGGTAAAATTAGAAAACAGCCCTTCACCCAAGATCCAATACAGGACGAAAGCCATTAGCTATAATAGGAATTGCCTGACACCCTTCATTGCACCACCCCTAGAACAGTTCAAACTTCAAAGTCACAGAAACCTATAAAGATCCACCCACTCATTCAACCATGTGACCCAGAACTGCTGTTAGTTCTGTTCATGATTAAACTTTCTTTCCAATTAGCCTCCATGTTGTTTATAGCGTCTTTCTCCCAACTTCGAACTGAACCAGGCAGATTTTCCTTTCAACAGAAGTCCAAGATGTGTTTGACTATACTGAGTTTAGCGTCTCTTAAAATCAGTAAGACCAGCATTACCATTTTCGCAGCAGATATGTCTCTCTCCTTTATTATATCAATAATATATCCATAAATAACGCTATCCCAAAAAACAAAGTAAACTGCTACCAACAAATTGCAAATTGCTGTAAAATTATTCTGCTGAGCACTGTAATCATATCTCCTAAGTTCTACTTCTCTCTTGGTCTTTAGATTGCTATTAATTCAGACAAGATTTGTCAAGTATAAATGGGGATTCCTACACCTTCCCCTCATTATTGTTTGGCATTTGAGTCCCTCTCCCTTTCTATTTACAAGTTCACCCCTTTGTACGACTCAGTCAGATTGTTTTCAGGACTGTATCAAATGTTGTATGCAGGTTTGGAAAAAAAACATCTACTGTACTCTTTTTTTGAGGTGCTTGCTCTATTCTATTGCTAGGAACCGGCTTGCATCATGGCTGGCTGGGGAATTCTGGGAGTTGAAATCCAAACATCTTAAAAGTTGCCAAGGTTGAAAAATAGGGACCCAGCCCAAGCAACTCCTCCGCTCAAGTGCCCACTTGACGAGACTGAACACCAATTGATCAGCTTCCCGTTCCTTTGGCTGGTCAGCGTGCGCGCATGCTCACGCGGACATGAAAGTGAAGGGCGGGTCGTTGGCAGGGCGTAGGCCTTTGGGGAAACGCTTGGTACTAGCGTTGCTAAGCGACGCGTGGTTGCTGCCGCTGCCTATGTCTCGGTTCTCTGCGACTACACGCGGGAGGGCGCAATTCGCGATGGGCACCGCAGATGAATTCAGTGAGTCACAATTCATGGGCATTGAATCGGGCGGGCTCATTTTGCTCCTTTCTTCTCCCTTTCACGCCGCTTTTGTCAGCAATCCAAGTACTGTAGTAAGTTTCCAGGTAACGATTATCAAGAGGACTTGAAAAGTCCTTAATTCGTGGAACAGCTTTGATGGAGGTGGGAAAGCGCTTTGCGCATTGTCGGTGTGTGTGTGTGAGAGAGCGTGAGCGAGCGAGAGATCATAATTATTTTACTGCCCTTAGGAGAGCTCTGGCGATCTCGGGCATAGCCTGATGCGGTCACTCTGGATAACTTCTTCCCTATTCTTTTGCCCTCCAGCTATGTTGGGCCACTTCTCCATCACTTCCAGCCCATCACCAATGCCACGTTGCCTGGGGATTTTTAAGATTTGATCCAGCACCGTCAAGAGACTCCTTGCTGGAAATCCCAGAAGGACACAAACGGCCACCATCCAAGGGCAGCTGGGAAGCTGGGGGGCTCTGGAGGAGGAACAAGTGTGCATTCACTGGTATTGGTGCATCATAACCAGTTTGGTATACTGGCTCAGGAGCAGGGCTGGAAACCAGATTTGAGCTCTAAGCATGAAAGTCAGTTGGTTGACTTTGAGCTAACTGCTCTTGCTCACTCTCTCTCTCTCTCTGCTTGGCTTATTTTATATAATTGTGGTTGTGGAGAAGAGGCAGGAGGATTAAACATGTTTGTCATGAAAACACTTCTGCCTAAAACCCTTGGTGATTGAAAGTGACCCAGATGAGAAAATTAATTTTATAGAATGAAAGGATCAAACATGCTTAAAACTTTGAACATCCTCTCAGGTGTTTCTGGTTTCCATTTATTAAGGGTTTTTTTCTTCCCACTATTATATGCATATAGTACTTGTGACTTATCCTTGGCATGGTCAGGCAGTGTATAACTGTTTTCCTCTAATAAAGGAAAAAATAAAGGGTTTGTACAGATACCTTTCATTGCAGCCATAGATGTCTAGTCCAATGGAGTACCTCATCAGATCATGTTGAGATTCAGCTTCGCCTTGTAGGTAAAAGGCAATTTATGGTTGTATTCTGCTCCCATAGGGAAATCTATCAGTCAATTTCAGATGAGTGATATAAGATGATTTTGAATGGAAATATAATCAATAGACAGAAGAATATGTGGGTTTTGTGCAAAATAGCTTTTGAAATCACTAGGGAGAAATACCATGGACAGGTAATAAATTTAATGTGAAATTGGCTAAGTTTGCTTTTCCTCCACTGTTGCTCCTTCTTGAAAATCTTGCAATTCTAGAAATTCTCTGTAATAAAAAAGTTAAGGAGTATCCTCCCTTTTGTTCCAGTGGTATACAATTAGAAGTCTCTGAGTATGCTGCGAAGAGCTTTAACTTTAAGCCTCTGGAAGAGAGCTGAGAAGTAATACAATGAATAAAAAGTCGAAGAGTTGTATACTAGAGTTAAAAATAATGCATATTTTGCTACAATCCATTAATCACAATTGGAATATGAGGCAGCAATGTAGTATTGGTGCTAAATTAAAAGTCCAGGCACCCAGGCCCTCTTCTGGCATTCCTCATTTAGTTTATTGACTTTGCTGGCTCTCAGATGTCCCTGGCCTCCCCTCCACCATGGCACTTCCCATCCCCACACAACATGCCCATGCTCCTTACCTAACGTCCTGTCTCATCCTGCATTGCCATCACTAAGCAATTGCATTGCACTTTATGACTGCATCATTTATGCAGGGAATCCTGGTCCCAATTGCCATCATAACCCAGGAATTATCAGTATATGGTCAGTTCTTTTATCATCAGGAGTGTGGCTGAGTGCATCAGTTAGGTTAACTTGTGAATAGTGGGTCTGTTTTTAACTATGGGTGTTGCTTTTCTGTGTTGTTGTTTTTCTGCTTTTTGTGACTTTATATTTTAATACTGATAGCAATCCAGAATCATGAGTTTGATGAATGAATAAATATGTAAGTATGCTTACCCAATGAGGTCAATGGAAATCATTAGAAATCAGTGTAAGAAGCAACTCTGCGGGGGAAAGGCTGGTATCCTAAGGAAAGTAATGGTGAAAGGCGAAGCAAGTAACCATTTCTCAAGGCTTAAGTGTGTTTCTGTTTTTATTACAGGAATAATATAAAAAAGAAAAATGAAGCCAACCAGTGAACCTCTACCTCGTGAACATAGTACTGAGACTGTTCTCCAGTGCATTTTAAAGGCGTCCACTAGTGAATTGGATAGTTTACAGTGGCTATCCGATCAAGGTAACAAAAGAATATACTTTCTAGCTTCCACGGTTCTTTATTTTTTATCATGGGATAAGGTGAAGGGATACTTTCATAATAAGAAGTCATTCTTGTTTCTTGAACAAATGGAAAAACAAGATTACGGGATCTATAATAAACAGCCTGAACTTTTGCCAAGAAAAGAGAACTTTTTGCAAAGCGTTACAGGTTCTCTTCTTTAAAATGGCAGTTCTTTTTGTCAAGAAAGGGCTTATGCTGCTGCCTCTATAAATGAGCTAATCTTCCAGGGAATCATGCTTTTTTCTCTGTCTTCTCTATGACTTGCAGACAGAACAAAAGCACTACTCAGAAAATTCTGGCTAATTATTATATATGGGATAAAATCCTGGTTTAATTAAACAGCTAAACAAGACTAGAAAACCATGGCAGACTTGAGCCTTTTGATTTAGTTCTAAGTGTAAACCACCCTACATCTCATCTCTTCCTCTACTATATGCATAGTTCTGCAAGGTCAGACATATCAATAGCACTGCAGTGCTTCTTAGCAAAGCATTGATCCTTTGTTGAGGAAATATATTTCATTGAATTTGTTTAGAAAATAAGGGAATACAGGTAGTCCTCGACTTACAACAGTTCATTTAGTGACCATTCAAAATTACAACAGCACCAAAAAAGGGGCTTACGATCGTTTTTCAGTGAGCCCTGCAGCATCCCCATGATCAAAATGATTAAAATTCAGATGGTTGGCAACTGGATCATATTTTTGACGGTCAGTGTTCCAAGATCATGTGATCACTTTTTGTCACCTTCTGACAAGCAAAGTCAAGCCAGATTCACTTAACTGGATTACTAACTTATCGATTCACTTAACAAAATTCACTTAACAAATGTCTCACTTAACAACAGAAATTTTGGGCTCAATTGTGGTCGTCAGTCAAGGACTAGCTGTATACATCACTTCCTCCTTATGATATTGCAGTTTATTATGTAACGTTTTCCTTGAACAAATGGAGGGAGAGTTATGTGAGTGAGAACACATTCAATGGAGTCTGTTTGTATTTGACATGCAAGTTAACAACTATTAATATGATCAATGACTCCTGCTTGCATTTCATTTAGTTTTTTTCCTTTTTGAGTGTCAAGTTTACATTCAAATAATGTTAAAAGTGTAGGCACACCAGTTCAGCCAAAAACCCAAGCTTTCTATGTTAGATTCCTCACGAAGTACTCCACCTACAAATATGGTATCCACCTAGCACAATGAATGATGGACTACATTTTCATGCTTATTTTCAGACAGACAGTGCAGTCAGTATTGAGTTGCAGAGTAAGGAGAAGGGAAATGTGCCCCTTTTCTTCCACAGCATGACCAGTATTTTCAAAACTAAGTAACTATCTGCATAGTTACATGTTGTGCTCAGTGATCTTTGGATTGAAGCCATTTTCTTTGCCTACAGGATCATTTTAAAAAAAGCAGAGTTGAAGGAAAAAGTATCAAGAGAACTGAGATAACTGAGTTTTTAACATGGGTTTATATAATACAATCAGGATGGCATCCCTATGATCTACTTCCCAGCTTAATTAAGTCACCAGGCCTCCTTATAGCCTCTTCATATTACTTCTTCTGTTCATTCATTGCTCATCATACATGGGTTTAATTTCCACCCCATCTGTAACTAATATGCAGCTTCAACTAATGCCCATTAAGAAAAAATAAATCTGGTCCAAAAAGCTTTCCCACATGTTTTATATGATGATTACTTCATACACAACCACAGCTGTGTCTCTGTTTTTAAATAGGGGCTTCCAATCATAATTTTCTGTTTGCAAAGGCTGAAGAACTTCTGAAAAAGCGAATCAAAGATGGAGAGCCACTGGCATATTTTCTCAAAGGGCAACTTTATTTTGAAGAGGTAAAATTCTACAACTTCTAAAAGAATGTAAAGAATGCTGGAGGGAGACACTGTCAAAAGCAAGGATTAAGGACAATTTCAGATGCCAATATTTTAGAACTCATTTCCCCAATTCGGTGCTTTCCAGAAACGGTAGCATTTATAATTCCCAACTTCACTGGTCTTATTAGTTGGGCTGGTGAGTTTGAGATTTCCCATATAGTAGAATAGCTTCAAGCGTGAGAAAATAGTTGATTTTAATGTAATTAAGAACATAAAAAGCTACCTACTGGCTTGATTCACACACTTCTGAATTTGATTTAAAATAATAAGTAAATCAGACTTGTATGTCTTGCTCAATAAATATGGATTGCAAATACTGACAGACTGTTATGTGTGGCCTTAGTTTATGCATCCATATTCCAATTCAGGAGTAGACAACCTGTGGCTCTCACTTATATTACTAAAATTTTAGTTCCCAAGCATTCCCCACCATTTGTCATGCTTGCTTGGGTTATTGGGTGCTGCTAGGTTTCCAGTTTGATTGACAATAGGAATCCAGGGACATTAATAAAGAAGGCTTTGCAAATGTCCCCTTTATTAACAAGAAAAGCCAATGATCTATTCAACAAATGTGCCCACAAGGATCCCGTCATTCATTTCATAAGAACCATATAGAATGAAAACAATGGCCTAATTAGTCTGTGCTATTCACATAGTGGCCAAGATGCTTGGATGCTTGGGTGCAATAGCAATCTCCTACTAATGTTCCCTAACATTCAGTACAAAGAAGCATACTTTCTACAACATAGCTTCCAGAATGTCTTCATCAGTGGAGAAATATGCACTTATTTATTGCAAATGCAGATCCAAGAATTTGGATCCAAGCAATTTACTCTTTTGCAAGGTTTGCATCCAGGAACCTATTTGCTGTTAGGCTTTTGTTTAATGTTCTGAGGATCTAAGAAATTAGGTATAAATATCTCTTATAAGCATTTCCTTCTGCACATACCTATGATTTCAGGTCCTACCGTTGTTTGAATTTGATGAAGTACTGCTGTCCTGGATGCACAATTTCAAATTTTAGGATGCTTAGTCACCCTTTTAATTATTTTAAATTAAGAATTTAGAATCTAGATAGGAATGTTCTGAAAGATTCAGCAGTCTGTAAGATTTACTAGCTGATTTAATCCTAAATATTTGATTTTCTTTGTGCCTGATACAGAAACGGTATGAAGATGCATTATTGCAATTTGAACAAAACACGGATTTTCAGTCCATGTATCAGCTGGGTGTAATGTACTACGATGGATTGGGAACTCCTCCAAATTCTGTAAGTTGCAACTAGAAAGTAGATATTCATTAATTTTAATAAATAAATAATAACTATAAGTTTATTATTCAACAGTAGCATATATTCTGAACAAGAAAAATGCAAAGGGAATGAAACTGCACATCTTCTAATTCTATGATTCAATGTATATTATGTTCTGTATTGAGATTCAGCATTTGTTTGCATGTATGTTTCTCAGGGTCCTTAGGAACACAGACATTTCTTAATTACACAAGCACAGGAAACAAAAACGCAGTGGTGGAAACTTTACAAATAGTTTTGTACAGAACATGGGAGGTGGCTACAAGTCTACAAGATATTGAATTGCTTATATGGCATATGCAAAATACAGAACTACAATGACTCCATGAGAATCTTCTGCATGAATAATCCATTTTGACAACATGGGTTTGTCAAAAACAGATCATGCCAAACAAATCTTATTTCTTCTTCTTATTTCTTAGTCACTTTGACTAAATTAGTGGCAAGAGAAATGCAATTGACATAGTATGCTTGGATTTTCAGTAAGGCATCTGACAAAGTAGGCTACAACCTTCTTTTTGGTAAGCTAGAAAAATGTGGGACAGACGGTATCAGCACAAGAAGGATTTATAATCCGCTGACAAATCACACTCAACGTGTAGTCCTTAATGGAACTACATCTACATGAAGGAAAGTAAGCCGTGGGTACTTCAAGGTTCCATTTTAGGCTCAGTAGTCTTTCATATCTTCATAAACTAGAAGAAGGAATAGAAGGGGAACTCATCAAATTTGCAGATGGCACTAAGCTGGCAGATGGATCACGACAGATTTGAATATTAGACCCTATCCAACAAAATAAAATTCAATGCAGAAAAAAGTGAAGTCTTACACTTAGGCAAGAAAAATGAAAAGTACAGGTACAGATTTGGTGAAACCTGGCTCAAGAGCAGTGAGAGGGATCTTGGAGTCCTGGTAGACAATCATTTAAATATGAGTCAGTAGTGTGTGGTAGCAACCAAAAAAGCCAGTGCAATCCTAGGATGAATTAATAGAGAGATAGAATCAAAATCATGTTAAGTACTAGTGTCACTTTATAAAGCTTTTAGTAAGATCTCACCTGCAATACTGAATCCAGTTTTGGTCATCACATTATAAAAAAGTTGTTGAGACTTTGGATAAAATGCAGAGAAGAGCAACAAAAACAGTAAGAGGCCTGGAGACTAAAACATATGATGAACGGTTGCAGGAATTGGGTATGGCTAGTGACTAGTCTAATGAAAAGAAGAACCAGGGGTGACACAATAGCAGTGTTCCAATATTTGAAGGGCAGCCACAAAGAAGGATGGTCAACCTATTTTCCAAAGCACCTACAGGCAAGATAAGAAACAGATGGAAACTGATCAAAAAGAGATCCAAGCTAGAACTAAGGAGAAATTCCCTGAGAACAATCAACCAGAAGTTGTGGGTGCTCCATCACTGGAGGCTTTTAAGAAGAGACTGGACAGCCATCTAACTGAAAGGGTAAAGGCTCTCCTGCTTGAGGTGGTTGGACTTTTAAGACTTCCAAGGTCCCTTCCAACTCTGTGATATTCTATTCTCTTCAGGAATTATACTGTGTTCATCTATGGTTCCTCGAATCACCTATTTTTCAAATGTATTTTTGTTTAATAAATGTATGCCTTAAGATTATACCGTTGTCAATTAACTCCACTAAGCAGGCAATTGTTTTTAATAATGTAAACTCAAGGGACATGTTTTTCTTTCCCAAGAAACATATGATTTCAGCTGAACTATGTCTTCCTTGTCATTTGTATTATTGAATAGACTTCTCTTAAACTGTCGTGAATGTTAGGTTAAAAATGTATATGCAACCACCTGCCATAACGCTGAAAGTTAAGTTCATGATACGGAATTCAAAACATCATACTTTGTTAGTTGGAAAAACTGTCTATTCAAATAATTATTTTAGAATGTACACTAGAATGTAGAGTTATGGTTACTGTCAGTGTAGAGCTGTGGCATTTGTAGCATGTGTTGTTTGTACAAGTACAGTATATGGTTTGGGTTCGAGAGAGAACATGACTTGAATCACAGCTGTCTGCAGGAGCTAGCTGCTTTTGTCAGTGATGAAAGCAGCATTACAGCATAACATACTCAGCCCTTTTTGTAGTCTCACGATAGATGTAAAAAGGGGGCTAGATTGTGTTCTGACCCTATGATCTCACTTTCATCACTATCCTCTGGAAATTTGGTTTTCAAAAGCACTGAGGCCAAAAAGGGATTTCCACACCATTTTTCGTGCAGCAAAGCAAAGATTCTGGGTAACAGAGGTCTTTTTTCTCTGACTTCATGCTAGAGATGAAGACTCCTTGAATATATTTGGATCCCTATATGCACCTATCAGTTTAAATGAATGTCCAAACAAGTGGTTATGAAAACCTATCAGAGGCAACCATCTCCAAACTTATACGCCACAAGGCTTAGGGTGGCTCTGTCAAGGTTTCTGTAAATTCAAAGTCAGGAATGGCAGAAGGCAGACTTGTGATTGCTATTAAAATGAAAAGCTGGCTTAAGATGTTTTTCGCTAGAGTAGCAGTAGCTTAATTTTCAGAGCCAAACCTTCATTATGATTTTCTGAACTGAAAAGTCCTTTTTATAAAAGAGTTCATTTGTACATGATTTCTTGTTTTGAATTTTGATAATTTTTCCTGAAAATTCCATTGCTTTCTAACTGAAACAGCAATATCACTTACTTTTATACCTCTTCATAGGGCACTGCAACCCTCTCTAAGCAACTTACAGAGTCAACATATTGCCCCCAACAATCTGGGTCCTCATTTTACCAATCTGAGAAAGATGGAAGGCTGAGTCAACCTTGAGCTAGTCAGAATCAAACTCTGACATATGTTCTACTTTAATGTTATGTGGCAAAGCACCACATCTCAGCTAGGCACACCTCTGGGTTTCAGCTCAATAGAAATTGCTGTTGGCATTGTATCTCCATCAATTAAATGTTGTAACATTTCATTTCAAACAACAGATCCTTTTATGTCTTGGTCTGACATGCAAGTGGGCTGCTTGTTCACAAGTGATTCATGTCTTGACAGGATCACTTATTCTTTGCTTTGGTTCACCTGTAGAAGAAAGGAGTTGAATATATGAAGAAGATTCTCAACTCTGACTCCCCTAAAGCAAGACATTTAAAATTTGCTGCTGCTTACAACCTTGGCCGAGCTTACTATGAAGGACATGGGACTCAATTTTCTGAAGAAGAAGCTGAAAGGTAACTTTTCTTTATAATGCATCCATGCATGGGCATATCAGCCTGACAATTTTGGAGCCAACTATAATAATATAGTCTGAGCCATGATTTCAACATAAAGGCCCCCATTTTGAGACAAATTCTTTGGGTGCTTCTAAATGGAGAGCTCTTTGTGTTAACAATTAAAATCATGGGTTTTATTTATTTCCCTCGTGAATAGATTTTCAGTTGAAAAGAAAAAGAACAGAAATTGCAGGAAAATATTAGAAGTTTAGACATGGAAGTTGCCTAGAGCTCCCTCTAAATTTATGGTTGACACTGAATAATTTCACAATAAAAATTCCTGTTCTGAAATACCATTTTTTGTAAAGGCCAAGCTTCCAATTTGATGCCAATGCATGGATAAGAGATTGTGGTCTTCCCAGTGATGTTGAACTACAATACCCAATATGCTTTAGCATTGGTTATGCTGGGTGGGGTTGCTTAGTTACAGTTTGATGGTTTTTGAAGAACTGTGTAAGTTTCACGACATCTGAGAAACTTCCACATGGCTATGAATGAAAAGGGGAATAATCTAATCATATCACTGTTACTATTGTTTTCTAGATTATGGCTTATTGCTGCAGATCATGGGAATCCAAAAGCAAGTGTAAAGGCTCAGAGTACCCTTGGAATGTTGTATTCAGCCCATGCTAAGGATTTTAAAAAGGTACCTTCTTCTTTGGGATAGTTTTATTCCAAGGCCTACATTCAACAGGCCAAATGGAGTCTCTTTCCATTTGGAAATGGTAAAAAAGAGGCAGCAAGTTGAAGAGAATCACAGAGACCCAATGTGGTATCATGATTAAGATGCTGGACCAGAACTGGGGAAACCTAGGGTTTAGTCTACCATCAGCCACAAAATCTCACTGGTTGATTTTGGGCCAAAGGCTCAAACAACATTCTTAAGTGATTTATCTTCTTATCTATTGGGTAAAAAAAAAATAGTTACTATGTTTCACTGATGTTTTAAAACCTAAGCGAAATATTTGGCAGCCTGAAAATAGAATTATGCATATAAAGAACATTACCTTTATTTTAAAATGCAAATTATGGAGTCTCATTTTTCAGAATAATGAAGAATAGGATTATGTCCTATCTAAACAGCACAGGCAACTTCTGAAGAATGTCAGCTACATATACAGTATCACTGCCATTTTGAAGATTGACAGTCTTCATGTTTCTGCATAGCTACAGAGGCAGATACTAAACCTGAAGCATAATTCTTGACGCTATATCTATCAGTCCACATAGCTTGAACATAGCAAAAATCTTTTTCTTCTTCCCGCCCAAATGACTTTTGGAAAGTTGTTTTTCTGCAGGCGTTCTTTTGGCACTCAGAAGCTTGTGGGAATGGAAGCTTGGAATCTCAAGGCATCCTTGGGATTATGTATCTTCACGGACATGGTGTACGTCACAACTTGAAGGCTGCTTTGGAGTGCCTCAATCAGGCATCAGATCGAGGAAATGTCTATGCTAAAGGCCATTTAGTGGAGTATTATTACAAAAGAAAATGTTTTATAAAAACGGCCGAGTTTGCCAAAAGGTGAATTCATTTTAGTTTGTTCTTCAAGGGGAAGCTAATTGGGAAAAAGGAAGCATAAATCAAATTCACCCATACTTATGTGGGTAGACAACTGAATATTTGCACCTAACTAGCAAGAAGTCAGCATATGTATTTCAGATGCTATGTAATGTATATATTATTTAAAAATAATAAATTATTAAAAATAATTAACATTTTAAAATCTTTCCTGTTGTGGCTTTTAAAGTCCTCAGGCACAAAGATTTTTTTACATAAGAGCTTTTCATATCTATGAGCAATTAGTAATTGCTATGCTTGTACACTATATTGATTCTGAATATAGTTTATAACTGTATAACAACTCTTTAAGTACAGGTAAGTCTTCAACCTTATAGCTATTTGTTCAGTGACCATTTGAAGTTATGATGGTGCTGAATGAATGGTGGTTATGACCAGTTCTTGAAGATCCTGCCATCTGAACACCTCCATAGTCACATGATCAGTCTGGGCACTTTCACAACTTACTACTGGTGGCAGCACCTGTGATCATGTGACCATCATTTGCAACTTCTCTGCTTTCTTTTAATGTTAATCATTGAAAATTTCAGAAATAAAAATAAAAATTAATATAATCTAAAATAAAGAAGGTAAAATAACAAATGAATAAAAATCTAAAGTGTGAAAAGGGAAAAAATAAAGATAAAAGTTACATATGATCTTATTTCAGTAGTTATAAGTACAGTACAATTGTGTATTTACCTCTTTCTCAAAGTTTCCTTGTGACTCTTTCTACAATGTATTCTATCTAATTGTCAAAATTGTAAATCACACATCATTCTACAAGGGGCCCACCCTTTAACAATATCCAGAAGCTTCAGATGTTACTGAATGCAGTGGTACAGGCAGTTTTGTGTGCTCCTAGAACATGTTACAAATCTGCTCCACAAGCAGCATTGGCTGCCATTATGCTTCCAGGTCCAATTCAAGGTTCTGGTTGGCTGGCTGGCTCCGTCCATCCATCCAATTTATTTGCCTATCTCACAATGGGGCTACTCTAGGCAGCTTACAATAATAAAAAGAAAATGAAAAGAATGTAAATAGAACTATAGTTATTTTCTTTTCTCTAATAAAACATGTTAATTTGGCCACCTCGGCAAGTTCTGTTGTGTTCACCAACTATGCATTATAGATGCTGCCAATAATGCAACTGGGAGTATCATTTATAAAACAAAGTTATGTCTCTTTCCCAACCTTTTTATCCTCCAATCCCAAGTCAATGGGGAATCCTACTACACTTCCCCAGCAGAGAAGATTGCAAGTGGCTGGGTAAGTATCTCCCACCTGCACACTCTCCCCAGGCCCCCTGCACTTGCACCGTATGGGCTATTTGCACTCCCCCCACAACCTTCATTGTGCTTCCCTCTCACCCTTGTACACCCTCCTTGACCTGTGCTGCCTCTTGTGCATTCCCCCGTATCCTCCCCAACCTATGCAATACCTCTCTTGCACCCTCAAGCTGTCACTAGCCCATGCAGTGTCCTTTGCTCACCCTCTCTCTGACCTTGCTCTGCTTCCCTTGTACCTGCACACACCCTCCCCAACCTGTGCTTCTCACAAACCCTCTACCCATTCCCTATATCCCCACAAATCCCTCACTTTATTCCCACCTGGAAGCAGCCATTTACCTTCCTGCCTGGAGCTTGCAACTTCCTGCCGAGTTCCCCATTGAGCTTGGGTGTGAAAAGCAGGAAGTTGCTTCACCTAACAACTGTGAAATTCAATTAATGACTGCAACTGGGACTATACGGATTGCCATCACTAGGCAACATGGTTGTGCTTTACAGATGCATCACTTAATGACAGCAATTCAATTCCAATTGCCATTCTACCTGTACATGAACTTAGGGCTTATAAAATATGGCATACATAAGCGTACAAAAACTCTACACTTTGGCAAAAACGTTCTTAGTAATTATTTGAATTATTCTTTTGTCTTCTGAAATTACTAATTTTTTCCTTATGGTGCATGTCCAAATAGAGTAACAGAAAATGACAATGTTGAAAAGATAGCAGAAGAAACAGATTGTCTTCCTTTTTACATAAGCAGAGGACTTGCAATGGCTTCTTTCTACTTGGCCAGATGCCTCCAGCTTGGCCGAGGAACCCAACAAGATTTAGCAGCAGCTAAAAAGTATTACTCTAAGGTAAGAGGGGAACGGGGTTTTAAATTTTAATTTAATCTTTTTAATTGGATAAGCGTTTACTTCCTTAAGTTTACTGTTAGGCTTATCTGTGATATATGAAACAGAATTATATATGAAAATTAAACTAAAACATATCTGAAAAGAATAAAAATGTTATTCAATTATCAAATTGACTTACTTGAGGCAAGTTATGTTTATACCCCATTTGTTGTTTGCTGCCACTTGATGTGGAAGATTTCAAAACCTACTTTAGGATAGATGGTTCAGACACAATCATACAAATTCTAAATAAATACTCTATTTATATGGTTATCAAATGCATGTATATTCTACAGCCAGAACTATTGCTGCTTTGAAAGAGCACTGTAATCTTAAGTGTGGAAAATACCAATTTCTGAGTAAGTCTACCATATTCGCAGATTCATATAGTCCCTGTCTTCTCCACTTCCATTTTTAGATTAATTGAAGTTTATAGAGGCTTCACTTGTTAATCTTAAAATTGGAACAAAATAGTTTTATGAGCTGTGGCTTGAAGCTAGTTTGTTTCTACTAACTATAGTTAACATCACTCATTTTTTCTCCAAATTCAGACCACATGGCAAGTTGCAAATACTCCAAAAATGAAGCGAAAACATTTGAATTTCTTGAAAGACTATTGGGGGAGGGGGATGTGCCAACCTAGATCAAGCTATGATTTAGTAATATTCTTGACTCAGCTTTTTGTTTGTGTTTCTTTTTTAAAAAAAATTAAGTACCTTCTGACTGAAATTGGACATTTTCTGTGGAATAAATGTGAACCTCCTCAATAAATAATCATTTATTTTTCTTTTACAAATATCAAATAAAATAACCAATTGCCAGTCTTCATTTTAACTACAGCAATAATGCAGTAAATTTATAATCCAAGAATAGTAATAATGATGTTTTTAACATTATTAAATAACATGTGCCTATCCTAGGTTTTGGGAAGGAGTTGATAAATGGACAAAAATGCCAAATCCAGTCTAAACATCTGACAATTAGAGTTGTTCAGTTTACCTTTTTCCATGGTAGATATTCCATATGGAAAAGCTACCATATAAGTTTATCTTGAGAGATTTTTTTTTTAAAAAGGAAACAGGAGATTAAGGAGATCAAAAGTATATTTTTAATTTAACGATTTAATCCAAGGAAGCTTAGGAAACAATATCTACTAGCACAGTGAGCTTGTACAAGACACACAATATCATTTTTATTTTATTTTATTTAATTTATTTTGTCTGTTTTTAAAGGCATGTCAATTGGATCCTGCTTTAGCTGCTGATCTTGAGCTGACTGCTAATCATGGGAGAATTTAGAATATTATTTCGCTGAATCTAAGCAACACATTTCTTTCAATCAAACTTTCACGTTTGATTAAAGTGAAAAACGTTTGTCTCCCTTATTCTTCATTCAGACTAATGCATATAAATTTCCTTTAGTAAAGTTATAACCATTACTTTGTAAAGTTATTCTATAACCCTGTTAATATAATAAAAGTTGACTGAAGATCACCGAGTACATTTTTGAAGGCGTTTGCAATCATCTATTCTTGGTTAAAACTGTGTGCTGTGTCAATACTCTGTCTTCCATAACATTTCTTTTGATCCTTTGTAGTTATAGTGAAGAAAGTTTGGCTAGCCTCTCAGAAGAAAAAGAAAGCCTCTACTCCTTGCCTTAAGTATAAATTCTGTCATAATCATGAAGTTTAGAGAATGCAATCATGAGGTTTAGAAAATGCAATTCTCTTGGGTTTCTCAAAACTGATTTCAAACAAGATCATTTCTATACAGAATGAGATAAGGGATAAAGAGAAAGCATAAACACTTCAAAGAAAACAAAGTATTCATTAACTTAAACCAGCTTCTTTCATATACTGGCAAATAGAAATCACTAATCCTGCACACGGCATCTTCAGATGCTGAAGAAAATGACAACAGAAATACAGAAAACCTATTATTTATTCATGATGCACTGTCAGGTTGGATGCAAACAAAAGGAAAATGTGGCCAGTCTATTACATAGCTTCACACAGCTTATATGGATTATGTCTTTTGGGTTAAAAAAAAATGGTTCCCCAAAACCCCAGGAAAACCTTGATTAATTGTCACATCAGAGTGCTTTCAGTTTGTGATGATCAAAGTCCCAGGAATTCTTCAGTTATCTTGAAAAAATATAGACTACTTAGTTAAAGTGCTTAAGATGATATAGTTTTAAAAAGTTGTATACGGATTTAGTAAGTTTATGTCACAGTAATTATTTTTGTTTACTATAAAATGCATGAAAAAAGTTTATATACAGTATGTATATTATATATATATAATATTTGTTTTCTTAAGTTTTCACGGGTACTTACATGTATGGTATTCAGCTTTGTCGGGTATTTTCCCATGTCATTATCATTATAGTTATGCTTTTAAAGTCGAACAGACAAACACAATACAGAAGCCTGATGATGGCAGATGAGATTCTGCCGAACCGTTGCTACAACTTTAAAAGCACAACTATAACAACGTTGGAAAATACCCGAACAAAGCTGAATAATATATATATATATATATATATATATATATATATATATATATATATATATATATATATATATATATAATTATATTATATTATATTATATTAATTATATTATATTATATTAATTATATTATATTAATTATATTATATTATATTAATTATATTATATTATATTATATTATATTATATTATATTATATTATATTATATTATATTATATTATATTATATATACATACATATATACACACACACAGACACATTTCATTGCGCATTAGAAAGAACATTGAGAACACTGAATTAGCAGTGTCCACATGTATAACTAATTTTAAGAAATAAATTTAAAACATCCTTTGAAAGCCCTGACTTTCTAAATAATTCTTCCATAGTTGCTGAAAAATTATTTGGGTTTTTTTTTGTATATAGTTAAATTGATCTTTACTATTAGACCATGTCTATTTGAATAATTACTTGAAATCAGTAAGCAATGAAATTCCTGGTAGACACAAGTTACCAATGGTAATATATAGATAATACATTGCAGAAGAAAAGTTGATTATAATTCAGGCCTTTATGCATTGGATTATTAATTACCATAATATGCATTGCAACACACCTGTGTATTTAAAATCATAGCATAAGGTTCATTGCTGTTAAAAAGAACAAGTTCATTTGCTTAATGTGTGAATCATTAGGATTTAATAAAAACAAATATAAAAAGATCAACTTGTCCCATACTTTCTGGATTGTGGATCTTTTCTTTGCACCTATTGCCTTTGAGACATACATAATCTGAAAATACTGTAATTTTTTTTAGTATGACACATTAATAAATTAAGTTGAGAATATACAACTGCTACTCTAACAACAACTTAACAGCTCTCTTATCTGTTCTTTAAATGGCTAAACTGGTAATCTTGACATAAAATTAAATAAGGGTGTAATAGCCCTTTTAAAAGAGATACTTTTCAGAAAACATCCCTGGAGAACATCAAAATGGGCTGAGTGATTTAACTGCACTTCAGTTTATTAGGCTGATAAGATTTTTATATCCTGCTTAAGGCTGATTCATTCGTAATGTATTTCAAAATAACATTAAATTTTGGTGGTTGTATTCAAACAAATACAGTTCTCTGAAACAGCACTCCAACTTTCAATGAGAGATGTAATTATGAAGCAGTGCACTCTACTTTTATAATTTATTGCTTACAAAGGCTGCAAACTATGGAAAATCTTTGGTAAAAATAAAAGCAGTAAAATTTACACAGTATCTTTACCTATATTGCACAACAAGGCTCATCAATACACAAGAAAATAGAGGAACAGTCAGTATCCTCAGCAAAAAAATAACTGTACAACATCCATTAAGATATCACTAAAGCAAAATGCCTTTTGTAAATGTTTAAAATATTTTATATTTCATATACCTTATATTAACATTCACATTTCAATCTGTATCTCAAAGAGATTTATTCATATAACAAGTTAAATAAAAGCCAGAAACTACACATTGCTGGCATTCTACCCTATCTTCTGTTCTTTTCAAATCTGCTTTGCTTTGCTTTGTGTCAATCTAAAAAAAATGAAGAAAAATATACAAATCCTCAGAAGTTTTCAGTCAACCCTCTATGGAAAAGAGGGAAATGTTTAATGTCTATTATTACGAACAGACATTCTTCTTACTAATTCATCTGAACATTCAAACCTGAGCTGCTTTAACCTTCCCTAAATGAATTCGCAGTTCAGGACACAATTCAAGTAGCAGCATTTCCAATAATACCTAGGGGGGGGAAATAAAATGTACATTAGAATTAAAATTGACATTAGAACATCAAATATCACTGTATATACTGGAGGACTGAAGTACAATTTACCTCTTTTGAAATGACATCTTGGGGAACCCCAGAATTGACAATTTAAGAGTTACAGGAAGGCTGGGTGTATAAGCATTACAATAAGATAAAAAGCTTTTTTGCCCAACCAACCAGGTTTCCTCATCTGCAACCAACTTTAAATGAATGAATCTGAATATTTTGTGTAGGGAAGTATAATGAAAGGTCTCCCAATAATGAGACAGAAAGCTTTCTGTTCTAGAATAGGACTGCTTTGTGTAACACCAGGTACACAATATGCACACTTGCATGTGTGTACACTGTTGTCTTATCGTTTTCCCATTTTCCAGGTGGTTCAAGCATAGTAGAGGGCCAAATTGTTATCATATATTGGTGTTAACTGACAACAGAGACTTCTAGATCTACTACTAGATCTAGTATAGTTGAGGACATCTCAAGAATTAGTAAATTACTTTTATAATTAATTTGATTTAACTCATTTCCTTCCATTGCTTCAGCTACTACCCAGCTAGAGAAGGACAAGAAATTGAAGAAAACAAGTGTGGACTTTGTATTCTCTTAAGTGGATTTCACCCATTCCAGATTTTAAAAAAAGTTCTATGAAACAGTATATTAGACAATGAAGCTTCTAAGACAGAGGTGTCAAACTCAAGGCCCCCAGGCCGAACACGTGGTGTTTAGATCTGGCCCATGGGGTTGTCCTGGAAACAGCGAAGGACCGGCTCGTGGTGTCTCTGTGATTAAAAACAGAGCTGGGAGGGCTACACTTGACTTTTCCAGTGTCCGTTTTTGGCTGCAACAGCCTTCTGTTGCCCTCTGCCAGCAGCAATGGAGCCAGTGCATGGCCTCCCCGAGTTCCGTTTTCGCTGGCAGAGGGCTGCAGTAGGCTGTTACGGCCGAAAATAGAGCCTGGTTAAGCTGGCCATGCCCACCCCAGCCACACCCACATAGTCATGCCTACACCCCAGCCCCCCACAAGATCAAACACAACCCTGATGCAGCCCTCAAAAATTGAGTTTGACACCCCTGTTCTAAGATCTGAGAAAAGATCAGTTTTAAATAACAAGCAACCCCACAGTCTGAGTTAAACTCACATAAAGAAGATGCTTATTGGCCTTGGTTTCTTGTAGTGCACTGAACACTTTGATTACACCATGGCGAGCATTTTGCTGTCCAACAAGATTTTGGAGAGTGTCTGAAAAAAGCATTTTTTTAAAAAAAGATTGACTTTGTTTTTAATACTTTCAACCATTTATGAAGAAATATAATTAGTGTATAACGTAGGGTATAATGAAATAGAAACATATCCACAGTAAGGTAATTATATAAAGATCCAAGCTGGGTGCAGTGCCAACAAAATAGTACGTCTAAGTACTATAATAGAATAAAAGGAATGATGGAAGTCCAATTATCTCTAGTTCCTGTACTCTGTCATCTAAATTATTTCTCCTCACTCTGAAGTCCAATACCATGGAAGAGCCATTGTAGCGCAGTGGTTAGAATGCAGTATTGCAGGCTAACTCTGCTGACAGCCAGCAGTTCGATCCTGATCGGCTCAAGGTTGAGTCAGCCTTCCATCCTTCTGAGGTCAGTAAAATGAGGACCCAGATTGTTGGGAGCAATATGCTGATTCTCTAAACTGCTAGAGAGGTCTGTAAAGCACTATGAAGTGGTATATAAGTCTTAAGTGCTATAGCTATTGCTGTTAGATAACCAAGGGGAATATTTACTTAAACAGGTTTATCAGATTTAACTTCTACTGTCCAAAGAACATACAGTATATGCTAGCATGTGAAAGTAACAAGTTGAGACTGCAATATTGTTATCTTATTCTACTGCACTCATAAAGAGTTGGAAGTCAATGTTTTTTTCTTTTTCCCTTTTTCCCTACACTTTTCCCCTTTCCCTTTTCCTCCCACATTTTCTCACTACTTTCATTTTCTTTTATATTTTATATCCTGATGAACTCAACAGTTTATCTTAATAAAATTTTGAAGCAAAAGAATAATGTTGTAATTTTGAAATAATGTCAGAATATCCCACCTGGAATGTTTTCAAGTAGTTTCTGCTGTGCTTTCTGTTTTGTTTCTTTACTTTGCTGTTCACTTGTAGGCTTTGTGCTGGATGCCAGTTTCCCATTTGGCCAAAATGCATCTCGAAATATATTGACATAGTAAACAAGCATTGGCTCACTGAAGATCCAATTTATGGTGTCACGAATTTGTCTTGGAGGAAAAGCAATAAGAAAAAAAATGTATGAACCTACTTTTCCTTTTATAAAAAGAAATATATATACGCACACACAAGGTATAACTTGTCAGGCCCCATCAGGTCAGACAATCTAAAGAAGACCATCACATCATAATTTGCAAATATCAAAGAAAATGTAATTGTACCAAGGAATATTAAAAGGTCATAAAGTCAAACGAGTGTTTAGAAGAAAATGGCAAACAATTTAAACATTTAATGTATATTACAGAATAGTCTGTGACTATTTGTATTAGCTTAGTGCCAACTGGTGGTCCGTGAAAAAATGTTTGGTGGTCCGCAGAGAAATGTCACCCCCAGAGCACCCCCAAAGCAATTAATCCAGGCTGCGTGGGAACACCAGACTGTGCCGCCCACATGGCCCGTGGGAACACTCCCTGCCCACTCATTCCTTACCTGACAAAGTTGCCTGCTAAGTTGCTATTTTTCCTTTTTTCCCCCCTGACCATCAGATGTACTGCTGTGCCAGGAGATTTAGATTAGCTAAAAAACAGAAAATCATTGCATTTCTTGCTTTCTAGCTAATCTTTAGATCTTCCTTAGGACTGAAGCTTCTATTATTCAGTGCAGGTAGCCGATGGCAGAAAGATAGATCTCTGAATGAATCTGTGATTCTGTGAGCAACTCAATCTGCCTGCCTGCTTTGCCTTATTTTGGGTAAAAGTTGCTCTTTTTTAGAAAAAAATTCAATATTTACATACAAGCCATGCCCAACCAGTCACATGACTACCAAGCCACACCCACAGAACCAGTTGTTAAGAAATTTGAATCCCATCCCTGCCTCTGTGGGTTTGTATGTGTGTGTGTGTGAGAGAGAGAGAGAGAGAGGTTAGATCAGATCTCTCTCTCTCTCTCTCTCTCTCTCTCTCTCCCACCAATATCAGCAAGCCACCGTCAGTCAAAATTCATATTAGTGGTCCCTGGGATTTAAAATTATGAGTTTGGTGATCCCTGAGGTCCAAAAGGTTGGCGACCCCTGGGCTAGTTAGTATCATGAAATTTCTTTACATCCCCATGTTATACTATGCTACCTAAACAATACAGCATGGAGTGATTGGAATATGTTCTATCTGGAAATAAGTAAACTTGTAAAGAATTGCTAAGAAAATTGCTAAGAAAATACATGAAAATAGTCTCAAACTATCATTTTACAACTAAGATCCTTTTAGAAAAATGAAAGCTAATAGTAATATCAAATACATTTATCAAAAGTGCAATTTGGATGGAACAACCTTAAGAGATATTGTTTGGATCAGCCTTCCACAATCCTAACAAGGACAATGATCAGGAATGTTCAGCTGGCTGAGGAACTCTGGAAGCTGAAGTTCATACATCTTAAAGTTGCAAAATTTGAAAAACACTGTTCTATATATTACGGTGGAAAATACTAATTGCCATAATTATAATTATATTAATAATTGTAGTAATAGTTACCATTTCTAATTGCAGTTTAAAATACCACATTTTAACAACCAGGGGTTATTTTTTATTTGGTTTTAAGGTTCTAATCACAGAAATAAACATAGTTCTTGATGGGCTACTTTTTAAAAATGTGAAACACATTGATTATATAAAAAGGGTAAGATTTAAAAAAATGGCATGGTAGTCAATCTATAGTTTGACGCAATCCAATTCTCTATCACCTCATAATTCTACAATAGAATCTGAATGCTAGAAATGGAGATAGAGACAGGAAAAGATGGATAAGTCACTCTCTTTAATGCTTACCAATATACTGGAAACTGCATTGTTAAGTCTGTTTGATGCAACATAGTTATGTCACTGTTGTTTTAGGTGATACTGATAGGTTGATTGGTTGAATAGATTGTTTGCTATTTAATATACTTTAAATATGGTGTAATCTAAGTAAACCATACATAGTTTAATATTGCAAAAAAGCAGTATTTGCCAATTTGTACTTACCAATGTACTGTTTAAAAAGTACCAGTGTTTTACTGATTTTCTAAAAACAGACTATGCTATCTCAATTTTCTACATTATATTCATGTGAATTGGAAAGAGGGTGCGGTCTTTGATCAATTTTCCCCAAGTTGTAGGGAACCACAGAGATTATTTTGGAAAACATGAATTAAATCTAGCAGCTAACAAAATATGAATTAAATCTAGGGAAGGAAGAAAACGTTAGAAAAAAAAATTGCTCTGCCTTAACTCTCTTCAGTATAAGGAGGAGGGAAATCAAAATACTGTCAGGCTTTCAAGATTCTGTTCTTATAGCCTATATCAATAAATTAGAGCTCCGGTATTTTTCTGGAGAATGTTTTCACCTCAGATGACGACACAAGCTGGTGTCCTGACTAGGAATTACAGGTCCTAACAGTGGAGAATATGTGTAGCTCAGAATTGAACTGTGGAGTCCTCAGTGTTCTCTGAGCTTCACTGACTGCAGACATTTCATTTCCCAACTAAAGTAACATTTCCAGTGCTAATGAATCTGGGTTTATCTATTCAATTTAATACTTCAGCTCTGTTTATTTGCAATAGCTTGCCAGTGTTGCTGAGTATGTGGTCTTCTCCATAGTATTTTCTGGATTAGGTCATTGTTTTCTGCTTGATATTAACAGTCCTACCCATTCAGGAACACCAGATTGAGAAAGGATAATTTTAAACATATATTTCTATGCATTTTAAGGCCTGCTTGCAATTCTAACATATAGTTCAATATTATTTAGTTGCTGAAACAAATGATTTGAGTTGGTTTTATTTAATATTTCTGAGGTTTCTTTTATCAGTATCATAGCATTACAGCTAAAAAAAGATATTGCTATTCACACAATTTCTCTGCTCGTTTGCCCATTCAGCAGAAAAAGCAGCTAATGATTTGGCACTTCTATTTCCATTAAAACTTTCTAAAACTCTATTTTAGAAGAACTCCCTTTTGCCTCAAACAGGGGGCTGTGCAAAGCAATCAAAATATACCCTTCATAGAGGTCAAGGAAGAGACACCCCTGTCTTTGAGACATTAAAACAACCACATCTTCAGAACTCCTTGTGAAGCTGGGCCAATGGGCTTCACAAAATGCCCACTGAAATGCTTTGCGTAGTCCCACAGAACAATAAACATATCTACCTTCCTCTTTGGTCCCACCTTGATTTTCTTTTGTTAGAGGGATAGTTCTAAGTTTTGAGGCTCTAATATAATCATAGGCCAAAGGTCCTAGGTATCACCCAGTGCTGATAAATGACTGATCAACCATGTATAGGGTAGTAATCTTACTATGCTACATTATTCAAATGTCTGATTGCTTTTTTATCATATATTATTTTCCCATCATTATATCCAACTGAGGATATTACAAATTGCCATCAAAATGATTGTCGTCGTCATCATCATCATCATCACTTTCGCCTATCTTTGAGCAGTAGAATAGATTTCTCAATATCAATCACTTATCAAAATATACACTATTCACTAAATCAGAATTGTGTATTCTAAAGTATAATCATAGTCAAAGTATCTTGTTCATGGCATTTAATAATTTGAAATAAGTTAGCTTTCCAGCATCTGCCAAAGTGCACTGAACACTATAAGCATGGAACAGCAATTTTTTCCTTATCTCCAGAGCTCTTCCTTTTCCCTGAGCCAACTGCACCATACCACTTACTCTTTTATAATCTACATAGGAAACAGGTTGTACCCTGCATCGTATTCCTGTTAAGTCATGTTTAATTCTATTTCAATGCACATCACTTAAAAGTTAAAAATCAAAACAAAATGAAAACTCATTAATTGCTGGTGATGGTCTTGCATTTTCTTGTAGAAAGGGAGTGGTAATCAAGTAACCCCCGTCAGGTAACTCAGGATTTAGGATTATATGCTATAAGTAATTTAGGATATACCTTATTTCAAAGTGCCTCAGAAGTGTTGTTCTATGGAAACATGTTAGCTTATAAACTCTTATCATTATACACACTCTCATAGCTCATATTTGCACTATAAGCAGATATACTGTACATTTGATATCTGTTGAAGTATTCAGATTCCTGAATATATCTCAACCTGTTTTCAAGCAGGTTTGTTTCCTGTCCAAGTACTCCTGCTGTATTGGGTGAAATAGTACATCGCAATTCTATATCTTTATATTCAGAAGTTAGTTGCACTGCTTTCAGTGTTATTTCTTCATTACAGTTACTTCTAGGCATGGAATAATAATATTTCTATTCAAATCAATAGAGATCACAAATCCAGACTTCCTTGGCAAAACTTCTGTTGTAGCTCGGGATAGAATGTTCACTGCATCATTCAATGTAGCATACCTTAGAAAGAAACCTTTCTATTTGTACTTAAATAAATAAATCTGTAGAAATAAGTTTTGTCTGCTATAAGATCAGGTCAATCATAACCTCTATCTGGATTGTTTCTAACTGCTTATACATCAAACAACTAATTCTTAGAAGGTAGTTTTAGA
Source organism: Pseudonaja textilis (assembly GCF_049901715.1). Classification (NCBI taxonomy): domain Eukaryota; kingdom Metazoa; phylum Chordata; class Lepidosauria; order Squamata; family Elapidae; genus Pseudonaja; species Pseudonaja textilis. The sequence goes on from NC_141995.1 coordinate 38,027,264, forward strand.
AGCAAAAGAAGTGTAGCACTCACTTGTTGATAGTTCTTCCAAAAGTGATCTGAACTAGTGCAATTAGTGTCTTCCTCACCCACTTAAACACTAAAAAAAGAAAAAAACAAGCAGCACAAAGAAGGAAATGTAAAACCTGCAATTAATGCCCACTTAAGTATATTGTTGTATATCTGTACGAATAATTTGTCTGCATGTAATTGAGGATAGTTAACCCACGGTTATACAGAGTGATTTTCAACAGATGGTAGAGGACTTTACTTCAAGCATATTCAGTTAAAAGCTAAGGGCAAAACTCAGCTGGGTCACTTGTCATCTGATTCTGTGAAAGCCATAAAAGTCTGTAGTGTCTGGGATCAAGTGACAGGTAAAATGAGGGTAAACAAGTGAAATTAGATGCAGATATGAAAAGAGGTTCTATAGGTCAGGTTTACCAATGGGTCATTCCATGTCAAGTGGTCCGGGGGCCCTGCTCGACCATCACGGACTTTGATGACATTTTGTGAGAATAAGCACACATGTCCCCAATGAACATCGGTAAAGTATTACGTTTGCCGAAGCAATACTTGCAGAGATATAGTCATTTGTTTGACCCCATACCACAGCCTTCTACAGTGAGGTTTCAGCAACTTTGAGAAATAATATCTCTGGCAATATTTTGTTGAAACAAAACTTGGCCATCTTGTACAACTTTTTGTGCTCTATTAAACAAAATAATAAAAACATTCTCATGAGCGTTCTCCATCTAGATAATTTGGAACAAAGTTGGCTGAAAATATTGTGGTTTTTTATATCTCTGGACAGAAAGATATGATAAACGTGAAAATTTGCACATAATAACAGCAACAGAAAATTTTTGAATATAAAATTTCATTCTTCTACTGCTTTCCAATAGTTTACAAACTGAGTGCAAAGTTGACATGTTTTGTAAAAAGGCCAAAAATAGGGTATTTTCAGCCCACTTTTACAAAAAAAAGATCTTCTGGAAACTCTGTTAAATCATTCTCATTAGAAAGAGCATGTTTCAAACCCCCTAAAAAGTAGGGTTGGTTTTTCATCGCTGAAGTATAAAGCCCTAAAAATAGGGACAAAGTTGATCACAAAATTTCATCGAAATCCCTGATGGTCGAGTGGGGCACTTTCCTGAAATTCCACCATTTGACATGGAATGACCCCGACAGAAGCATCATTCTGCTCTGGCTAGCAGCTTTGGAAAATACACCCAGATTTTTTGTTAAGTGTTTGAGTAGTGATGTGGGACATCAGTGATTTCATCTAATTTAGAAGACTGTTCATTAGAAATGGATCTAATGGATCAACCTCACCCGATAAATAATACATTGAATTAAGTTACTGTTTGATTGGGATATTGGCAAAGTCCTTCATACCAACTTTGGTCACCACGCAGTCTGCAGTATATGTAAATATTTTGTTTAGTTTTCTGCCTCGAGCAAAAGCTGTGACTTTCCTTTGTTTTATCTTTGCAACAATGACTCTGAGAACTAATCTGAACTGAAATAGAGTGGCTGGTTCAAAGATGTCCAATGCATCCCTGCTTAGGGCACACTTCAACCTGGGCCTTTCAGGTCCTAATGTAACTTATTACTACTTAGTTGCTTAACTACTAATATACTTTTTATGTGCTAAAGGACCAGTTCCTTACTTACTTCCTCGCAGCTCAAAAATCTCTCCTATCAGCATGAAACAAGGCTCTGCAAGGGCATCCCGTTTCCCATCCACATCATCCCCGTAGTCAGATAGATCATCATCTTCAGCTTCTTCCTGAATATCATAAAAAGAGCATGAAAATGTAATTGAACTTTTAAATACATTTCTGCTCTCTAAGGCAGGAATAATGATCTGCTATTTCAAGCATTGAGATATTGTGGGATAAATGTGGGAACCATTTTAAATTCTAAAACTAGCAAAATTGAAGACAATGTATACAACAAATGCTCCAATGTTTTGTTTATTGCAAATGAATTTTTTAAAACCATTTGTCTTCTTGATCATTGGTTCATTTAAAATTATTCACAATTCTATCTTATCTGAATTTACTCTATAATGTGTTTTGCTCTTTTCAGATTAGTAAGATTAGCAAACCTATTCCCCATCTTTGTAATTTAGTTGTTTCCTTGAATGACATATCACCCTAAGTTAGAAACAAACCATATTATAGCTTATAACATAATGTGACCAAGGTCTAGTTGTCTCATTATTTACCAATGCTTATCTACCAGAAATAATTCTCCTTCATCCACTTACCTCCTGATGAGAAAAGAAGTCACCAGGAAGCCTTTCCAAAAAGGAAGAGAGTGAAAAAGTTGACTTCTTCCCCTGTATGTCGATAATCTTAAGGTATTCAGGAGAAGGGCTTAAGAAGGCATAAAGTGCTTCACTCTGACACAACCTTTCATCAGAAAGCAATTTCTGCAGAAAAAAAGACAGTATGGTATTTGAAGATACCAAACGGTAGATTATTTTATTTTTACAACAAGGAAGAACTGTGTATGATTATTACAATCCATCCTGCTTATACAAAATCCATTGTAGTTAGTTTGGCTACTTTGTGACAAAACAAAAATATTTATCAGTAGCAGAACTTACTAAGAGACATCAGAACATAAACACTATTTTTAGAGTCCATAGTCTTGGAATATAGGACCTGCTTATACAAAAATGGAACAAAGTATAAAACAGCAATAGCATATATGTGTGTGTGTGTGTGTGTGTGTGTGTGTGTGTGTGTGTGTATGTATAAAATAGCAATAGCATATATATAAATAAATAAAACTTTATGGTGCTTTACAACCCTCTCTAAGCGGTTTACAGAGTCAGTATATTGCTCCCAACAATCTGGGTCCTCATTTTATCAACTTTGGAAGGATGGAAGGCTAAGTCAACCTTGAGCTGGAAAGAATCAAACTGCCGAACTGCTAGAAGCAGGGAGCCAGCAGAAGTAGCCTGCTGTACTGCATTCTAACCACTGTGCCACCACGACTCTAGATCCTTAGATCCTCTAGATATAAAGATCCTTAGAGAATATAACACAAGGCAAATGCAGGCTTATCCTTTTTTTAACCAATTCTATCTCCTTGTCAAGAATTTACATTCAACACATTTTCAAGCACTGGCCTGTCAAATTATTTGTTCAAAAGCATACTTAAGCACTAAATCTCAATGAAAGGAAACGGACACAGACTGATGTCAAAATTAGACCATTTTATCAATCTAGAGGCTAAATTTAGGATGCAGCGTGAAAAGATGTATTATCAGAAAAAATAAAAAGGAGAAAAAAACCTCTACAATGAACTCTCTGGGATTATCAAAAATTAAGGAATCTTACCTGTAAGAAGTTATTTAATTGGTTCTTAGATTTCTCCATGAATTTCTGGTCTACAGATTTAAAGGGCAATTTGCTGAGTGATGGCAACTGAGTTTTCTTTAATGATGGAAAGCACTAGGTAAGAAGAAGCAGTTCTTAATTATTAATCCATTTTAATGTACATGCCTAACTACAATGTATTAAATGATATGACTAGATACTGCTAATTTTCAGTTTCTCTGTATATTATACCAGGCAACATAACACTGTCATACAGTACATCAAAAAATCTCTCAGAAAGAATCAGTATATTACAACTACACAACATTACCATAACACATAAACCAAATAAACCTCTCCAATATATCTTAAATAACCCAAAAGACATTTTGTCCAAGAACAACCAGGAGTCATCTTCAACATACAGTCTAAGGACTGTAACAGCCACTATTTTTAAAATATATTCATTTTAATCCCATTATTATTGTTATACAAAATTCAAGGTGGTGAACATACATAATACTCATTCCTCGCCCTAATTTTCCCACAACGGCAACTTTGTGATGTGGGTTTGGCTGAAAGAGACTGGCTGGCCAAAGCCACCCAGACAGCTTTCATTCTTAAAGCAGGACTGGAACTCACCATCTCTGTTACAGAATAAAACAGTGTCGTCTGTGTTATTTCATTGAACTTTTAATTAGGTATAGATTCATTTGGTAGGTCAATGGAAATACCTTCTTACTTTTGTTCAGAGTGTTAGTGTTAAGGGGTTAATTGACTTTCTTTATCAAGAGTAGTTTTATTTATTATTGTTTATTCAATTTCTATACTTGCCCAACTCAACCAAGTGAATCTGGGTAATTTACAATTTTAAAATTATGAAACAATTTAAAAACATTAAAATAATAAAAACATCCACAAAATTAAATAAATACAAACAGCAGCATGATGATTTATCATCTAATAGTAAAGCCAAGTAATGGAGGCCTTAACACATTCGAAGCCCCAGGAATATTCAAATTCTTTTATAACACATTGTGGTTCTGCAAAGTGATGGCTACTATAAGTCTTGAGCTGGTGTAGGTTTATTTCTGGAAGCATGGCTGTACTAAAAAGTAATGTAGAGTAAGGACCTGGGTATCCTCTAAGCTTAAACAAGCTCAGAGAACACCTAGATCCTTACTCTGCGTTATTTTTAGTTTTCCTGCAGATGTTTCACTAGATAACATCTTTAGTGCTAGGAGTGAAATTTGTCCTCTGTTTATATACAATAGCTTGCCCTGTCATTGTTGGTGGGTTGTTGTTTTCTACTTGGTAGTCTTGATTAGTAAAAGTAAAGATTCCCCTCTCATATACATGCTAGTCGTTTTCGGCTCTAGGGGGCCAGTGCTCATCTCCATTACAAAGCCGAAGAGCCAGCGCTGTCCAAAGATGTCTCCATGGTCATGTGGCTGGCATGACTAAACGCCAAAGGCGCATGGAATGCTGTTACCTTCCCACCAAGGTGGTACCTATTTTTCTACTTGCATTTTTTTACATGCTTTCGAATTGCCATTTTGGCAGAAACTGGGACAAGTAATGGGAGCTTACTCCATTATGCGACGCTAGGGATTCGAACCGCCGAATTGCTGACCTTTGTGATCAACAAGTTCAGCACCTTAGCCATTGAGACACTAATTAGGCTGTTGTTTACTGTTTGATTGCTTGTCTGAGTTGGTAGTTCCTTGATTAGGGCAATTCCCTAGTATTTTGAGATTTACTTGGTTTAGGGCTGTGATGGCGAACCTATGGCACGCGTGTCACAGGTGGCACGCCAGAGCCATTTGTGCCGTCACACAAGCTACAGGCAAACTTACCTCACTGCACATACGCGCACCTCACAGCTGATTTTCAGCCTCCCAGAGGCTTGAAAAAATCCTCTGCAGGCTTTGCAGGCCAATTATAGGCCTGTTTCATCACTTCCTGTAATACCAGAAGTGATGAAACGGGCCTATTATTCAGCCTGCAAAACCTGCAGACGATTTTTTTCAAGCCTCTGGGAGACCTAAAAGGCCTCAAACCAGCCAAAAATCAGCTGTGAGGTACAGTGCAGATAAGGGGGTGGCGGGGGGCAGGAGGGATTGCGTGTGCATGCACAGGGAAGTGGGGGGGGAGGCAGCATTGCCTCTGGGTGCTGGCACACGAGCCCAAAAAGATTAACCACCATTGATCTAGGGTATTCACAGTTTCCCAGTTGAAATTGTATCGTTATATTGTGAAATTAAAGACTTTTCATTAAGCCTTTCAAGCTACTAGTACTAGTAAAACATGACTCTGGGCATCATGCAATACAAAACAGATTATAAAAAGAAACAAACATCAAAAAATATTCCATAATAAAATTATTATTTAAACTATTTAAACAAGATTTAAACTATTTCAATCAGAACTCTCAAGGTAAGCAAGAATTGTCTCCACAATTTCTCTGTACCTCACTGAGCTTCCGATGCAGACTTTGAAACTCGTTGAGCTTTCGTACAACTGTCCATTCCTTCACTTCAACCCTGCCAATCTCCTGTAATATCACTACAACAGAATAATAGGGCACTTGTTCACCATTTTCTTCAATGACCTAGGCAAATAAAGAGTTATAAAATGTTAATTCTATAGACCACTACTTTAAAAAAACATGTATACTAAACTAACTTGTTCATATTTTCACAAGAATTGTTGCACATAACTGATTTTGTAACAAGCTTATTTTCCATGTATGACAAATTGTCTTTTGAAGGTAAGAAACAAATTTATTTCCATTTGGCTTTGGACAGGAAATATAGAGAAAGAGGGCATTAGACTGGCACACTGAAAAGACTAGCAGATTGTTCAGAAGAGATCCATACAGCAGGATCACACATATGAAGCACCTGTCTTAGAAAGATTCTGGCAGCCATGCTTGTGTGCATCTTCAGAAAGTGACTCTGTATGCATACACAGGCAAATGCTGAGATAAATTATAAGCAGCGCCTTTGCAGGCTCTCTGTCTCTGATTTCACACAACTCAAGAAGCGAAGTAGGTGTTCTATACAAGTCTTGTATGCAAGTTTTCAGTGGCCTTTTCCAAAGTCTTGACAATAGAATATTGTAGCTTCATCTCCCCACCACCACCAACCCCAATGACATCAGAGTAAACATGCTAGGCTTCTCCTTGGCTTGTTATTTCAAAGCAATGGAAAAAAAACCCCACCTGTACCTCATCCTTACAGACCTCTGAAGTAAACATTTGACTAGCAAGACTCTAGCCATTTAACAACAGCAGCAGCAAGAAGATGAGAGAAAAAACATGCTATACCTCTCCAGTATTAATGAAGGCTTTCCACATGCCAAGATTTTCACACCAGCAGTCTGTTCTTTCAATATGCAATTGAAGGTCACTGTGTTCTCGCTCCATCAGACTGATTTCATCTTTCAATTTAGAAACAATCTGCCAAGGGAAAAATAGCTGCCAAGGTTGATTTAGATATCAGTGTTAAGCCTTACGCTGATACTGATCAGCAGCAGTTCTCAACACCCCAGTTTATTTAAAGTAATATTAGTCAACCTCAGCAACTTTATGATGTGAGGACTTCAACTCCTTTGATTCCCTAGCTAGCATACTGAAGTTCACACATCTTAAATTTGCTGAAATTGAGAAGCACTGATATTAGCAAAAACTCACTCTATATACAGGGACTGTTTATCATCCCAGATTGCTTTGGTCTATTTTATTCCTGGTTTGTTTTTATGCTCCAAGTCCATTTCCAGTCCCACAAAGAAGCAAGGCAAAATAGTTAAAATGTGGAAAGAAACTAAGAAGAAATTGCCATACAAGCTCTCAAATAAGGTACCTGACTTAGAGCTAGATGTCAAGGCAACTGAGGTTACTAATGGCTTTTCTGGCAGATATGTTATTTCTCATCTTCAAAATCAGACACAATAAGAGAACACACATATGCACTCCATAGGTTTTGGTTCAATTTTCTCTCTCTTTTGTCCAGTGCAGAACAGAATTGAATAGCAAATAACGAAGTCTGGCTTTGTGACATAAAGAAAAATATGGGATCCTCATCTTCCAAAACTATTTTCCAATTTGGTCTTTGAAAAAAGAGTTCCTGAGCTTTAAACACACAATTTTCTCAGGCTCAGCCACTGGTGTTTTGTAAGAGGACTTCAGGGCTAGGCATCAAGATCTGGAGACCAATAAATGTGAAACAGACATAAATATAGAAATAATTACCACACCTACTTGTGGAAATACTGATACTGAATAGATTTTCCATACATGTTTTAAGAGCTTTTACAATGCCAGTAATATACTGTATAATCAATAGCAAATGAGAAGACAGGACAGCAACAGTTAAATTTACCTTTGAAGGAAAGACCTCTTGAACAAAACTGCCTATTTCTCTAAAATCCATTTATTGATATGCTTTAAAAAAAAGCATAGCCACCCACCTTTTTGTCAGGTTTTGGTGAACTGCAGAGAGAACTTAGAGCTTGTTTCTTGTATTCAAGTTTGTCATTTAATTGGCGTAGTTTATTTACAGCATAACTGGCCTGTTCATTAATTTCTGAGCTTCCTCCATCAATAACTTCTTCACAAACTTGTCTCTAGGAGAAACAGAATTATTATCAAGTAATGCAGATCACTAAAGGAGTTTCATGGATGCCCTACATATTATTATGCAAAGAATAGCAAGTGCAAACTAATAATGAAGAGTGTGAAACTAAAATGAATTTAGATTTGACTTGATGAAAGTGTGCCAGTTCAGGCAAGTTTTCTTTGGTAAATTTAGTTTCTGAGCAGAGAACAATGAAAATATTAATAAATAAAAACACCCATAACATTTACAAAACTATTCATCAACATTCTTTTTATATTCACAAATGAAAAGCATATTTAGGATTTACAACCTTGTAACTGTGTATGACAAATCCTTTGCCATAACTTTTTTAAAGTTTCTCCTCAAATACAGAAATCATTGGCAGAAAGAATCAAAGTATCTTTACCAGAATTGTCATAAAATTTTATTATTCATTTTATTCTCAAAATCAATAGAAAGTGTATTTGTTTTCAAAAAACTATACTCAAATATTCTATATATTATATTCCTATATACAGGGGTGGGATTCTACCGGTTCTGTCCACCTCTGTAGAACCGGTAGTTCTGAAGAGCAGCAGACATAGAACCGGTTCTATGTCTGCTGCTGTTTTGGCCCGCCCGCTTGCCCGGGCTCTTACCTGTCCTTTATTTCCTGCTTTTTCAACCGCAGATGCTTTGTGCGACACAGCTGCGGTTGAAAAAGCAGGAAAAAAGGGCTTTTCCAATCGCTGCGCACTTGCACAGAGTGCTGCTCAGCTGTCCGGGCAGGTCAGGTCATAAATTGCACTTGCACGATGCGCGCAACACAGAGTGACACAACCGGTAGTTATACCGGTTGAATCCCATCCCTGCCTATATAATATATAGAACATTTGAGTACAAGTCACAAGTCTTATACATAGAACTACAATGCTAAAATACTCTACTGGGCAATATATGCTCATTCTATTCTCATTTTGGAACATAGTTTCTAAAATCAGAAGCTCGTACAACTTCTAATTATGATAAATGCATGTGCCAAACTCGACTGGAAAACGTGCATGAGAATTCTACATAGCTAATGCAAGTGTCACAATAGGCTATATAGGAACATTGCTATCAGATTAGTCATAACTGAAAGCATCAAGAAGATAAGAAAACATCTTTTTACTTATTTATACAATTTATAGGCTACCTGATATCCAAATGTTTGGTTGCTTACAATTACAATTAAAAAAAATATACAATAAGGAATCCTGAACAGCCATAGAAATAATATACAAAGAAGAAAAAAAAAGGAAACCTCATGTAGGCTGTGTTATAGTAAGCCATTTATGAAGTGATACTAGGGCCTCTTGATCAAAGGCCACTCAAGTACACTCAAAGGCTATTTTGATCACAGCTGCCACCTGCTGGTTGTGCACTAGTCTTGTATGGTGAGGAGTGCAACCCGCATCTAAGACCAGAAAGGACATGTTCTCCAGAGGCATGACCCCCAAATATCTACAGTCATGAAGTCTTCTCAAGATTGAGCCTCCGAATCCTCCCCATTCAGACCCATATAGCCTCTAGAAACGGGGACAAGCACTTGACTGACATAGCATCACTTCGCTCAAATGAAACCAAGAAGCATAGTTTGGAATCGTCAATAGACTGATAATACATGCTGGACCAGATAACCTCACCCAGCAGTTTCATGAGGATGTTAAATGGAAATAGCCTGCAGCACCTATCAAGCCCTGCAGAAACCAATAAGTGAGTGACCTGTGGCTCAATTTCCACTCCATTCCCCTTTAGCGCTGATTGAAACTGGCCACAGAAATGCTAAACAGTGATCCCATTCCCAAATCTCAGACCTGCTCCAGAATGATACTGCAATTGACAGTATTAAAAGTCACTGAGAACTCAAGGAGCATGAGGAAAGGCATACTTATCCTTTTCTGTATCTTGTACAGAGGTGGATTCATAAACTGTACAGATGCAGAGAGATAACTCAACAAGACGTCCATAACAAAGAACATTTATTGGTTCATCAGGTATCCTCATAAGTCACGTTTGTGACAAAGTTCTTCTTTTAGGACCAATCTTTTGTATATCTGCCTTGTAGGTAAAAGGTAGTTATTTCCTAACCCATCTCGTACTGATAGAAAGAAAGCTGCTATCAGTTCATGAGTCCAGGCAAGAATGGAGGGAAACCTCCCCCAACCCCTCGAGAGTCAATTTAGTGACCAATCAGGATTACAGATGTGGCCACGTGACATGAACTACATTTCCCAGGATATCTTTAACTACATTTACCATGATGCATTCCCTTAAGGGAACAGCTCATGATTCCTAAGTAACTATCCAATTCCCATCGACTGGCTGGGACAGCACATATCCCATTTCTGGCTAGTCCAAAAGTCATCCACAAGAGTGTCCAAGGGCGGCTCCATAATGTGACTTGGCCTGAAAGCCAAATGAAACACGTCCAGATAATCAGCCTACTCTGGAGCAGAAGCCCAACCCCATTCTCAACAAATTTTCCTATAAAGGATGATTAAAGAGTGGGTGGAAGTTGCCCAGAATTGTTTGATCCAGTGATGGCCTCTTGAGGAGAGTGTGTACCTTCAAGATTGCACAGTCAATCCCATCCATACACTTATCACTGCATGGACTCAATGGCAGGTCACCTCTCAGAAGGGCTTGATGAATGAGGGGGGACCTGAATTTAAGAAACAGGGGAGCTTGAGTTTACAGATTGAAAGAACCCTGCCCGCTTGATTAGAAATCACAGGCAAAAATACATTTCAAGTAACATTATAAAAGCGGCCCAGGTACCCCTGCTGGAATTGTCCAGTTGGACGCTTACTCCAAGTGAATCTGAATTACTTTAATAGTCAAATAGCAAGAATAATCCTCACAATGATAAAAAAAATGTTCGCATGACTCATCCCCTCTCCAGAGAACGTTACCTTAAACAGGACCATTAAAGACCAATGTATCATATTTTATTTTAAAAAGGAAATTTCTAGGAAAAGGATTAAGGACTGATTAAAAAGAAACTCTGAGCAATCTTCCGGAAACAGGTTTTTCACTTTAAAAGGTACAAATAAATCAAAAAAGAAACTATCATGATCTCTTCAGAAACAAGCTCTCCCAAGCATGATTCTTCCAAGAATTTCCTGATTTGTTTTCCTTAAAACTTTCTTCCTGGAAGAGTAAGAGAATCACCTATCCATGAATGTCATACTATTCAATTGGGTAAACAATCTCATTGACATAATGAGACCATTTAGAACTGGTTTTTGGACTTGAAAGAAAATTAAAGCAGAACGTAACAAATTTTGGTGTTGAAGACAGATGTTAGTAATCTCACAATTACAGTGAGGGCTCTAAAAGAGGAAAAGGTAATTGGAAAAGGGTCTAAGATAGGTGAGAGTACCTGAAATACAGTAAGGGATACTAATAAGGGAAAGAGCTAACTGAACAAAGGGGAACAAAGGAGAAATGCATTTGTAGGCACAACTCACATCATCTTTGTCATCAGATGCCATCTGGGCTGCAGTCCTCTCTTTCTTGATCAGCCTCTCATATAAATCACTGACAATGAACGATGGATAGTATCTGTCTTTCAGTGTTTCATAAACATCAGCCTGAATTTTATAAAACACCTCAATGCCCTTGTTACCCACAAGACTCTGTTGTATCTCTTTGTATAGTATTTTTTCCACAGGAATTTCTCTGCTTTCCACAAAAAAATCTTGATAGATTTGACTCACAAGTTGAGGTATTTCAGCCTGAAAAGAAAGAAAAACATCCGTAGTCATCAGAAATTGTTAAATGTTTGTGCTAGCTGATGACTATAATATAATATTGTTTTGATGTGACAATTTAACATTACACTAACAATTCCTCCTCCAACCCAAAGGTCAAATAACAGCTATGCTATTACATGAGGGGGGAAAATCCACAGCTGAAGATTTTCATTAGATATAACCAATATGAAAGAACTTCAAAATATTGAGGTTCTCCAAAAATTTTCAATGGATAAGGATGGCCAAGAAGCAACAGATAATGAAAGAAACCAAAGTACATGCTATCACTATTGCCTACAGATAGATCAGAACTTGAAAACTTTCATACTTTTTGTTTGTTCTTCAAAAACTGAATATTCTTAGCTGCTTTGATGATTCCCAGATACTGATTCTGAGTTTGATTACCCTAGTTCAATTTTCTGAAGAAGAGTCCCAATTTAATATACTTGTATTTGTATTGCACTTGTATTGTTTGTAGATTTGGCGCTTTGTCCTGAAATAGTACAGCGTCCCTAAAGAGCGCTACAGTGGAAAACAATCCCAGTGCTGAATTCCATATTCAAATCATTGTCTCTTAAGCCAATCAATCCTACACAAAGTTATTGTAAGATGTAAGAACTGGAATGTAGGGAATATCACAAATAAATTTAATAGAAATGTAAATGATAATATCAAATTCACCACAAAATATATGAATAAGTAAAACAAAAGATTACAGATATGATACACTAGAGAGTTCATAAAACAAAATCAAATTTTCCACTAAAAAATTGATACCCAAATATGGTGAACAGTTTTCCTGTTACTTTTGAAAAATTGGATGGATGTCAGGCATTCACTGGAGACTGTGTTGGAAGGAAAGGTATTAACAGCCTTCCCCAACCAGTTACAGTTCAGATATGCTAACGTGCTGCCTGAGAATTGTACAAGGTACATGCGCAACACATCTGGAGGAATCAGGTTAAGAGGATGATCATAATAAGGTCAATTTAAATTAACCAGCAAAACAATATTCATAAAACACAACTCCATTCTCTCTGTTAGAATTAAAATGTAATAAGGGACAAAAAAGGAGCAACTATAAAATTTTGGATTTGACTTCCAGCCTCCATTATTACCCATGACTCAATCATCAAATACCATAGCTTATATTTTCTTACCTCATTTTCTTAATTCTCTTCTTTTCATAAGTGAGTTTGAGATCTGTCCCCTGTATCACCCCTTCAAAGAAATGTTTTATGTACTAAAGCAACTGCCATTTATGAGCTGCATTTAAAAAAAACTAATGGGCCTTTTCTGATTTTCATATATACATGGCACCAACATGTTCTGGCAACATTATTTTTCTGCCATATCCCCACATTGTTGCCTTCATACAGCCCAAGGATGAGACACTTTTAAGTTGTTCTCGAATGGGCTTGTAGTGTTTTCTCTCTTATTCCAGTATGATCCAAGGGCAGCACAATCCTCTAGGCCATCTGTCACCCATTTGCTTGGAGAAAAGTCACTATGGGGAACTAAAGCAAGGCAATAGAGACAGGACAGAGATTGGCAATGAGGAAGGCAACAGTTCATGCCTGTTTTGAATTTTTGCCAATTCAAACATAGCACAAATTCAGCAGTGGGAAAGGCCTTTAAGTATTTTGGCGCAACACTGACAAGCTAAATTTTGCCTCAAGAAAGACTAATTTTCAGTAACCACACTTGGCATACTTATTCATGTACCTTGTTAGCATTCTTCAAGTGTTCTACAGATTCCCAATAGCTGATCAGAACCCTCTTTTCCATTCTTTCCATGTATATTTGAAAGTGCTCTCTGTAGGATGGATTAGACAATATATCTTCAAACTGAAGTATCTGAGAGGTAGGAATGAATAAGATTATGACAAATTAACTATTTATAAGCAAGCCAGCCGGTTACAATATCTTTTACGTGCAATAAGCCCACACATGGCATTACTTACTTAAGGCTACATGAAGTAAGAATTTGTTAAAGATCCTGAAAAATTGCTTTTGTTCCACATAGATTTCATAATACCCCATATAAATTCAACATTCTTCTAAAAACATGCCATACTGTTAGAACAGAAAAACATTCCCTACAATCCACGAAAGCTCCTTATACTGTATGTAAGAATCTGCGCATGTCAACAGGTTCGTGCTCTTTTCATTAGTAGCTCTCATATAAATAGTTGAATTTTAGTTTTTTTTCCAATTTTAGTAAGAATATATTAATAAGAACACTCAGAAAATAGAAAGATAATACAGACATTCCCCATACATGATATGGAAAGATGTAAAAAGATTGAGATCATAATTGATAGGGCTAGTTGTATCATTCTCAAATTAGATGTTATGAAAAAATGTCCATTTTTGATGCCATACCTCATAGACTAAGTACTAGTAGTTGTGATGAGAATAAGCTTAATGTCCTTCAGGATATGAGTTTTACCTGGTGTCTTAAAATGTGCAATTCAATCACCCACACCAGCAGTTTTATCCATTTATTAAAATCTGATGGTGCAAGAGACAGCATGCAGAGTATTTCCATCTTCTTTGTTGTTTTAAATGTTGCTACATAGACAATGTGACACAAACTGCGCTACCAGCAATGTGGCAATTTGGGCCACATTTCTTCATAAATGTCACGGAATTCGTTAAGACCTGCTACCTAACAAATTAAATTTGAAAGGATTCTAGAAATATGCGAAAGGGAAACTATGTTCTTTCACTGTGGTGTGAATGAATTACTTTCCTTAAACCATTAAAACAGCTATGTTCTCTGGAGACTTGCACACTTGCCTTGAATATTCTGTTCATATAACTGGTATTTCTTGAGTTGCCAAAGTACAAAACCCACCCCAAGGAAGAAATGCCAGTAATGGCTGTACCTAGAAATGAACTGCAAGAATCCAAAACATATCTTTAGAAATGGGTACCTGAATTTTAGTGTGCAGAGTTTTCTAAAGAGATCCAATGTAGTATAGTGGTTTAGGCACCAGGCTAGAAATTAGAAGATGGTGAGTTCTAATCCCACCTTGGGGACAAAGGTAGCTGGGTAACCTTGGACCAGTAACACTCTCTCAGCCCTAAGAAGGTAGCAATGCAACCTACTTCTGAAAAATCTTGCCAGTAAAACAAAAGGGAATAGTCCAGGCAATCACTAGAAGTCAACATCGACTCAAAGCACAAAGTAAAAAGAGTTTCCTACATTTCTCCATTCACATGCTGCCAAGCACAGGCAAACAGCAAGACCTTCCAATTAGTTTTCAAAGACAATGTGAACTTGAATCTTCCAACCTTTTCCCAATCTTGAAAAAAGCCTGGAAAACCTTGAAATGTAATACCACCTCTTTCTAAGTACAAGGCATCTCCAGGCAGAATTTTTTGGGCAAATGCAGTGGCCTCTGCAACAATGAAATTCAATGTACATAATATCACTATTAAACCCCAAAGAAAGAATAAGTATTAGTGGCAAGAAAAAATGGCATCCCTTTGTCTATAAACTAAAGCATTTATTTCAGTTCCTGAAGTTATAAACTTAGATTTTTACATCTCTGAATCTTTTAACTTTTAGGTGATTACAGAAGTCCCTACATGTATAGAAACCAATTCTGGAATCTTGGCTTGGGTATGCCATTTCCATGCTCTCTCTCTTTAATAGACTACATCTTTTCTCCCTATCTCAAATGTTGGATTCTCCACCACCACCACCACCACCCCCCCCAAGGTAGCAATCTTCCATGTTTTAGATGCAACATAAAGAAGAAAATGTAGCACCATTTCTTTGGGAAGAGCCCTGGTGGTATGGTGGTTAAAGTGCAGTATTACAGGCTAACTCTGTCCACAGCTTGGAGTTTGATACTGACAGGGCTCAAGGTTGATTCGGCCCCCCATCCTTCTGAGGTAAGTAAAATAAAGACCCAGATTGTTGGGGGCAATATGCAAAAATAATGCTTCAACACAGTAAACTGTCCAGAGTTCTGTAAAGCACTATGGTGGTGATGTTGGTAGGGGCTATATAAGCCTAACGCTATTGCTATTGTGTCCTTCAATTCTACAAATGCCACTTCTCCCATCCATCTTATCTCCTTTACTAATTTATATTGGGGTCTCCAAATAAGTGTCCTTTTGCATCATCTGATTGGTTCCATCAACACTTTTCATTCTCCCAGGAAAAAAGTTAGTAAAGAAAAAACAGAACAGCATTTAGAAAAATGAACCTCTGTCTCTGTTGTTTTCCAGAGAATTTTAGGCAGGCCTTCTATTCTGTTCTCCCATGCATTTTAGTTCCGGACCAGCATTACTGAACACAGTAATATGTCCATTGAGAGTCATGGCAAAAATGTTCAGCAATGGCTTAACTTCTGAATTGAGGAAAGCTGTTTGTAGGTACACAAACAAGTCCCTTTTGATTATTCTTTTAGACGATGTATGAGCTATAACAATACAACCAATACAACCACATCGATCACTCTTACCGGAAGTTTGCATCATAAGGATACATCCCATAGCACTTAGATGCATCCTTAGTAGCAACTGTAGTAAGTATTGGTTAAGAAAAAACTGCACTGCTGATTCCCCCCGTCTAAATGCTTCTAATTTTGTTGAACATTATAGGGAGGAAGCATAGTACAATCACTACTTAGCTGCTAAAATTACAATCAAAATATTCTGCTCTGTGGCAACTCACTCATTCTATATGCCTCATCCAGTTCCACCTCAAACAAAGCTCTCTTACCTTTTGGTTCTGAGGACCTTCACTATCCTCAAAAATACCATCTTCTGGTTGGTCATAAATAGGGCCTCCCAGAAGTCGTATGCGTTTTTCACATTGTTTTTTTGCTACTGTTAGTTGATTAATATATCTTTTCATGTTTCTGGCCCTCAAATGATCTGCTTTCATTGCAGCAGTTTCTTTAACCTTGTTCTCTATAGAAAAAAAATGTCTGATATTAAACAGTTAATTTAGAATACATTTTAATCCATATACTAGTCGTATCTTATTAAAATCACAGTACTGTACATAGAATTCTGAATATCTAACAGTATGAAATGCATATTAAAAATTTTACATACTGCAGTCCATCCATAAAAGATAACATAGGCATTTGCTTCTTAAATGAGATTATTTAGGTGATTTAGCATTCAATTCTATATTCTGGATTGAGTAAAACTTCGTCAGATTAGGGAAGCAATGTTAACAATCCTGGTTAATTATCAATGATAAATATGAATTATGTCCAGCAAACCAGCCAAAAAGATTTGTAAGACTTCTAGGTTTTTTAAATTTATTTTTTTCTGACCTTAATAAAATCCAAATTATGTATTCTAGCTAAAATCTGGATGAAAGACAATACCTTTTATTAACATCACAGTAATATATTGCTCATAAAAGCATATATCCAAATGTATATAGGCAACCATTCTCTTCATATATTTTAGTAGAGCCTTTGTGCTCCCAAATGAAGCATCTTTTTAATAGTTAATTTCTCTATAATTTAATCTAAAAAAAACCCAGCAAACCACTTTTTAACATACCAGTGAAAGGGAATGAAAAGATAATAGGAAAAAACCCAAGAAGGCTGCCTCTACAAATAAATTATCTTGACTGTAAATGATGCTTCCATAGCAACTTTCAAAATAGCTGAGGGAAATTGCTGTATTTCAGGCCAATCTGAACCTGAATATTTTAAAAAAATCAGACAAGTAGCTTTTTCACATAATCACACTCTATCAAAGTGCAGATTTTATATTTATCAGCAAATAACAATCTTGCTGCTTTAAAACATGCATAAAATGATTTATCCTGTCAGGTGGAAACATATATAATTTAAACATTTTAGTTTAGCTGTTGCAAACTTCAAAGCTGAGAAGACATACTGGCAAAAGATAGAACTGTTCATTCAAATAACACTTTGCATGCATCACGTTTGAGGACATTCAATAATTGTTCTTTTCACTCAAATGCTTAAGATGATATTTTCAAAACAATGAGTATACAGACCTAATCCATATATTACACCAAAAAAGCCAAATATAATTCTTAAAGAGTGATTGGCGAGGCTGATTAAATAGCATTCAAAATATTAATAAAGTATAACATCACATATATTGTGAAAAATCCTTTTTCAAATTACGGATTCCCTCCACCAGTGATAGATCCCAGTAACAAAAAATTGCAGACTAGCAATTATCTCTGTCCATAGCAGTGCATGAACTAATGCACAATACTGATTACGTAATAGTCAGTTAAAATTTCATTAGTTGCTTAATATACAAACTTCAGGTCATACCATAACATTACTACTACCTACAGTATTTGGCAGCAATGGGTAAAATAATTCTTAAACATAAAGAAAATTCTACTTATACTTGCAGTGATACACCATGGTTTTCCATCATGACTGATTCCAACACCCATGTCAAAATCAGTAATTCAGATTTGAATTATCTATGGGTTCAGTCATTCCATTACATGCATGCATCTTACAAGAACCCTATATTAAAAATTACAAAAAAGTTAAGCTGATCTTCATCTTAATCGAAAACTGTTTCTCAATGTCAGGGCCTTTAAGATGTGTGAACTTCAACTCCCAGAATTCCCCAGCCAGCATGGAAGCTGAAATCAACACATTTGAGAATTGAGAACCACTTTTCAGAGAACAGAAACAATTTTCAGAGACATTCAAGCATTTCAGCAGTAAGATCTGCAGCATTTACACTTCCATTTTCTTCCTTATTTTATCTACTCTTTTCAGCAAATGTAAGAGAATCACTATCTCAATTTACAGTAAATCATTGGGGAGGGGAGAAATCTCCTTTTCCTCTTGAGTTATTTATTATTAATTTAGACTTGCATGATGCCCATTTATTATTAATTTAGACTTGCATGATGCCCATCTCCCCTACAGGCATTTACTCCTTTCTCTGCACAAATAGCAGACTTTAAAAAGGATGTTCTTTGTTCTTCCTGCTGGATGGGTGCTTTGGATATTCAGAAACTAGTGACTGGTTGAATCAGAGAGGATCCATGGTTCAATGGATAGTTCTTTGCGAACTTCTCCAGCAAGTGAGACTTTCTAATAACTATGATGGCTAATAATTGCCATCCAGAGTCATTTCAATGTGAGATGGGCAGCAAATAAATTAATAAATAATAAGCCTCAGTCTAAAAAGTATATACATTAGTTGAAAATCTGTGTTCATAAACAGCGCATCTCTAATTAGTTGTAGTGAAGTTAATGAATATATTAAACAGCTAACTGTACTCAATCTTTGAATCAATAGATATATTCAACTGTCATACTGTGCACTTTCTTTTGTGTGATTGTACCCACAAAAAAGATTGCACAAAGATCCTGAAAGCAGGAAAATAAATTATGTCATTCCCCCTTTTCTACTATCTCCAAGACTCAATGATTTCATTTTGGACTAGTTGAACTGGTGATAATGATCAGATTTTTGTCATAGATCAGATTTAATCTGAGTGAAAACCAAGGATTTTTGCATTTTGCAATGCATTCTTGGAGAATTTTAGAATAAATCATCACAGTGAAATTGTAAAGAACAATAGTCTTGGTATCATTTTATCCCATGGAAGTACTAATCAGCTTTGATCATCCTTCTTGCACACTGAGCTGACACACTGTTTAAACAGGAAGGCATAGCATCTCCGTCCGTGGTGATTAAATACTACATTTCCCTAAAGATGCCAGTACTGAAAGCTTAGCAGGTTTAATTCGTAATCAGAATTTTAAATTACTCTGGTTTAAAAAAAACCTAGGAGAAAATCCAGGTTAGACTTTTAAGCCAGGGCAAATACACAATATTAGTAAAAAAACAGAGGATTTATGAAGAAGTCCAAAAAAGAAGCACACACAGAATAGTTCTAATTTTATTGTAAGTAAGAATCCTAAAAGTGTGAAAGGACCTCTCTCCCTCCTTATCTCTACAGTCCAAAAAACTACCTAGGTTCCTTTCTGAGATGTTTGCTATACCCACATTCTTTTTGTGGACTAAGCTATCCTTCGTCTAACTATTGTCCAGTTTACGGCTGTTCCTCCTGTCTCCTAAGGTCATTAGAGGATGCTATAAAAAAAGGAGGGGGAATACTAATCAACAGTTAACTTTTAACCATATTATGAAATAAAATGACTACGGGTATTAGCTCAGTTTTTATTATCTATAAAAATCGTGCCCCGATAGTTTTTAAAAGGGATGACTTCATGTTTATTGTTGACTCTTTGAAAAATACATGCTGGCCCTTCCTTATATTTGCTCCAAAGATATGAGTAAAATGGTGTAATTAAATTATAGATCTTTGGAAAAAATATATAAAATGCAAAGTATGTAATGATCTTGACTTCAGCTGTTCCAAGTCTTCCATATATGTTCCAACAACAGAATATATCTCAACCTTACACGTCTATTTTGCTAAAATCAGAACAGGCCATTTGTATGTTACAGCACTTCTGATAAGATTGGAACAGCTCATTCCAAAATCAGATTAATTCTCTTTCCATCTCCCTCTGCCAGCTTAGGTTAAAACCAGTGAAATACTTAATAGGCTTGTTCTACCAATGCATGTTAGAACTTTACAAAATAGGGTATGTACACTGCTATAACTCTAGTGCATTATTGAAATCCAAAAATATATTGTTCTGATAGAAATTATGCAAAAATTATAAAATATAAAATAGCTAAAAATTTCAGATTTAAAATTGGCAGTGCTTTGTTACCCACACCCACTTGTAAGCTTCCTGTCCCCACAGAATTGTGTGCTTTCCCACAACAGCTTAAAAGCTACATTACCTATCCACATCGAAATGTTTAAGGGGCAGAAACCTCTTCAATATATAATTTAATATATAATTAACAAAGACACTATCTGGTACTACGGTATTTACTCAAATTGAACTCTATTTAAGTAGAGTGGGAACAAACGCTTCTGGGAAAGAAATGTTCATTAATGGAATGTTTGTTCAATTTTGAAAGATGACTAACCCCATGCTGAAAAGTACAGCAAACAGGGACTCCAAATGGCCCATGACCAAGTAGGTGAAAGAAGAAAGAAATGCATGTCTTTGATCACACCTTTCCTTGAAAGCACTTGGCAGGCGGATATGTAAGAATACCACTATTCTTTTAACGTCTTTCCATCCTCCCTCCTCTTTCTGAGTAAGTTTACAACTAATACTTTGTGCATTTCCATATATTTATGAGATAAAATTATTGATATTTTGCCACATTATGCTTGTTTCTGATACAATGTCAGTGCATGAGCATATTATTCAGCTCACAGTCCTAAAACCAAAATACTCGTATCTAACTACATGTATCATGCCTGATTAGTTCAGAAACATGTTAAACCCAATATATCTTATAATCAACTTGCTTCTTCAGTTTCACAAGTTTTCCACAAGGATAAAAAGTAGATTGGGTTGATTCTAAAGATAAAGCAAACAAACGTCTAGCACAGGCTTGTCCAACCCGCGGCCCGCGGGCCGCATGCGACCCAGGTCGCCTTGTAATGCGGCCCAGTGCCCACCCCAACCTTCGTGCCAGAGCCAGCGAGGAGGAGGAGGAGGAGAGGCAGGCGCGAGGGGGGGCGAGGCGAGCACCACGCCAAGCAGCAACAGAAAAGGCGGGCGCTGTCAGAGCGCCACCTCCTGCTGTTGCCACTGCCACCGCTGCTGCCCCCCGGCACTGCCGCTTCTGCCCCCGCCGCCGCTTCTGCCCCCGCCCCCGCTTCTGCCCCCACCGCTGCTGCTGCTTCTGCCTCCCCGTCGCTGCCGCTTTTGCCCCCACTGCCGCCCCCGCTGCTTCTGCCTTCCAGTCCTGCCTCATCCAGCCGGGCCATTTGCAGGAGGAGAGGTAGGCGCGAGATGGGTGAGCTTTCTTCCGCCCCCGCCCCCGCAAAATTTGGCTGGAAAATAAACCATGATAAACCACGATAAAAAATAATTTTTAATAAATAATTAATAATAAATAATAAAAACATCTCACTAACTTCATTTCCAAATAAATGTAATATGTTAACTATGTTTTCTATGTTTTTTTTGGATGATCAGGTATCGTTACTGTTATTTTATTTTATGTGCGGCCCAAACCAAATTTTCATCTTCTAATGTGGCCCAGGGAAGGTGAAAGGTTGGACACCCCTGGTCTAGCAATATCTAGTAATATATAATTAACATTGAACTGTGGGAATTATTCTAATCCTTTTCCTCTCCAGAACAAATATGAAATATCTTAAAATCAAGAAGCATTATTTTAAAAAATTACATACTGATCATTAAAATGTATTTAAATGGGGAGGGCAAAGGTTGTGAACTAGACTGCCATCATACTCTATTGTGGATCCAGCCAACTGTGGTTAGGATTAAAAACAGGATTATCTGCAGGAAGGCCAAGAGAAGACAGAAAGATGAAAGCTTCACAATGCAAGTTTATGTTTTTATAGGTGCACCATGTACTTATATGAAATGGACAGGGTTTGCTACATACATCCAGCAATGTTGCTCTTGTCATTCTGAAAAAAATATGAAAGTTTCTGCAGATATTGATGTTTAGAGAACTTTGACAGCAAGGTTAGTTTCAATAAGAGATGACTACCTTGAAAAACAACACAATCAGCAACCCTGCTACTGTCTGCTAGAATCCCCAGAATTAGGTGTCCAAAAGTATCAAGTTATGTTTTCGGAACAGCCACAATAAAGGGTGATTACAGTCAGAGACTAATTTAATAAAGAAACCATGTTATTTTTTAAACCCCCGCTACTTTATCCAAATAAAGCAGATCAAAATATGTTTCCTCTGCAAAGAAAGATGGCTAGCTCCTGGTTTGTCTTTTTTAAATAGAGGAGAATATCCAGGATGTATGATTTTCAATAACTCCTATAATGATTTTATAGAACATTGTAATTGAGGGAAAATTCAATTTCAAAGAAAGAAAGATGCATTAAAATGTTATATAGAAAAGCTGTGTGACATTTATGCCACATCCAGCATCTCATTCTCATTGGCCTACAAAAGTTCAATAAAGATTAGGTGTCAGCTTGCCACCAGAAGGCCAAGGATATAGGAAACATCTGACTCTGAAACCATTTTGTAGGAAAGAGGATTTGTAGCTTTATTTCTCTTTGAAGAAAAAGAAAGGGTGGGGGTGGAGGTGGGGAGGATATATTAGCCTAAAAGGACACTTCAGGTGAAGTGTGTTGTAGCAATGCTTACCAGGAGCATGGACCAAAGAACAGTCATGGTGCTGAAGGGAAAAAGGAAAAGACATACCTGCCTCTACCCTTATTTTAATTCTCACCAACTGGGCACTGTAGAAAAAGCAGGAACATACTGGCTGTGCTTACCTTTTTTCCTCCTCCCTTCTCATCCTTTCAACTTTTGTACATTTTTCTTTCAGATTGCAATGGAAAATATTGTATTTGTAAGGTAGAGTTAGAGCCTTTTTGATTCAAGACTGAAGTAAAAATAATCCAACTATTGTTCATACATATTCATGATACAGTATTTAAAAAAAATAGTCATGACATTGAAAAAATACTCTGATAACTCCAACATATATATAGACCCAACAGCAGAGAATATATGTAACTCAGTGCTGAACAACTGAGCTCTTACTATTACCTAAACTTGGTTGTTGTAAGATATATTACTCAGATTACATCACCATATCAATCAGTGTTTCATTTCCCATGCCTGTTTCCCATGATGTTATCTAGGTGGGTAATCAAATTTCTGTAGGAAATCCAACAAGCCCAGAAAATGCCAAAAACCCAGCATAACTATCTGTGGTGATCTCATATCAGAGTTACTGCTAATCATGTTTAATCAGTAGTGCCACTCATGAAAGGATTAGAGTCTTGCTGTTTTTCCTTGGAGGATTATCATCAGCTCCAGTTAGACCTTTGGGTAGCTAGAATGTTGAAAGAAGTGAAGTATCCACTTAAGACCCACTCACAACCAAGACCACTGAAATAACACCCAACTCCCTGCAGACAGATACTGGATTAATCTCTATTTTACACTGCACCCAAAACAGCAGCAGCATTCAACAGCAATAAAAAAAATTACCCCATAAAGCACTTCAGCTAGTTTTGTCAACATAATTAGTTCTGGCATTTGTTAAAGCCAGCCTGCTAAGTGATGTACAGCAAAGGGCCAAGGCACAGCATAACAGCATTAAAGTCATACAAGCAGTTTCAGCACAACAGGAGGAATTAGGATCAGATTAGTTATTTTGAACCTAACCTGCATTTGAGTTCCAAAGATATAATCAGATCAGAGATGCCTTGAGGCAAAATGTGCCTACATTTATACAGCATTGGTGATATTGTTCTTCCACAGTTTTTTTATCCATTGAAATAAACAATCAATGAAAGCATGGAAGGAACCCAAAAATACTGATTTTGGGATTATATTAGTTTTATTGCCCAATTATTTTGCCTAATTAGTTGTTTTGCCTTGAATAAAAGGCATCAATCGTTTCAAATACACTGCCTTTCTTTGGGCAGGCTGACTTTTGTATATAGGATATGGAATAGCTGCCTCCTGCATTAACCCTTAGTAGGATGTATGCTTAGTAGGACTTATGCCTTTGTGCCTTAAGAAAAGCTGGTTTTGAACAGCATCTTGCAACACACTAAAATCAGAAAATTTTGAAACAAATAAAGCAATTAAACAAAAGCAGCAGTCTGAAAAAATGTTCCTCAACTGCAAAATGTTTAAAAATCACTGACTGAAAGAGGAAAATAAAGCATGTTTGTCTAGTGCTCAAATATACACAAATTTGGCCTCCTGTAATCTTCTTGAGGGTGTTCCAGAGCACAGATAAATCATACATAATTACAAATATCAACTACAGTAAGTAGTTGCAGTATAGGACAGTGCAACTGTTATAAATACATGCCAAGAGTCTAAATTTTGACCATCTGACCAGAAGTGTGAAAAATAGTTATAAGTCAGTGCCACCGTAACACTGAACATCGTTAAACAAATGACTGCAAGGAAACCAATGGATTAATGAATAGAATACTTTATTGGCCAGGTGTGATTGGTCACATACAAGGAATGTTTCACAAATCACAAAGTGTGATTGGACACAAGGCAATTTATTACCTGTAATAAATTAGAAGGATCTGACTTAAAAAGAACAAAACATGAAGTGGTCTTCTTGTGTGTCCAGATCAAACTTTAAACTACCGGAATGAAGCCACCTTCTTGGCTTTGTGGTTGGTCAAATATAGGTCATTATTGGCACATGGTTCCGGTAGTAACCAACATACCAGCAAATAGGCTGGGTTCTTTCCACATTCACACAGTGTGTTGTATCCACTAAGAGCCTCCACTTGAGCACATTGGTTTTACACTTAGGCACTCCAACCCTCAACCTATTCAGGTTCCTCCAAGTAGTGTAAGAGAGGTTGGATTCTTCAGCCATATCTTCTTTAATGTTATTCGTTGCTCAATGGTCTCCTTCTTCCATCTTTTCTTTGATTTTGTTCTTGGGTACCCTCTAGAATGTTATGTTCTTGCCATAAAGCTTTTCCTAAGTCTGGGTATGATTGAACTGGTGATTCCACACAATATATCAATACTTTTAAAACCCTCACTGGTTTGAAATGTCATCTGCACACAATATGTTTTGTTGTTTGATTCCTATAGAATTGGATACCTTGTGAAATCCATACTGCCATATAGAATTTTAGAACTACAAATAATCAATCACTGTCATTTCTGCACAAATGATCATGAGCACAATTTAGCAATAGGTTTAAATGTATCCTGAAGAAACAACTGACCTTTTTGTCGTTTCATCTGGGGGATGTTGCTGATAGTTGTTGCTTGAACTATTTCTACCATAATCTGATACCTGAATTCAAAAAGAAGAAAAGGCCAAGTTTCTGACATAATCTCCTGTAAAACCAATAGTACATTTTCCAGAGATAATGAAAACTAGGGCTTTTCAGGGAATAATACTGAGATGTTAGTTTTATGCAATATCATGAATAAGAAATTTGGGCTTTGCTCTAATGAATTCCTTAAAAAGATGTTTCTCGTGTTTCTTAAACTAATATATTGTAATTATATAAGAAACTATTCTCTCTCCCTCTCCCCCTCCCTCCCTCCCTCTCAAATTGCCTGTTATTCTGGCAGTTTTTCTCTCACACACATAGACACCATCAAAACATCGAAAACTACTAAAAATGCTACAAAGAAGCTCACTTTATGCTTCTAATATTGAGCTGATGCCTCTAATAAAGCTTCTAATAAAATGGGTTCATCCTGAAAGTGCTCCCAGGCTTCAGTTTTTAAAAAAGATTTGTTTGCAGCCTTCTTACTTTTGCAAATGATTTCACAGATCACCCATATATATTTTCAGTTCTACCACCACAAAAATGCATCAGTCACGCCGGTATCGTATTTTGATAGTTTTAAAACACATCATAATCTGCAGTTTCTCTTTGTAAGCTGGACCTAACTACGTTGAATAAAACTCAGTTATAGTAATAGTTTATAAGGTTCCTTCAAGTCAGTTGGATCTAGAGTCTATGGCTGCTACCCTATCTACCACCTGGCTCACTTGCTACAGGAATGGCTGGGAGAAATATGGCAGCTATAACTAAGAAAGACTTGTACAACTTCCAAAATCCAAACTGAAAGTGGCCCACTGCGCTGCAAATGAAGACTTAAGATTCTCATGCTTAATGCTCTGATGCTTAATGCTCTCATTAGTGTCAACTTCAAATCCAACACATCTCACCAATTTATCTACACCCAATCTTTCCAACGCTGCTACCATCAGCCTGCTCCCCCATCTTCCCAGAAACATTGTAAAACCTCAATTTAATAGACACTGGATGTTCTGCAGGGAATATCTGGACTCAAATTTTATCCACTGCATGTGAAGTCGATAAATGTAGGGCTATTAATATATCAATATAAATGCAAACTCCATCTATGCAGGAGGGCTTGGTATCAGAATAATCTAAAACACAAGTAGTCCTTGCTTAATGACCAGTCTCTTAGTGATTGTTTAAAGACAAAGGCACACCCAGAAACTACTTATACCTTGGTTCTGGACTTCCAAAAATGGTACAAACACCCTCCAGTCACATGACTGCATTTAGTGTGCTTGGCAACCACTTCACCTTTATACCTGGTTGCAGTGTTTCAAGATCACATGACCACAAATTATGACTATTATTTTTGCTGGTATCCAATATTTTTGGCCAGTTTCTGGCAAAAGTGCTAAAATAATACATGGATTTGCTTAATGAATGCTGCGAACAAGTCATAAAATCATATCTGTTAAATGGATGCTTCAACTTATGACCGATGTCTTATACAAATTTCAGGCTCCATTACGGTCATAAGTTGAGGAGTAACTGTAATCATTTTTTTAAAAAAATCATTTTATCAGAAAATTGCTAAAATGTTTGAAACTTTTATTCTGGGGGATAAACAGGTGAGCTAACCCTATGTTATACATCTGGACTAACAGCTCACCATCTGCCTTGGTTTCTTCTGAGTTAGGTTGCTCAGAAAAAAAGACTACTAAGATATCACCTGTTAATGATCAAAGACTGATTTTTTAAATAAACTGTAAACCATAACCTGATATATATATATATGTGTGTGTGTTTCTGTGGCTTGATCACCGGCTCGATCCACAAAAACACACTGAGACATAATAGAGACCCAGAAGATGAACAGACCTATGGAACAACTGTCCTGCCCTACATAAGAGGTACTACAGACAAAATTAGTAAGATACTACACAGACATCACATCAAAACTGCCTTCAAAACAGACAGAAAAATAGCAGCCATCCTTAGAAACCCTAAAGATAAAATTGACCTGGAAAACCAAGGCATATACAAAGTCCCCTGTGCATCATGCCCGGCCACATACATTGGACAGACCAATAGAAGAGTAAGTACCCGCCTGGATGAACACAAAAATGCAGTCAAAAAGCTGGAACACACTTCCTCACTAGTCCAACACATGGAAGCCACAGGTCATAGCATCAACTTCAATGGCACCAAAACCCTAGCCACTATAGAAAACCCCAGCCACAGAATCATCAGAGAAGCCACAGAGATTGAAAAAGGACCAGAAAGCATGAACAGAAGAGATGATTCCACCAGACTGTCAATCATTTGGAAGCCTGCACTCACAAACAAAAAAATCTCCACACCACAAGCCAGGCAAACGCCTGGGCACAAACAGATCCCCCCTGATACCTCCAGCTCAAACACACCCCAACCAGGCACCCAGATGAAACCTAGCTTCCTAACTAATGATAGCCGTCCATTTACTTAGAGCCAAGCTGCACTAAAGGCCTCCAATAAAGTAACACAATGTTGCCAGCCAATCAAGATACAAAAAGAGCCAAAAAACAGACAGAAGATATTAGAAACACCAATCAAGCAGAACACAGCAAACTCCAAGACCAATAAACACAGACCAAGACTCCCAACCAATCAGGATGAAGAAAAAACCATTCTGGCACAGCAATAGGCTGCCCCAAATTTAAATCTGAAACCACTATAAAAGTCTGATTCACAGATGAACACTATACAGAAGCCTGATGATGGCAGATGAGATTCTGCCAAAACGTTGCTACAACTTTAAAAGCACAACTATAATTACGTGGTAAAATACCTGAACAAAGCTGAATACCATACATGTAAGTACCTGCGAAAACTTAAGAATATATATATATATATAATGGGTTGTGTGATGACCTTGTGAGATTTATTGCTGTGGTATCCTTGGTCTTGTGCTGTGATATCCTGGGTCATTTGCTGTGTTGCAACTCCTTGAGTTCTTGTGGTATAATTTCCTGAGTTTTCTGATGTGATGTCCTGGTGGCTGTGATGTAGCATTCTGGGTTTTGGTCTGGCTTCGAGTTTGGGGTCTGGGTCTAAGTTCTTGGCGTGTGTCAGCTTGTTTGGTTTTAGGGTCGGGGGGTGCGACAGCTGGCGACAACACACCTGACACAACCCATTACCCAAGCCATTACTACACAGGAGGCTAATGAAAAAGAGATCAAAACACAAACGACCCAGGAGATTACAACACAGGACCCAGGATACCACAACAAAAGAACTCGCAAGCCCATCACACAACCCATTACCCAAGCCGTTAAAACACGAGAGGCTAATGGAAAAAAGATCACTACAAAAAAAACGACCCAGGCGATTACAGCACAAGATCCAGGATATCTCCACAACAAAACTCACAAGGCCATCACACAGCCCATTATACCAACATCAACTCCATCAACCAATCAAGAGGCAGCAGCGCAGCCAACCAGCCCAGCACACCAGCCCCCACCACCAGTATTTATAGAGAGACAGCAGCTCTGATCACACACTGCTTGCACTGGCATGAAGCTGAAAGCACCAGCCTGAGGATGGTGAGTGGGACCTCACCAAAACATCGCCAAGATACTTTTAATCTTACATGGGAAAAGACCCAAACACACCTAGACATATATATACATACATACACATACATACATGTACATATACATGTATGTATGTGTGTATGTATGTATGTGTGTGTGTGTGTGTGTGTGTGTGTATATATGTGTGTGTGTGTGTGTGTGTGTGTGTGTGTTTTCTTAAGTTTTCGCAGGTACGTACATGTATGGTATTCAGCTTTGTTCGGGTATTTTCCCACGTCATTATAGCTGTGCTTTTAAAAGCACAACTATAATGACGTGGGAAAATACCCGAACAAAGCTGAATGCTCTTGCTTCTCTGAGAAGCAAGAGCTGGAGACAGAAGCCTGAAGATGATGAATGAGACTTCATCGAAACGTTGCCTAGATACTTCGAATCTTACGCGGGAGAAAACCCGAAAAACCAAAGATCCGTATATATGTATATATATATATATATACATACACACACACACACACATACATACATACACACACACATACATAGAGAGATATATATACACATACATACATATACATATATATATATATAAGAAAACAAATATACACACACACACACACATATATATACAGTATAGACAGAGGACTCAGAAAGTGGGTGGGGTAGATCTTGAGAATAGTTTTGAAATTCTGTTAAATTTAGGAATCTGGTTGGCAAAAATAGAACAGCTAAAATAGGATAGAAAATGAAAACTGCCAGTGTACAATAAAAGTAAATCCCATTCTGGCAAAATTTAGAAATCTATCAAAATACTGATATACTGAGAAATATTTGTATATCAGTACAAATATTTCTCAGTATATCAGTAGAAAAGTGCATAATACCAGGTTTCATGCTGTTAAACAATGTAACCACAGCTAGTGTTAGTTTATATGAAACAGCTGGCTAATGTGCATGCGTACAACTTTAGATAAAAAATAAAATCTGTTCTGGAATTTATCTTCAGAGATGAGAACTGCTAAGGTTATATTGCTCTTTTCCACAACTGCCATGTGCTTCAAAAAGGTATTCTGGCAAGTTTATAACTGGAAAAGAGAGAAATGAAGGAAAGATGGTAAACCTGCAACAGATGTCCAGATGTTGCCAAGTTACATACATCAGGCAGTTACATGCCGAATGATCAATGTTCTTCCTTATTTCAAGGCTGAAGAAAACCAAGAGTGCTTTCACCACTAAGTTTTCCCAAGATAACACTTTATAATGAAAACAAATTGTACTCAAAGAGCAGCTGAACTGCCTGATCAAAGACACGCTGTTCAGTTTATGAATTAAATGAAAATGGTTGAAATGGCAACTTTAATACACTATACGAGATAAATGTTGAAGTCCTGAAAATTAGAATTGAAATTTGAAAGGGACCTGATCTAACATATAAAAGATTATTGGTGTTCAAATAAACCTCACATTCTCTTTAGTTATAGCAGAAATTACAACATTATCTTTTACGGCTCAAAAGAACAACAGGAACGTTCAGCAAGGGTCTTGCTGTTCTGTGGTCAGGAAAGCAGAATAAGCTGTTTCAAATTCCTGGGTGCAGAGACGGAAACCATATATAGGCAAGCTACCCAGGCCTGGCTATGATAACGTTAGGGTCATAAATATTGAAATATTTGACTTTGAAACATTTAATCTACCTCCATTAAAGCAATATAGGTGGTGGGGGGGGGGGGGTTGTTATGTTTCCTGGGAACAAACATTAAGATACCTTAATCGTTTGAGAAACTCAATATCTGAGTTACAGTTAATAAGCTTGATGAACTCTTCGTAAGAAGGAGCATAAGTATAAGCTCTCTTGTGATGCTGAATCAGCTGTTCTCTGTATTCCATCTGGACAAGCAACATGTGGTTGATGTAGTTTGGATTACTCAATAGTTCTACCATTGGTTTCAGTACTAAAATTAACAAAAACAAAACAAGAGGTAAACATGCATTAGGTAGGACCAATCCAACACTTTTAATAAGAAATGTATTTCAATATAAAAAGTTTATTTCTTTAAACATACAAGTCAATTCTACTCAATACTCAGAAACTGCCAGTAGTATTCCATGATGATTGTTCCTAGAAGTTAGAACTGGATTATAGCCTTTATTGAATCAGAAAAAAACGAGTTCACAACACTTTAAATCACGTTTGATCAGTCAATTAAAGCTTTAGGAGAAAAATTTCAAATTGGCTAGGCCACCAATTAATGTTATCCAGTGTTTTATATAATTGCTCAATTTGTACACTAATTTAAACAAATTAGATGTATAGCAATTTGGATTGAAACTATCAAAAAAGTGCTTTTCCATTGATATTTATCTCCCACCTTTTGCTGCAAGTATCTCTGCTAGGACTATGCGCAAGCTTAAAGACTGAGCGTCCTTTGAGGGCAAAAGACAATAAACCAGAGTCTGAGCGCATGCTTGCAGGAATCTTGCCTCTTCTTCAGAGTTCCTCAAACAAGGATGCAGTAAAAATGGCCGTGGTTGTTCTTCCAATCTGTAAATGAGATAACAACACTGCAATCAAACTTCAATCGTTATTATTTAGAACTACCAA
This sequence comes from Pseudonaja textilis, assembly GCF_049901715.1. Taxonomy (NCBI): domain Eukaryota; kingdom Metazoa; phylum Chordata; class Lepidosauria; order Squamata; family Elapidae; genus Pseudonaja; species Pseudonaja textilis. The sequence goes on from NC_141995.1 coordinate 38,059,014, forward strand.
GCCAGAGAAAAACATGTGAGAAGTATTCCTTTTGTTGAACTGTGTACTAATAAATTTCACAATGGCATGTGGAATAATTGTTCATTTCTCCACTGTAATTCTTTGCCTCTTGCTTACTGTTCTAAGGAAGACAGGAAGAGATTTCTAAACTAGTTCTAACCATAACCAGGAAAACACAAAATCTTACGTTGTTTCAAAATAATGACTATTTCTTACACAATCCAAATCTGGGCTGAGTTTAGGCTATTCTTTGTTTTAAAAAGCCAATTTTAAAATGTGGCTTAGTGAAATACTTAGTTTAAAAAGCACAATTAACATAACTTCAGAGGTATCATTATATTGTTTTTAATCCAAAAGAAAAGCTGAAAAGTTTCCAAGTACATTGTACTACAGTATATTAATTTAGTGCAATTCAGTAACATCAGTGGTATTAAATGCATTCAGAATTTTGCTTATGTGGATTTAATTATAGTTAGACATTTACCATTAAACCTCTATCTTAAATTATTCAGTAACTTAAAACATTTTTATATTCAAATCCTGGTTTGATTATGATACACTGGTGTTTTATTTAATGTCTATTAAAAAAGGACCATAGTCTGTAATTTTATCTTACTGTCTGTAGCTGGTAAGCACTACAGTATCTCTAGAAATATTTGTTTTGTTTTATTTTTAGGCACTCAATGGCTAGCAAATTACAGATATATAGTATCTGCTTATGAGCCTCACCTTCGTCTTCCAAATACATTTCCAAAAGAGATGTATGCAACGAAGAAAAAATACAGGAATATTTTTCTTGTCTATGACTTTGCTGGGAGATGTACAGAGCCAAAAACTCTTCCAACAAAATCCTATGCTTTGTCATCCCTTAAATATGGTCAAAGGCAACAAAGGAAAGGAAAGGGGAGGGGAATTTCTCTAGAATTTCTCACGTAACCAGTTTTTTCCACTATCACAGAGATAAAAGAAAGAAAAGGAAAGGAGGTTAAGTGGCATCACCAATAGAAATGGACTATGCTGCCTTCCAACCCTAACCCTAAGAGATGTTTTCACATTAGCTAATTATATCTTCCCAAATCCCAAGTATAATCAGAGAAGAATCACAGAGAAAATCCATCTAAAGAACCAGTAAACATCCAAGTTATTTTCAAATAAAATTATCATAAAATTGTTAGTGGGTTTAGTTCTATTTTTTTTACAAGAGAAATAACAACTATGTTTACATCAAATCTTCCCTATCATGCAAACAAAGTTCAGAGTATTGAGATATTCAACCCTGATACAATGAAAAAAATTTAAAGAGAGGATTTGCAAATCATTTAAACAATAAGAATATGTATAAAGAATTAATCTAAGTTGAACAGTTCAATCTTCTAAAAACTCTCACTTTTGCTGTGATTAAAAATAAAATATAATAAGGCACCATATTTAAAACAAAAATGAAGCATAATCGAGTATGGCAGACTAATTATTTTACTTTGATGTGGGGTGGTGGAAATCAGATTAAAACAGAAAAACAGCTCACACATTTGATCATCAATTTCTGTAGAAGATAGTTTCATACAGTCAGCAACAAATTATGTTATCTCATTTAAATTTTGATTTATATACTTTTGTATATTATTTTCCATGTACATGTGTGTTATGTCTGGCTTTTGAAGTGCTAACATATATTTTCTGGTTTCATATTATTATCAGTTGCATAGGAAGCCAGTTAGACTGGATTTGTCATTTTTGTCCATCTATCAAGTCCTTCCCAAGGATCTGAGATAGATATTGTTTGATGGTGTTAAAAAATAACATTCCAGGATGTAAGTAAGCTGTCCCAAGCTGCTGATAGTATACAAGTAGAAATCCAGATGTTTTGGGATTGTACTCAAGGTGCCTATTGTTATTGATGCAATCTTTGTTTTCTTTGGCCACAGTTATCATACTTATACTTGGAGATCTTAATATTTTGCTATTTTCTCCCGTTCTTTCTCTTTTATTCTGCCAACATCCACTATCCAGACTTTTTTGACAATTATTAAATATGGGGTGTTATATGGCATGTGTGTTTGTATTCTGAAATACCAGGGCACTTTAGCTTCTTCATTTTCTAGTCCTTTGTCTATGTTATAGTCCTATCTGTTTTTGCTTGCAGGCAAACGAGAGTTGACAGGAGTTTTGGGGAGAGTGATTCTTTCAAGACTGAATATCACAGAGTAATTGCAGCATGGTATTTATAAGAAGTGTCCAGATTATTTAAGTTCTTCCTTTAGATTTGAAGCATGCTTTCAGGAATTTACTAAATTTCTGATCATTTGATAAAATGACAATAAATATTCTAATTGAAGAAGGCACTGTCATATTATTTTATTTCTTTTCTCAAAGAAAGTTTTCTTATACACATTTCTTATGAGAAAAATCACAACATATTTTTTCAGTAGTTTCAAGTACATTTTATTACATTTTAATATAAAATTCATTAACTAACATTTCTATTTTTATGGGTATAATAGATGGATTTAATTTCAGGGTTTTTTTTAAAGAATAACCTGTAATATTATTGTGAGATCTATTCAGCAAACATTCAGACCACCAACCAGTAAAATATTTCCAATGTAAGTCTGCATACAGATGACAACTATACCAAAACATACTGGATTGGCTTGCATTAAAAAGCAACTGAAAACTTTTCTATAGTGCTAAGTATCGAAAGACAAAGCAGTAAAGTATTTCACAACTCTGACTCATCTTCACTATGCATTATTTTCAAAAAACAAATACTGAATGTCTCTGGGAACAAAATGTATACTTGTAATACAGAAAAAAACAAATCAAATTACATTGATTTGTTACTATAGAACTCAAAGAGGGTGTACTTCTTTTTCACATGACTGTATATTAATAACTGTCCGGGAAAATTGAAAGTTTTTTTTTCCCAAGGGAATGTGAGTTTGCTTTATTTAAGCCTTTTATATGTTTAATTTCATCCTTAACCAAGATGCATATTTGTAGTTATTCTGATGCTTCTTTACCATGATAGATCACTTGCATAACAGGCATAACTTGAAACCGAGCGATAGTTTCCACAGCAATAAATCTATAGATTTCTTTGGGTTTTCTATTAGGAGACACAACTTCATTGCCTTATCTGCATATCTCAGATACCTAAGTTTTAAAAATTGCAAAATTAAAACATGCTTGATTAGATTTAACTTAGGTTAACAATTGTAAAGAATGTGCAATAAAACAGATGTTCTATTGTTAAGTTTGCCAAGAAAGGTAGCCTAGGGAAGAAGACCAATTTCCTACCTATATTTAGAATGTTTTGACAAGCATTAAGATTGCTATTTGCAGATAAAAATCCTCTCATGTTTCCCACATCTGCTACATGCATTAAAATGAGTGTACTGGAAAAGCTATTAAAGGAAGGCAAAGGGTAGAGTACAAACAGTACTTCAATGATCTTTTCAATCTAATTCTCAGGGGGATTTAAATTGTCTGCACTTTTTAAAAAGTTGTAAGAATATCAACGCCAATTAAGCAAATTGCATGATTTCTCAGAAGATCTAAAGATGTTCAAATCATGTAAGTTGTACTGAACATGTAACGAGAATAAACTCACACCCTTAATTACTATCAATACTAGAAAAAATGGGAGTGGGCCGTGGCATAATCAAATATTAGCTTTCTGAAAATAAAGCAGCATTATGCACATCTTTTTAGTAGAACCCTATTAAAATTTACTGTAGGAATTATTCCACAACTGATATTTCAGTTACAGAACAAAGCTGACTTCATCAGAAGAAAGTAATCTATTTACTTGTATCACCTTAACAGGATTTCAGGCAGAGAAGACTAAATAAACAATCCCTACAATGCATAAATATAATACAAGATGCAGTTTTAGAACAGTTGCAATTAACTTTTTTTTTTTACTTCGAACAAATGAATCATGGTTTTGGCTATGATACTTGCAGAGAAGATAATCTGGCTAGTATTTTTTTAAATCAGGTACACTCAATAATGCAAGATTATCAAAATGTCTAAAAGCATATATCAACACATTAGTTAACACCACTTTCTTTTATAATGGTCCCATTTTTCTGCCTGAACTACCTTACTAAATAGATTATAGCAAAATAAACCCTGCTGCCAATTTTGCTATTATTTCAGAACTAAATCATTTTGTATTCTGTTCCAATAATTTCCCTCCATATTCTTGTATGTGATGCTGCTTTTTAATCCAATTAATTTGTTTTTTACTTTGTATGTTTCCTGAAAAACATTTCATTAAAATATAAATACAACAAATTGAAAACAACTATCCACTGAGTTTCAAGGTCATTGAAAGACTTGAGCCTAATTTTCATATCCCAAATATTATTAAATTGTACTAAGTTAGGACAGCTACTCAATTATTAAGCCTTATTAAATAGACATCAGAAGGAGGAGGGGGAAGAGGGGGATGAGTGATCATGAGGAGAATCCCAAGCTTTTTCATCTAGATTCTGAGCACAGCCCCTTCCTCTGCAAAATCTCTGCAAGTTATTCTGGTAAAAAAATGCAAATGTTATCTTGAGGTACAGTAATAGGACCACAGGGTCCAGACCATAGGAAGTAATTGTTCCACACCATTCTGCCCTGATCAGACCCTATCTGCAGGACTGTGTCCATTTCAGGTACTACAATTCCAAAAGGATAATGACAAATTGGAGCAAATTCAGAGAATAGCTATTACAATGAAGGGAAACCAAACATTTTGAGGAATAGTTTAAAAAGCTGGGTATGTTTAGCCTACCAAAAAATTATGCAGGCACCCAAAATAGGAAAATATCTGTAAGTATCATATCCAAAATGAAGTACCCTTACATTGTATTGTCCCAAAGGGTATAACCAGAATCAATGGCTTAAAACTACAAGGAAGAAGATTCAAGGATGCCATTAGAAGGAATTATATTAAATGTATAATTAAAACATAGATCGAATAAAATAAGAACTGACAGTGGAATGTAGTCATCCTATTATATCCATACAAATATACCTCAAGTTGGAATAATCACATCTTTTACTACACAGTCTCTTGCCACATAAGTTGCAAACAACATGGAAACTCACTTTTCCATAAACTGCTTTAATGAGAAAGTAGACTGTGTCCCTGGATAGGAAAGAGAGAATATCAGGCACTTTTTTGTAGTAGTAATCCTTTCAACTACTCCAACCAACCATTGCTGCAATGCTCAACAGAATCAAAAAGGACATTTAAAATTACAACAGAAGATGTCATTGCAAGAGTTCATATATAAATGACCCTGGGAATGATATCTGAAGATTTTAATCTCTTTGCAAGAATAGAAGGAATGAGTCAGGCACCCATGTCTGAAACTACCTTAATGCATCTTTCTCAGCTTGTGCAATATAGTGTATTGGACTTCAAATCTTAGAACCATAATTAACATGATTATTAATTTAAAATATATGCATTAATGGCAAAAGTTAATATTGGTTAAGCTTAATTTGCTCATTTGCCCAGCTTTAATAAAGAGCAGAAAACTGAGTTATCAACCAGAAGTAGTATATTTGGAAAAATAATTAAGTACAGATATATGTTCTTGAAATTTATAAAATTCTATAAACAAGCCCAATCACTGGCCTTAGTAAATCCAGGATTTGATTCCTGGTAATAGAAAATTAGATATTTTACGCAAGATCATCTCAGCACATCATCCCAAGCAGCTTCAAGAGCAGACGTTTACAGAAGATTGTAAGGAGAATATGTGTCTCTGGGATGATGCTGTGCTTGAGCCGACTAGCCATAACTCAGCAGCATGATACAAAAGGCCCAATAGTTTGGACCTGGCTTGCAGCACCATTGCCAAGAAGACATGTCCCCACCACCAATGCTTCTGTGAGTGCTACTTCAAAGTTGCTTTTGTCATCTCAACACTATTCAGTCATAAGCAGAAAAAAGTAACCATAACTTAAAGCACAATATAGAAAAGATATATATGTGTGTGTTCATGAGATGCATTATTACCTGGCATTGGCTGCTTTAAGATCACAGAAATGGTTGAGCACAGCTTTCACTACATCATTGCAAATGACTTTAACTACGTCAATGTGACTGAGTCTGTGCCGCAGCTGCTTGGCAGCTTCCCAGAAGTCTTCAGACAGTAGATGATACAGCTGTCCTTCATCTCTGCTGAGGTTTCCATACCAAGACAAAATATAATCTCGGTAGATGTAGTCAAACACTGCAAGAAAGAAAAAAAATATGAGGATGAATCCATATTTAACACATCCCTGCCTCTGCCAAGTGAGGCAGGAACTATATCTAAAAAGGTTGCCAACTTTCTTTTTTAACATTTATATTTTCTTCCTAATAATAAGAATGGCAATCTTACTACAAGAAGAAATGCAATCCAAGAAAAAATTACTGGAGATCAACACAAAAAGCCCATAAGTGGATTTGTTTAGCCAGATATCCGAACAGAAAATCCTATCCCATGTTAAAAAACAAACAAACCCATAACTGTTGAAAATAAAGAAAGTAGATCTGTTGAAAGTGAAGCATCATAAGCAAAACCAAGTTTTGTTCTGGGAATAAATTATCAAAAATGATCAGCGCTCACCTTCAGTCTGACAAGTCTATTTCTCAATTTAGTAATCAATGTCTACAGTTTTGCATATTTAACATAGGGCTTGGACAATATCTGTTCCTATAGTAGTTGACATCATGTAGCATTCTACCTTTACCTCACCTATTACACTATGAATTGATTTTGATTGTCACATTTACAACCATTTATTGAGTTGATTCAAATAATGTATAACCATGCTTTTCTATCTATTGCAACTCCTTATTACTGTAATTCCCTAGGAACCATGGTCTTCTACCCTGGTTGCTGTTACCTCCCACCATATCCCAATGCCTCAAAATTGGTTATATAAGGAGCGGCTGCACCAATAGCAAGATCCTACAACTGTTTTTTCCCCTCTCTACAAGTTCAATATTCATGACGGTTCCAAGTGAACGATACAAAATATTCATGAACTCTTCTAAATGATCAATGCTAAATCAACATACTTAACATTTTTAAATAGTAACACACCAGCAATGATTATTCTCATAGAGAAAAGTTTACTATATGTTGTGGCTGGTCCTGTTTTGTTTTAATACATTGCTTCCTCCAAATCTTTCATTTTACTCATGAGTTTCATCCCACCAAGTGTAGGTAATGCCTATGACATCAAATTTGCCTTCCTAAATGAAAACTTCTTCTTGATTCCTTACATCTGCACAAGGATCCTGGCATCTATTGGTCATATAACTTGACTTATTCTTTTCTGTATTTACAGGATCTATTTTTAATTCCACAGTCTTAGGATCAGGGGTCATTCAATGAAGATGACTACAAAAGATGTTACAAAAAAAGGATTGGGTTTTTTAAATTTTCAACCAACCTTGGAAATAGATTACTACATGATGAGAAGATGGTCACTAACTTAGACAGGTTTAAGAAAGGACTGGATAAATGCAAAGATGACTACCATGTTTCTCATATAATAAGGCCGGGTCTTTTTTTTTTTTTTGAGCCCCAAAAAAATGGCTAGGGCGACTTTTCGGGGGTGACTTAATTCCCCCCCCCCTTGCATCTTCGGGCAGGAGGCAATGGCTTGGATGTTGACCTCGGCGTTGGTGGGGCACTTCATATCAGGATCAACGCAGGCACCATATCTGGGTGTGCAACAAAAGTACTTCCTAATGGCAAGCCCCCTCACCATTCCCCCCATTTCGCATGTTTTAATATAGGCCTTAATTTGGGGGGAGGGGCTTAATTTCATTTCATGCCTATAAAACATGCTGGGACTTTCTATTGGGGGAGGCCGTATTGTTGGAGAAACAGGTTATCAAGTTTATTAGTTTTAAAATTCAATGTAATCTCTACCGGGGGCTGCATGTTTCCAAATAATTGCAGTGAGACAATCATGGGAAAGAGAATATATTTCTAATTCCTCCCTGTAATCACTCCAAAACATCCAATTAGCTACTGTGAGAAAACAAGTGCCAAACTAAAATGGGTCTTGGCACAATCCACTCTCATTTGATCACAGGAACTGACTTCAGCCGTATAGAATTATCAGCTTTGTTGATTTGAATCTTATAATAGAAGCCAGCACAATAGACAATAAGAAAACACACTAAGAACTATTCTGATAACAGCTGCCCTTCACGTTTCTTCAGCTGCCAGATACTTGAATGGTACTATCCAGAAAATTGCCTAGTACCTCCCAAATTTGGCACAAAAGAGGAACTTTGCTGACAATGTAAGATTGGGAGACCAACAATGGAGAATATGCAGTGATGACAAGACTGAAAACAGACGGCATATCTATTGTAGAAGTCCAACCAAATCTGAGCAAGAATGACTCCCATATACATGTATATTACATATTATACTGAGCAAATTTAGATATTTGGAGTATTATTTCTTGGAAAAACTAATAAGACCAATCAAAACTATTAGATGAAAAGACTTAAATAGGTACTAGCAATAATAAACATAATGCTCAGAATATAAATATAGAGATTCTGCTCAGCAACTAGAGAAACAAATGAATAGAAAAATTGCTCAAAATATTTTAATCATCTTTTGTATTTATCCTTGTGCTATTCAGCTGTTACTATCTAATGCATCTGTTGATTTTCATTATTCTAATAAAATATCTTTTTTTAAAAAACTGCATTGTCCAGTAGTCAGACAGCTAATTCACAACTCACTAGAGTTCTTGATCATTTAATCAACAGAGCTGACAGGATTTACCTATTTTGTAATTATGATAGCAATCTTGAGACTACTGGATGAAAGACTAGAAGTTTTAAACCTCTTCTCCCAAAAGCCCTCTGAGTAAATACACCCTGGTCCTATGGATCTGTATCACTAAAAATTTCTTGTACTTAATGCTGCATCTCCCATCTTTCTGGTGTCTTATGCCATTATCCTAAAATGTGTGAGAAGTAGGGTATTTACTGGCCAGAAGAAAAAAAATGACACTGATACAAATAAAAATGCTATGGGGATCATGCTGGCATTGAGGCTTGAGATCAGATTGTACATATTCAATTTCTAGGAAGTAGCTGTTAATCTTGTGAACAGTAGTGGCATAAAAAGCTAAAGTCTTAAGAATGTAGAAGAGAACTTTGGTGTAGAGGTTAAAGGCATCAGGATAGAAATTGGGAGACTGAGTTCTAGTCTTGTCTTACAAAGCCAGATGGGTGACCTTGGGGCAGTCTCTCTCTCTCTCAAGCCTAGGAAGGAGGAAGTAACAAACTACTTCTGAAATTTTGCCAAGAACACTATAGGTAGAGTAGTGGTTAAAGCTGAAGGCACTGGAAAAAAAAAAGAATGCTGATAAGGCAGAATATATCATTGTCTACAGATGTCAAACATGGACTCTTCTATTCCAGCACTGCCAAGGTCATCATTATTTCCCTTATTGAAGGAGCTGGGATCACTCTAAGGATCATTTTGACATTGGCAAAGCAAACAAGTGCAATACATACTCCACCCTGGATACTCTTTTTTCCTAACCTGTACAAAATAAATATATTTTCCAATTGATAGAGTTATAATATACATTTTAAGTATACTTAGGGACCTTTGTATATTCAATATATGCCAAATCATATTTACCAGCGTAAGACAGATTTGGACAGAAATTAGGTAGCAAAATATCAGTTGCTTCATTATTTCAATTTGCAAATGACATAAATTGATGCAGATGATGCAGATTGCATCATTTACATAATATTATTATGCAAATTTGGAATAGAAATTCAGACTTGAGTCTATGATATTGAAATCTGGTAAATAAATATTTTAACTATTTATGATGGAAATAAAAGATGTTGAAAATACATGTAATTCATGCTGAATGGTTCAAATTTGAGCAAGGAGAATGCTAAGAGTATGAGATATTTCAAAAGGATCTTAGGAGACTCCTACCTTCTTTCAGAGCTTTGTCCATGTTATGAGAAATTACCATTCTCCTTGACTGAACTGGTTCTTGTACATTTCCAGATATGAGGTTCTAAAAGCCAGAAAAAAATGCACCCATAATAAACATGGTTGAATACTGCATAGAACAAGAATTGACTAATGCATCCAACACAAACTGTGCTAAGTCTGATATAATGTACAAATTATTAAATACAGCTTATCCTAATTAAATAAGGGTAAGGAATTTCCTTATAAATAAATGAATTTCCTTCCAAGCTAATGTTTAGGCAACTTTGCCTTATCTGAATTCTTTTTTTTTAAACTCATTCAGTAGATTATGTGAACATTAAAAATAATCAGTTATTTATATCCTATCTTTTGTATCTCTCTCTCCTTCCTAAAATGTCTATATGAAATATAAACTGTAAATGTGATAATATACAGTACTTTTAAACAATGTTTGAAAATATACCATTGAAAGTATACTCCTATACATAACCTAAAAAGGCAAATATCAGTATTTTATAACTGAAAGACATAGTATACAAGGGTGTTCTTTCTATTCTTACTTATTACTGTTACATCTGTAACTTACTAAATATCTATGGGGCCACCATCCCAAAAGATGTGGGCTGAGTGCCCCTAAGCCTCACCACTACTTTCTCCAGCACTACCACTGCTTCATGGGCCTCAGAACAGCTGATTAAGTGAGCCAGGCATTCTTTGGCAGCTCACGAGAAGATTTTTTATTTATCTATCAGTGTGATCCTTTCCCCTCTACACATTGCTAAAGCAGATAAATGATTTAAAAGACCAGTTTATTTTCAAAGCGCCCATGAACATTTTAAATGTTGCCCCAAGACACACACAAAACTCTTGACATGATAAAGATGAACAATTACATAAAAATAGACAGGATATTTTATGAAAAAGTGAGTCTAAACGAATATTAAACTTACTGGTAAAACAGCCAAAGTAACAATTATAAAGGGGCACTAAAAAAGTGACAACTATGCAAAACTATGGAATTTTTTTTTTAGCTAAGCTGCATTATCAGAGCTGAAGCTGTCAGTCCAAGGTTAGAAATCTATAGGCAATCAATTGTCCCTCTATCCTATCTGAATGGTTTTTATAGACTAAGAACAAGAAACCTTCATTCTTGAAAACTAGAAGGTAAAAGGAATGTTGGGTCATTATCCAAAGATAGCAGTTATCAGCAAACTAAGACTCACTTAAGAAAGTGTTTGCATTACTAAGGCCCAATTAGCTATGTAAATATACAAATCAGTAAAAAATTGTTTGGTATAATGAATAATCTTTCAAACAAAACAGAACCATCATTAAAGACTTGAGACTTCTGGCTAGCAAACACAATATGTTGCAGGTTTGTAGCTCCTGTGGGTTTATATGCAATATTGTTCCACAAGGAGCAGCTGGAATACATTCCAAAGATAATCAAAATGTTGATTTCCAATAAGGCTGTAATTAGTAGCAATGTATTTTTAAATTTTGAAAATAACAGCGCTCCATTTTAGAAGATATCACACCCAAGTAAAGACATTACATTCAACAGATATGGTCACTATTTGAGTCTGCTAATTATGGTCAATGCATCTGATATCATAAAAATTATCCATTAAAGGTGCAAAAACAACCAATATGCAAGGAAGTCATACTAACAATTATCTGTAGCAAGTTATTATATTCTATACCATAATATATACATGGCACATACATAAGCACATCCTGCATGAATTAACACAGTAGCACTCATAACATTGATACTCATCTAATAAATGTACATAATTATTAATGCAGTTAGAAATATATAAGGTAATAAATGTGTGCATATATACAACACACAAAAATATTTTTCAAATTCAGATTCTAATTGATATAGAATCAGATTCTTGAATAAGTTTTTACCTTTGAGTTTTATATTGGCAGTTTTTCTTCAGATATAATTTCTATATAAAATGTACAAAATTTAGGCACTCAAAAAAATCATGATCATTCTGGAGTACTACATGTAATCATATGGGGCATAAAGGAAGTAGCAGCATTTAACTGATGAGGGTTTAATTAAATAGATTTGTATCTGGCTAGTACTTGGATTGGAGACTTTTAGAGACCCCTTGTGCTCTGGGCTTTCCCAAAGCTGAAAAATATTCTAGAAAAAGGCAATGTAAAACCACTTCCAAAGTTGCCTATTAAGTCACCAAGAATCAACTTCATTTTGAGGAAAATTTAATCTCAAAATAGTATACACTGATTCTGTCTATGGAGATTCTCAGTCATCCAGGTCATAGTTGTCCCCAAAGTGCTTTTTCAAGAGGCAACTGGACTTTGTTTTTCTTTGAAGACATTTCACTTCTCATCCAAAAAGCTTCTTTAGCTCTGACTGGATGGTGGGGAATAGGAGGATTTATATTCTTTGCTGACAGCTGGTCATTTGCATTATTTTAGAGAGTCACTGAGGCCACTTGGAGATTTATCCGTGTCCTCGGGGTCACTTGAGTAGTGCAAATAGGTGTGGAACCTTCTTAGAACTGCTGAAAGGACCATGTTGTAGATTGAAGATAGACAATGTGGTACCTCTCTCCCTCTGTTGAGAGGGCTGTTCATTTTTGATATTAGATGGCCTCTTTGATCCTTCTTTCAAACCAGTGGTCCTCTGTCTAAAATATGGACTTTGCTGTCTTCAAATCTTCTTTGTATTATCTGAGCAACCAACTACCTTGCTAGCTGTGGGAAATATCATGAGAAAACTAGCCAGGATCAGTCAGATATCTCAATGGCTAAAAGAGAACTGAACCTAGGATTGTTTGATCAAATCCAACATTCTAATTGACATATCCCAGTGGCTCTTTTTTTCCATAATAGTCATAAACATTTTCAAGTAATCCATTTATACCATAATATCCTGTATGTCCAAAACAAGTTGACTTTACTACATAAACATTATTCTCAAATTAATTTTACTTGCATTTTAGAACTAGAAGGATCCAAATTCTAAAACTATTTCTAAGTAAACAAATTATATTTGTTTCAATATAGATACGTTGATTCAATAGATTTAGAATTTGGGGTGCCCTTGTTCCTGCACAGGGCAGGGGCTGAACCTATGACAAACTCTCTACAATCTTATGGTAATTCATAAGATCTTATGGTAATTCATCCACTTAGATACTAGCTTGAAATAACTCAAAGTACATTTAATCAAGAAAACCTGAATCTCTATGGCAGACCTGACCTCTGGCATAGCATATCTACAAATGTGTATATTAACCCCCTACCTGTCCCTCATTCAAATAAACTCTTAACAACCTATTCTTTTCCTCAGGCCTTGAGCTACTGTGGATTGTTTTGCTTCCGCTGCAGCATTTTGAAGGTTTTTTAAAACACTTTTCAATTTTTCTGAACTGTTTCAATATTCTAGGCCAGGGGTCACCAAACTTTTGGACCTCAGGGACCACCAAACTCATAATTTTAAATCCCGCGGACCACTAATATTAATTTTGACTGACGGTGGCTTGCTGACATTGGTGGGAAAGTTGGTCCCATATTCCAGAGCTGCAGTAGTCACAGGACAGGCCCTTTGGTCATTCCGGAGCAGCTGCTCCTCCACCCGGGTGCACCAGCCTTCCAAGGACTGGAGGAGCTGCTCCGGGATGACCAACGGGCCAGTCTTGTAACTACTGCAGCTCTGGAATATAGGACCAACTTTCTCACCAATGTCAGAAAGCCACCCTGGGGTGGATTTCCCGCCCCCGCCGTTGTTCTTACCTTCCAGTTCCAGCTCATGTGGCTTTACTCAAGGTAAGGTTTGCGCTCAGCCGAAGGGTGGGGGCCAGCGGATAGGCGGGCCATGTGGGCAGCACAGCCTTGACTAATTGCTTTGGGGGGAGTGCTTGGGGGGGGGACATTTCTCTGAGGACCACCAAAATTTTCTCATGGACTACCAGTGGTCCCCAACCCACTGGTTGGCGACCACTGTTGTAGGCTACACGTGTATTTCTACAAAAATGCTATAGAAATTAAAAGATAAGCACGACTTTATTGCCCAAAAGATTTTGAATGTTCAGGTCCAGGATGCCCATGGAAGCCTATGCACCACCTTGAAGGAGTGGTTATGAAAAGTTATGCCCACTTTGTTTGTCAATGTGCTAAAAAGTTACTACTGCGTTGCTTCTTTTCACACCTTTTGTTCCAGACTGAAGAGTTCTGCAAGTTTGTAAGTTAGCTGTTATGCAGAGGCTCCAGGCACACATTATCTTTCTTTAAGTAAAAGTTATGCAATTCTCACATTGCAAACTCAAGGTTTTTCAAAGGGTTTGTAGTGTTTGTGTTTTTATTTATGACCCAGCAGCAATCAAACATGCTGGTCATGCTAGCAAAGTGACCCACATTAATCTCGCAAGTAATCCTCCCTTAGCAACTGTCTCATTTAGTAACCATTCAGTTATGACACAGATTTTTAGAAACCATTCTATGATCAGTCCTCACATTTACAGCCTTCACATATCTGTAAAGCAAAATCAGATAAGCTGAAATAAGATAAGCACAGTTGCAGTTTTCACTTAGTAACTGCTTCATTTAACAACTAAATTGCCATCCCAATTATGGTCCCTAAGTAAGGTCTATGTACCTTGAAGAACTCTGCTCCAAAAAAATGCACTAACTTCCCAATCACACCCAGGTATCAGAAAGCTCCACAACTTTTCCACAGTAACACTGGAGAGAAAATGAAATTCGCGCTCAAGAGAGGGGAAATGACATTGGCACTCACATCCCCCTCTTCCCGTTTTTCTCTGCCCTCTGTAACAGGTACAAGAGAGCTCTAATCTGTTTCAGGCAACAGTGATTTACTTGAAAGCCCAGAATACCCGAAGGCCTTTAATCCCCAACGCAGAAGACAGGTAGCAGCAGATGGAAGGTCTCAATTGGGAGAGCTCCTTTGTTTCAGATTCAAGGCACTTTGGGGGTCCAAAAAGAGGGCTGAGCCAAGACACCTTTTCCGGCTTAAACTCAGCCCTGTTTCCAAAAAAAAGGCGGGGGGGACGCCCACCAGCCTCGAGTTTAAAAGTGTCGGGGCTGAGGAGAAGAAAAAGCAGCTGAGGTCAGAGGAAGGCAATCGCTTACCCCGGCAGCTCGCCAGAACGGCGCCGCGCTCGCTCTTCCTGGGTAACGCCGCTTCCAAGCGGCGAGAAAAGCCGGCTGGGGTCGGAGGGGCCCGCGATTTTGGCTCCCCGGAGCCAGCAAGAAACCGAGTAAAAAGGCGCCGGCAGCACAAACCAGGTAGAGGCCAAGCCGGAGCAGAAGCCAGGCCACGTATAGCTGTCCGACGACCTCCACATCCTCCTCCGGCGGCGGCTTCTGCTGCCCCAGATGGAAGAGGAAGACGGCCAACCCCACCATCCCCAGTCCGGTGGCCAGCATGGAGCGGGTCCACAGGATGGGGGGAGCCGCCGCCGCTTCTTCTTCGTCTTCTTCGCCGTCGCCTTCGGCCCCGGCTGGGACGCTGCTACTCTTCTTGCAGGATTCCCCGCGTCCGGGACTTGGGGCGCCGGAGGTGCCGGAGTCGACCGCGGCGGCCGCGGATTCCACCTGCCCGCTGCCCCTGCCAGAGGAGGTGTTAGCGCCGGTATCGGGTAACATGCTGCTCTAGGAGCCGCCGGAAAGCAGCACATCTCCCGCTCCGGGCCCTCTTCGGAAGGTCTCGGCTCCCCCGTTGAGGGAGGTCTTCCCTAACCTCCGGCTCAAGTCCCTGAGCGCGCCGAAGCCGGTGCTGCTCATGCCCGAGAGGCGCGAAGGAAGCGTCCCCGCCTCTTTCTCTCCACTCCAGGCGCCAACCAGAGAACGCAACCCTACCCGACTCACCTCGGAGGCAGCCGAGGCCCCACTGGCGGCGTTGCCGAGGCGGGAGGGGGGCGGGGAAGCGCCTGAATGACAGCGCGGCCGGAAACCCAGCCACGTGCACCGGCCAAGCAAGGCCGAACCAGTCGCGTAAAAGCAACGAACAGCACCGCCTTCTTTTACTTCCTTTGGCTGATGGTTACGTCCATCTTATCGCTAACCGGGTCTTGCTTCTCAAAAAAAGGGCTCCCACTAGTGTCACTCGGAAGCCTTTCGCCGACTCTGCTCTTGGTCGCCGTTTCGACAGCGAGCGATTTGCAGGGCTGCTTCTCCACTACGCGCCGCCAAGTACGGGTGTGTGTGTGTGTATGTGTGTCATTGTTATTTTCTACACTTTTCTGTGGCGCAACCCAGCCTTGTGCATGAATCCTTAGCCGAAGTAGACATGCAGTTGCAGAACAAGTACTTGCAATAAAGCACACGGGGAACACCGGTTTGACCACGCGGCGACAAATGTTTTCTCACAGTGGAGTCTTCGATACTCTCGGCTTGTTTGCTTGCCGACGTTTCATTACCAGACTAGGTAACATCTTCGGTTTACCTAATCATGGAGTAATGTTTGCTCAAGTTTCGGTTCAGTGGAACCGGACGGGAAGTAAATGCATTTAACCCAGCCTTCTGCAAATTTGCTCCTGCAGCAAAGCAAATCAAATCATTATTTATTCTGTCCTTTGATTCAATTGTTGAATATAAAGACAGATAGTAAAATGATAGTAGTCTTTCCCCTATTTCATACATTCAGTCAGTAATCATAGAGGACAGAATATTATTCATTTTGGGGAAGTATACCGAATAGCTATCATTACCTGGATTTTCACAATATTGTATTTACAAACGCTGGAAGCTTTATATAGTTCTAGCGCTAAACTATGAAGAAAATCTGTAGATTCTCAATCATCCAGGTCATGGTTGGTCCTAAAGGTGCTTTTTCAGGAGGCAACCGGACTTTCTTGTTTTTTCTTTTGAAGACGTTTCGCTTCTCACTGAAGAAGCTTCTTCAGCTCTGATAGCATAGTGGGGAATGAAAGGATTTATATTCCTCTGCATCCTTTTAGAGGGTGGTTGAAACACTGAGAAACCTCCAAATGCTTCAACAAACCCTCCAAAAGGATGCAAATGACCAGCTGTCTGCAAGGAATATAAATCCTTCCATTCCCCACTATCCTGTCAGAGCTGAAGAAGCTTCTTGGATGAGAAGCGAAATGTCTTCAAAAGAAAAAAAACAAGAAAATCCACTTGCCTCCTGAAAAAAGCAGCTTTGCGACTATGAAGAAAATCATTCTATTTTAGCTGGTGCCAAAGTGTTTAAAGCCGTGTTTTTTTAAAAAAAAAAAACTTGGCAACTTTAAGTTGTCCATGGCCTTCGACTGCCAGAATAACCCAGCCAGCATTCCTTAGCATGGGGAATTGTAGAAGTTCACACATCTTAGAAGTTACCAAATTTGAAAAACACCATTTTAAAGTGATTTTACCCGATCCCTAAACGCGTTTAAATATGCCTGTTCAACTGAGAATTTGGGGAAATACCAAATAATACAAACAGGTCAATTTGACATTAAAGGGGGGACCGCATGATTTAGGAAACCATACAGTTACAAAGGTTATTTGCGAAGATTTCTAAGGCTGCGGCAAACATAGGATGGTGCTGGTTCGTTTCGCTGGCGAACCAGCTTCGCCTCTTCTCCAGCGACCGGGACGCCGCGTTCCCCGCTGCTGCACGGAAAGGGAACCCGGACGTGCCAACGCGGAGGCGGAAATATTTGTTTCCATGTCTTCTATCCCTCCCTTTCCTGGTTACGCAAACACAGCGCGGGCGGGAGAGTCCGGACTCGCTTGCGGGATACAGCAGAGCTGCGGAGCGAGCACGCAAAACGCCTCCCTTTTTCCTGCTGCGGGTGAGTATCCAGCCCATCCCCCGAGCGGAGCCTTGCTTCGGTCTCGTGGCGGGGTTAGGGGTCAGCGGCCCCTCCGCGAAGGGGAATCGATGCGGGGGCATCGCCATTTCGGAATGGAGGGACAACACATTTAGCTAAGTACCGGAGAAGAGGGGGGAATCGTTGTACCCCTTTGCCCGGAGGGGCTGTGCCTCCGTAAATAGCCATCCTGAATGCAGCAGATCTGTTGCACGTGGCTGGTATCGTATGGCTTAGTTATATCCGAGTTAGCAAGAGTTATGTTTTAATTTTTTTTTAAGGATTTCTTTTACACGTGCAACTTGCAACGAACAGGCATTATTCTCGGTCTTAGAACAAACGTGGGGGCCGCCAGGTGTTTTGGTGAAACTGCGGAAGAGGCTGAGGGCTCGGTGCGGATCTGACTTGTTAGTGGCTGGGTTACAACTGTTCGTTCCAAGTCTAGCCGCAAACTTGCCTCTCTTGTCCGTAAGAAGCCGGAGTTTATCCAGCTACTTGTAAGGACACCCCGAGGACAGCTCTTGCCTGGGGTGTTTTCTTACAAGGCTTGCATTTCGGGGCTGTATTCCTTTGAGCAGAAGATGACTCGATTTTGCAACGTAGCAATAATAAGGCGGGTTTTGCCTTAGCTAAATTAATTACATTACTGCAGGCAATTATATTTTATTTAATACAGTGCAAATCATGTCTTAATGCAGTGTATGAATTCAATGCAAAAATGAGCAATTTGCCAGTTCTAAATGAGATCTCTTCTAGTCATTTGTAGATCATGGGAATAGAGCAAACTGAGTACTATTTCAAGATGCAATCATTTTTAATTCCTTAGACCCAGGGGTCTCCAGCCTTGACAACTTTAAGATTTGTGGACTTCAACTCCCACAATTCCTCAGCCGGGACCCAGGCTTAGACCATATAGTTTCTTGCAAGAAAAAACTGGATGGAAGGAAAAATACACCGTTTTAGGGATAAATGTTTTTTTCCCTTTCTTCACTTTCTGAGAGAGTAAAATTGCCTGTTTGCTTGTTGTGATCTTTTCCCCAAAACATCAAATTGGTTTATCTCCCTTGTGTCTTGTCTTGATGTGAAGAGGTTAGAACAACAGCCATGACAGTTCTGTCCTAGCAAAGCAATATGGGTCAGACAAAACTCTTTCTGAGTAATGAAGTCTCCAACATAGGGTGGGTTGTGGAGAATGGCTCATAAGCAAAATCTTAACAAAGGTTTAAACCCTTTATTCATATTTTTAAAACCTGAAATAATGGGCTATAACAGTGCTGAAAGAAGACTTACCAGGCAGATGAACATTTGGCATTTATCTGTATTAAAGGTTCTCAAGCATTTCATTCTCAGTACCCCTTTGCATTCTTAACAATGATTGAGGGCCCCAAAGAGCTTTGGTTTATCTGGGTTGTATCTATCAATAATTACTGTATTAGAAATTAAAACACAGATTTTAAAATACTTGTCTCCATAGATGGGGGTGGGGGGGGCAGACCACACTTTGAGAATCACTGTCTCATTCCTTAATTCCTGGGCCAGATTGACTGCATGCTAAACGTTAACTAAATTTGTCATGACAACTGCAGTTGTATTAATATATCCTATACATATGCCCAAACAGTTATTCTCCATAGCCTGCCTCCCTCACTTCAACAATCCTACACAGCAGTTATCACAAGATGCTAATTTAATTTTAAATGCAATTACTTCTGAGTGTTACATTTCCAAGGAGACAGAGAAATTACTTTATGTAGGATTGTGTAGGTGTCATATCAGCACAGGCATATGCAGTGTTTTGTAATGATCTCAAGTTATGTTTTAATTTCAAATTCTTTAAATTTTAAATTACCAAAATATGTGGAATGCATAGGTGCCTGCAGAATATGGTCAAAAAAGTAAGACAGCAAATGATACAGTCAAAATTTTTGCCTGTTTTTATGTGCATTGCAACATACCCCCCCAAAAAAACCCCAGTGGAATTTAATTGCATTGTCATAGTTGCCATTTTAACTTTTAAATCATACTTTGCAGATGGAGGGGGGAGGAGAAATTTCATCTTCCCACTTGAAAATACTCAGTATTCAGTAATAAAATAATATAGTTCATGACTGAATTAGTAATGCTAAATGATAGGGGAAGTATATACTATACTTTGAAACCAATTTTTAAAATCCATCTATGCCTATATACAACTCAATAAAAAGTAGCTGTACTTCCGAAGAATAATAGAAATATATAGGAAGCATCAGGTATCCATTTTTTTGAAATTAACCTTGTAATCAACAGTAGATAGTGTATTGTTTGAGGACCCCCAGTTTCTATCTTTGTTTAAGTATGCAAGGTAGCTGGATTACCTATAACTAGTCATTCCCTCTCAGCCCTAATCATTCTTTTTTATTTATTATTTTTATTTAATATACTGTTTATTATGGTTATTTTAAAGGCCTAGTCATTCCCTCTTAACCCTGATCACTCAAACAAGGCTCCACAACAAGCCCTGTTTGAAAAAGACAATACACCCTCTGCACCCTCATGTCACATCAAGCATTGATAAGCTTTGGTGTAGTTGCTAAGTGAATGCAGGGGGGAAAACAAGCAGATCCTACAACCAAACAGAACAAGCATTAGGAGCAACAGACATTTTGTTACTTATAGTAAGTAGGGTCTGTATGGAGAAGGTTACAAAAATGTGTTGTTAAATATAGACAACCTAGAATAGAGTTCTTGGACAAGTAGTGGATATATTAGGTTAAATGGAAATTAACTATATGGTGTAATTAGGGATAATTTAATTATGCTTTTCTTAATACAATCAATAGTATTATATACAAAATAATATAGGGTGGGGGAGATCCAGGTATCTTTTGTACTCCATGGGCCAGGCATGCCCTGGGATGACTTGCGTGGATGAAAATCTGTATCTGAGTTACTGTTGATTAAGAGTCTTGAGCCCAGTGTAGAACAGAGTACAAGATTGTTTGTTGTTGCTATTGTAAACAATTGAGAAGGAAAGAAGCTTTTGGCAAACTACTGTCAACTTCCAAAAAATAATCTCCTGCCTATTCCTGCATATATTAAACATATATTCTGAGTTTAGTGCCATGATTAATATTCCTGTCTGAAAAAAAATCACAGCAGTTCAGCTCACAGCAGTACCATAGCAACTGAAGTAGAGAGACATAATTTATTATTGCCTGACATAGCAATTAATGAATTAATGTGAAGTTTCCTTCAAATATCACTGACTCAGTGAAGCTATTGTAGTGGGTTCAGGTAATTTTCCAGTGTGAACTGCCTAACATGCCACTAGATTGAAAGGAGGCACAGTGGTATCTCAAAGACTTATCTATTTTATTGTGACCATAAGGTTCCATTGGTGAGAACCTGCTTCAATACAAGTCTTGGGAAAAATCCTATTATAAAAGTATTTTATTCAACTGAGCTACCTTTTTGGAACTAATTGATAAAATATCTAAAAGATGGTAATACTCCAACTAAATTATCAACTGGAGGTACCAATATATTATTGTAAATGGAGCCTAGATGTCCATTTTTATTATACTTTAATGGAACACAAGCACTGTAATAAAGGTTTCTTTTCCCTAATGTGGTATTGTACTGTTTTAATATAACAGCCATAGTTGGGCATTATTTTTACTAGGACCAGACAAGGAACCAGGGTAAGCGGTACAAAAAAAGCAAAGAATGAAAAAAGGAATGGAAAAATCTATACCTTGCGTCAGATGGAGATGGCAAATTAAATGAATTAGTTAATAATAGAGGATACAGATAACCAAACTGAAAAAAGAAATTATTCCCTCTCTTTTCAATTTTGAAAATGTCAAGGTACTACACTAGGGAAAATATTTTTATTTTTATTTCCTGCTCTCCTTAAATGTTTGCATTGCTCCTGACATTTTGAATTTATATTATCCACCTATGATTTTTATTTCTATCTCTAAATTAATACATATATTATTTGGTTTTAATAATACTATAATTAGTGTTACCGATATTTTAAATTACATAGTTGTTCACTTGATATAAAATAAGTTAGTAAATCCACAAAACTTATATTTTCTATTTATACAATTACTATTGAGCAGTATTAAACCAACTTGAGTTATGTGATTGTACCAAATGAAACAACAGAATATTGCATTAATTGTTTCTGCTTGAAGAAGATAAAGTTAAAATTTACATTTGGGGGAAAAGATTTGCTGTAATAAAAGGTTAGAAAGATATTTTTCTTCCAGTGATTGGTATAATAATTCCAGTTTTCTATTTGTAGGGAAAACACTTAAGCAGTACTGACTTCAGTATGGACCGATATGAAGATGTATCTGATTGTGAAGTGGATCACTCTTTCTTTGATAGTGATTTTGAAGAAGAGATGAAGAAAGACAAAGCAACAACACAAATAAATAAAATGGAAAGTTCTGGGCCTGCACAAATAAAAGATTCAGTTACAGATGATTGTCATTTGAAACAGGAAGCCAAAGCAATGGAGGATAACGCTATTGAGGAAGAAAAGCAAGCTAAGCAGGCAGAATCTCAAAAGGAACACATGTTAGGAAATGGTGCTCATAATTCAAATAATGCTCTTTCTTTGTTAGCTTCTTTAAATCTGGAGGATCCAGTTGATCACAGCACAGCACAAAATGAACAAACACTTCATGAAAACATTCCCGTGCAAATTCCCCTAAGAGAGAAAGAATGTGAAGAAAATTACTACACAGATGAAGAAGACAGTAGTGATGATAGCAGAAATCAGAGAGTGAGACATAAGTTCTCTAAACAGCCTAATGGTACGAAAGTTAATAGGAATGTTAGTTCTTCCTCATCCTCTTCCTCATCTTCTAGTTCTGATACAGATTATTCAGATACAGGATCTGATGGTTGCCTGTCAGACTCATCATGTTCTTCAGAAAAGAAAAACATAAGATCACCACTTCTTTCATCAGGACAACAGTCAAGACAAGGAATAAAGTCAGTGGAAGAAAAATCAAAATTGGGTGACCACACAGAAGAGTCTGAAGATACAGTTACTGATGTAACTCCTCTTTCAACCCCAGATATTAGTCCCATCCAATCTTTTGAAGTGGCAGCATCCAATGATAATAAATTGAAGGTTAAAAGACAACAAAATGTGAGCCAGGAGTTATACGGTAAGTTTACAGAACTTATTAAAGCATATACATGGAAGCAACACTAGACTTAATATACCTGTTTATACTTTTTTTTTCATTAGAACCTGAGGTAGATCACAAATGTCTTCAAAAGGTACTACATGAAGCTATGGACTTGAATAACCTTTTGAAAGGTATTTTTCTTTTAATTCTTCAATATCATTTTTTCTCCTTATTCTTTCATTGTAATTGCATTCCAATATAGTATTTCGGATGATGGATGGATGGATTGCTTTGAATATGAAAAATATGTTCATTCTTTAGACTTACTTTATATTTCTAGGCATAGTAATGTGAATAAAAATTTATGAATTGAAAAAAATCAAGCACAACATGGTAATTTAAAATTTTCTATAAGTTATGTATTTTTCAAATAAAGCTAGGCATGGTTAATCCCAGACACACACACACACACACACACACAACCACAACCACTCAGTTAAAATGGATATGCAAATGAAAATTGTATTTTTATGGCCATACCTTTTACTTCAAACACTTGGAGCCTGTCATGATACAGAATATATTGGGCTGCTGTAGTTTTTCTGTCCACTGTTGCATCTAAAGCTTTGGATGCACAGTGGACCATTAAATAATTTTTTATTTATAAACATGACACCTAGTTTGGGAAAAAGATAGTTAAGCATAAGATCAGACAAGAAACAGAGCAGTTGATCTAATTCATAGTAAGGCTACATTACTATGAATCTTGCATGTCTGAATGTACAAATCTGCAGTCTCTTCTACTGCCTGATAAGTTAGGGAGGTTCCTTTCTAAGTTTTTTTCTCTGTCTTAGGCAGGTGTGGACTAAGCTTCCTCTTATCTACCTATGCTTCCCCCCACCCCCCTTTCCAGGTCATTTCCACATTGCCATTACAACTTCAGCAATATCTCACTGGTACTATTTTATTTTTAAATAGGGAAAAAGGAGAAATAAAGGCTGGGAGAGCATATATCTTATATAAAGAGCAGTAATAGTTGTTTATTCAATTAAAATTTATAATTTGAGGTATATTTGATTATAAATGCATTTCAGTTGTGCCTTAAGTTTCAATTTATTACTTTGGTCATTTTGATGAATAATCTATACCGTGACTTAGGAGGGTCTTCGTTTAGTTCTCCTGGACTTGAATACTTTTAGAACTGTTTATTTTGATACTATTAACAACTGTGGGATTGGGCTTCAGCAATGTATAGCAGAAATAGACATCTTTACTAATGGATTCTCTAAAAGGTGGTACTGTAAGACCATCATTCAGCACTAACGTTCTTAGCTACAGTGTTCTTTCTTGCACATTGGGTAATATCTACATGAAATCATCATTGAGATTATTCAGAATTTGATGAATCTCAGCTCTATTCTACTTTGTTAGAAATCCTTGTTAGAAATCATTAACTTTTCTGGAATAATATTTGATTTTAATAATGAATTGGATAAGGAGGAACTAGAAGTAGCTGAAATTTAATCTAGGTAAATTGAGGTCAGTAGACTGGAAATGTAACTTCTTAACATTTTCTGGAAGAGAGAGTGTTTTCCCTAAACGATCAGATTTATAGCTTGCAAAATCTATTCGATTCTCCTTTCCCAGATCTTCATATAGTGGAAAGAATAACATCTGGGTAGACATAGTTATACCAGCACTGATTTAATCACGCAATTGTTATTCCTTATGCCTGTGAGGATCTCGGTTGATTCACTTTCCTGATATGCATCACTTTTCCTTGTTGTGGTAAAGCAGGGATGTCAATCTGTCCTGGAAACAGCAAAGGACTTGCCTGCGGTTCCTCTGACAGTGAAAATGGAAGCGGCCCTCCCAAGCTCCATTTTTGCTGGCAGAGGGTTGCAGGAGGCTGTCCCAGCCAAAAATGGAGCTTGATCAAAAGCCTGTTTTCTCTGGCAGAGTACTTGGGCCACCCACAGGAGCCTCTGACATGAGTAATGTCAAGCTGGCCATGCCCCCCTGGTCCCCCAAGGTCAAACACAACCCTGATCAGCCTTCAATGAAATCGGGTTTGATACTGCTGTGGTAAAGTGTGTCACAGAGATGAGATACCCTTCCTCTGCAAAGCACTAAAGTGAAAGCTGATTCACAGGTCTTTCCTTAGAGACCTGTGCATGCCCCAAAGCCCCATTGTTCAGCTGAACTACCACAGCCATTCAAGCCCTCCAGTTTGAGGCACAATGCTTCAATGGATTGCTTCACTCAAATCTTCATTGAAGTGAAACTTCAAAGGTTTGGAAATCCTAATGTTCATACTTAATGATATTTGGATGATGCAGCAGAATCTAGAGGGCTATCCCTGAAAGAAACCAAAGAGGTTCAGTTAATTTAAAATGTGACAATAATTCTCAGTATAGAATTGAGAAACCTGCAGTAGTTACTAGTTGTTTTCTGGGCTCAGTCCACAATATTTGTCTTACAACTGTAAATAGCTATTGTCTGATGAAATCAAATTACTATGCACTTACTAGATTGTTACATTTTAAAGAATCTTACTTTAAAAAAAAACTAATGTATTAACCATAAATTCAACTATGAATGTAAAATCAGTAAATGGATCTTCAAATACTTGGTCCCATTTAATTGTTCTTCACTTGATATGAGAAGTCTTATAGAAAGGTATTGTGATGTATTGCTGATGTAAGCAGATTCTTTATTAAGGCAGGCTGACAGAAACTTTCAAGAGTTGAAGAGCTGGAAGCAGGATTTCTTCATGTTATTAAAACTGATATACGGTATCTGTGTATCTGTTTCTCTCTGTGTTGAAAGAAAATAGGTGAGAAAAAGAGGGAAACTAAAGTGCTTAGAACTTTAAGGGTAGCATAAAAGAGAAGATACTTGTATGGGATACTGTGCCAGATATTTTTTTAAATATATAGTTTAAGATCTCTTTTTCTACAATCTTATTTGAATATTGTCTAATTGCAGTCCTTTCAGTATTGTTTGTGATTGCCATAGCTGTCCTATTGCCAGAGTCATAGAAATATATACATCTCTTGTATGATGTCCAGTTTAGCATCTTTAAATTTCTATGACTGTCTACATTGGTGGTTTTAATATCTAGAGCACCATTTGTCATTTCATTGACTGTGAATTTTAAATTAATTGATAAACTTGTTTTCCCTCTATATTCTGTGGCCCCAGTTCTGGGTGTTATGATACCAATTCTGGATTTTCTCTGTTAAATATCAAACAAGATCTTCGTGCATCAGGACATGAACTCTATGAATCTACAGTTTATATATTGTAGGTTTTTTTTCATGAGTTTAAGAAATGGGACATTATAGGCTGCTTGAAAGAAAGTTATTTCACTAGGTCAATGCTAAAATAAAAGTTTTTTCATCCAGACTCAGCCTATCAGTTTATTATTAATAAAGTCTCCTTCCTGGGACGCCTTTGAGTAACAGCTTAAAAATTGCTAAGAATCCCCCACGGAGAAAGTAAACTTACCTCTTTTCTAATCTGGAACGGGGCAGCACATTAAAAGAGTGGATCCATTTAATGAAGATAGCATTAGAGTGGCTGAGTCAGTTTCTTAAAGAATTCTTACAGTTAGCATTCCCATCTACCCATTCATTTTTTGCAAAAAAAAAAAAAAAGATAGGAAATAACAACCTTGTTGTTGACCTGCTGGTCTTCGATAAGATTTTTTTTTTGTCCACAGCACTGATTATAGAGAAAGTCAGGTTCACAGAATATGTTTTTTAATGCTTTTTGGTATATGTTAATGTTAGAAGTTATTTATTACTCTTAAAAGAAGTGTTGTTTAATCTTAGGTTTGGGGCCTTTACTTACATTTTTTTCAATTGAATTACTGTGTCTCAAGTACTAAACAATGTATTTCCAACTGTACTCCATAGGATTGTATGATAGAGCAAGACTGGGGTAATTTATCCATTGCAGAAAGCTAAAGCATTCTAATATAGAAGAAATTCTCTATATAGAGAGGCATCAAGCAATGAAGGGTTGAGATGTGTAAGTTATTCTTTAATATTTAATAGCA
Organism: Pseudonaja textilis; assembly: GCF_049901715.1. Classification (NCBI taxonomy): domain Eukaryota; kingdom Metazoa; phylum Chordata; class Lepidosauria; order Squamata; family Elapidae; genus Pseudonaja; species Pseudonaja textilis. Next base: position 38,086,024 of record NC_141995.1, read on the forward strand.
TGTAGCTGTTCCTCCACATTTCAGTATGAAAATAGAATTTTAATATTATAAAAATATTATTTTGGGTCACCACATTTTCTATAATAAAGGTTCTTTTTTCTGATCAAGACAAATACCATAATCAAGGTCAGAAAGCAGGGAAGATCCAAAGTGATGAGCGTGGTAGGTTAGATGTCACCATTGGACATCTCATGAAGCATCAGAATAGAAAGAATGAAAATATTTCTGTTGCTAGTTTCCCCATGGAGAGCCCAGGTGCTCCACTATTGAGCTGAGTTTAGGCAGAGGTTTGTCCTCCGAGCTTGCTGCTTGGCTTCTGAACCAGCTAACACAGGGGTGGGGTGTAGGGTTTGAAGATGTTACCTAGCTGGGTTAGGAAATGTCCAGGAGCCATGCAGCAAGCTCAGGGGACAAACCTCTGCCTAAACCTACAACCCAGGCTACAAATATTCTCTACAATTTCTAAATTGAGCAGAGTCTCAAATAATCCTCAACATGGTCACAAATTCTATGCTGGAGAGATGGAGTGATGGACAGATTGGATCCCACCTAACTCTTCAGCCTTAAAGCTCTTTCAGGTAGCCTTGACACTTTCAGCAACTCTCAAGACTTCTTGACAGTTGTCTAAAACTGAAGTTCTCATACACAAGATTTATGAAGATGATAGTGAAAGTGCTGAATTTTACCAACAGGACTATTTCCCATTTAGAATCTCTTCTCTAGAACACTTATTTATTTATTTAGCTCTTCTCATTATGCTTAATCAGTGGCTGCCATAGCATTATGATGAGCAAAATGGCTGAAATCTAATTGTAAATACTGTAGCAATTTACGTATATACGCAAACACTAATTAAAGATAATTGCTGAAACAAATTCATGATTTATCAGTTATCCATTTAAAGAAAAACACCAAACAGGTAAATGATTTCAGTTAGCAAAAAAATAACTTTTCAGAATTCAGATGTTTATCATAAAATATATCTAATAAAGTCATCACTCCTTGGGCCAAAGTGGCTTTATTTGCTATTTATTTATAATAAGTATATAGCATGTACTTTATGTTTAACTGTGTTCACTTCTACTTAATATAGAATTGAGACACATAGAAGAGAAGGAGATAGCATAAACAGTCTAAACTATGTTCTGTCCCTAAATTGTATTTTCAGGTTCTGTCAACTTGAGAATTTAAAGTTAAAGAGCTATGCATAATGAACAGATTCTTAACTTTAAATTCTCAAATTAACCATTTAAGATTAAATTAACTGTAACTAATACAACAAAGAATTTAAAAAGGAATGGGACTATATAGACTGGAGGTATTAGAACAAGCCTCTACAATCCTACTGTTTAGTTAGTCCATATACTAATATAGCTGTGCATGTAGCAGAATTATGTTAATATATGGACTAACTAAACAGTAGATTGCAGAGACTTGTTCTAGTACCTCCAGTCTGTACAGTCCTGTTCCTTTTTAAATTCTTTGTCGTATTGGTTACAGTTAATTTAATCTTAAATGGTTAATTATAACAAGCCAATTTCTATAACTTTTAGTTTGAAACTGCCATGTTTCATAGACTGTATATAAAATAATCCACAGTCCCTATGAGAATAGAGACATAAAAGCTAACTTCCAGGTTTTTTTTAAGCCATATTGGAGGAAGAAGGATAGTGGTAGCGCTGTATTATAAAAAAGTGCCTCTGAACTATATTATTAGTTCCATTCTTTCTTTGCAATTTGATATACAGTAGATATGTGACTAGCCATTTACAGAGATTAAATATTTATTCAAAGACACAGAGTGGGATACTTGTAACCATGGTGAAAGAATCTCCACTATTCAGTATGCCAAACAATTATATTTTTTATAGAGATACTCACAAATTTCAAGTATTGTCCTAAACTCTCTTTGAATAGTACTGTGCTGTTGTAGCCCTACTATATAGTTTTGATGAAAAAAGTAGTTCAAAAGTGCTTGACTTGCTAATAGTTCAAATATGTGAATAGCATGTGTTATGTTTTATCATGTTTTAATTCTTTATTAAAGCCCAGGCAAAATAAAACTTATTTATATACTGAATAAATGTTTACACTGTGCAATCTTACGTTCTCAGCAATTTTACAAAAATAAAAATCCACAACACGATATACAGGTAGTCCTTGACTTACAACTGGTTATTTAATGAACATTTGAAGTTACAGAGACCTCCCCAGGGGTACTTATGGCCTGGTTTCAAAGTTCTGATGCCCCCCCCCCTTGGTCACATGACCACATTTCATGCCATCAGCAATCTGTCTGCATTTAAGACCATGTGCAGGGTCCCATATTCGAGTGGCCACGTTTTGCAAAGTTTTTGTCAAAACCTGGTATTTATTTCTAGTTTTGGTAATCCACAGCAAACCACTGGTTCACTTAACAGCCATGGCAGTCACTTAATAACTGCAACAAAAATAAAAACTAAAGTCAGTCATGTGGGGGGACTCACTTTACAACCATCACAACTTACGTGGTCATAAATCAAGGAATACCTGTAAACTAAAAGAATTAAAGAAATCAAAACAACTTTCCACTTGCAATTAACAATTGCAGTGGGACTATGTTAATTAATTAAAAGCCCTTTTGATAAGTTTCCAAAACGCCAGCAGGGTCAAGACATCTGAATTTCTGAGGGAAGGATATTCTGCAGTGGTGGGATAGTAACCAAGAAGTATCTCTTCCTAGCACTGATCCCTAATTTTGCAAAAGTACAGGAACATCAACATTTTTTCCTATGTATTGGCCAAGCCAATTCTGGTTGAAATATGCTATTCTGAGAGTCCTTTGACCCCAAGTTAAATGAGACGTTATAAGATAATTGTTTTCAGCTTCTGTAAGTAAATATCCTTTCTGTTCCTGTCTATTCTTGATGTTCATGGACATTATAGTTTCTATTAAGATGGTACAGATTCTTATTAAGAGTTGTTTCAGAATATATGCATGCACTTGTGGCAAGAACAGAGAATAGTTTCTTAAGCAATTATATAATCCAGAAAAAACTACAGATGCTATAATTATTTGAAGGAAGGTACTTGGTACATGTGGACATACTAAAGCACCTCTTTCAAACAGCACTGACACTTTCAGCAACTGACAAGATTGCTTGGCAGTTGTCTAAAACTGAAGTTCTCATTCACAAGATTTATGGAAATGGTAGTGAAAGTGATAACTTTCACCAAACAGGACTATTTCCCATTTAGAAGTTTTTTGTCCTCTAGAACAGGAGTGCTTAAATCTGGCCCATGGTGCTGACCTCGAAATAGCAAAGGACCAGCCCGCGGTGCCTCTGGCAGCCAACTACCCCACTGCCTGTTTTGCCCGGCAGGGTGATACGGGAGGCCGTCCAGGCCAAAAACAGGGCATGCGAGCCTCACAAAGCCTCCTTATGACCGGTACATGGACTTTCAAACCCCTTGCTTTTGATGGCATTCAGTTGAAAGGGATGTATCTCTATTGTAGACCAATTGTTTGATTTGTTTTCTTATTTTACAAAATGTATCTCATGATGCTCTCTCCATATGCATTCTTGACTTCCACTTCCCCGCTTGTCTATTGCAGATTGGCATATCTTTTATGTTTTTTTTCTGAATCCTAGTAACATCTACAGATGCTACTCTTATCTCTCTATTCCTTTTCCAAAAACTCTGCTTTCCTAAATATATTTAGCAATGTAATATGGTGAATTAGAACTCTTGGTGGCCTTCTATATAAGATCGGTGAAGGACCTGTTTATGAACAATTCTTGTTGTTAATTTAACTCTTTCTGTAACATTTTTGTACATACCACAAACCTCACATGAGGTTTTGCTTTGAAAACAAATTCAACAATTTAATAATTCTATTAAATACATTCAGCAATTTCAGGCTCTCTGACATTGAAGTTCTTTTCAAATATTTTACAGCTGAGTCATCTATCCAAGGCATCTGTCACACAGACGGTAACCAATTTGCTGCAAACTTCATTACAGAATCAGTGATTTACAAGTTTGATAGTACAGTAGTGACTCAAAAGAGATTAAATATCAGTGCCAAAGGCTTTTTAAGTACTGTATGGTATATCACAGCAAATCCATTAATGATCCAAGAGGGAGGACTTCACTTAGATTATAGATTAGAAGTGGGCAAGACATATTCAAGAAATTTAAAATCTCCCACATTTGTAGAAGCAAAACAAATGTCACACAGTTCAGAAAGAAAAACATGGCAATTTTAATATTGTGCACAACTTATAGTTATGAAGTGATTCTTTTCTTTTTGTACCTGGAACTATTTAAATGTGACTGCCCACCTGACATACTTATTTAGACATGCAAAAGGTAGAAATGAAACTTCAGCATTCAGAATTTTGGGAAAGTCCGTCTCCTGCTCACCATTTTGTACTGAAAATTGTGAGAATGTGAGTCAGCACCTGCTTTAGTTCTTGTTGACTGATAATCTGCTGAAGAGGGATGGATGGACTCATTGCATTTGAGTAATTTAATTAGTACTGCATAAGATAAACAACCAGCTCTATTTAGAAATGCCCTTTATGTTTCTAATTAGGGCTGGTGTTCACATTGCCTAGTCCCAAATCAAATTTAAGAATGATCAAATGAATTAATTGTTTTTGTAATAAGCTTCATTTTGACTCTCTGCCTTATAATGTATATTAATTCTCTGAAAATTGTAGGAAATGTTTATAGTGTGTTTCTTCTGGAAGCAAGAATTGTGGTGCATTACACTTGAGCACTGTAATTATTTGGAAAGAAATGGGCCTTGTTTATATAGGGTTTCATTTTATCACAACTGAGAAATATTGTATGCTTGGACCTTTTGATCTTGGATCCTTGAAATATATTTGCAATTTAAGTCCTGTAATTTCCACCAAATGTCATGCTCTCTGAAAATTATGGGAGTTAATGTCCAGCACGTTTGGTGATTATAAAACTGAGAAAAGTTGTGTAAGAGGCTTTTGTTACATAAGCTTCTGCTACCAACTTCAGAATTGGGGGCCAGCTCCTCAGAAGTCCTTATTTGAAAGATGTGTGTGTGTGGCTAAATCTGAAAACAGGTTTTATACTTTTGAAGTAATCCTGAAAAAGCCTACTCATGCTGCATGTTTTCTTAAATATGTACTATGTCCAAAGCTTTTCTGCAGTTGGAGAAAAAGGATCAACAAGAACTAGCGTTGAATCAGTCTTCCGTAGGATCAAGGAAAAACTACTCATTCACAAATGACGAAGTACGACAAATTGATCGGGAAAACCAAAGGCTCTTAAAAGAATTGACAAAGCATTCTACAAAACCCAGAAACAAAAGTGCCTCAGTGAAGAAACCTTCAGGCTCAGCACCTAAAATGTACCACAGTGCCATCAACAGGCAGAAGGAACAGCAGAGGATCGACAGAGAGAATCTGGTTAGTTGAAGTTCTGGATTTAACAATATTAATTAAAAACTAGACTTCTTCGACTTAGTATGTTAGGCAAATCTGTCCACATGGTTTGAGGCTCATGATAGATAAGCATCTAGCAAATTGTATTGCATTGTGTAAACCATGCGCTTTCAAACTATGACTTAATGCATCGTGTAGACCACATTTGTTCTGTCCTCTGATAAGCGGATGTAATCTTACTAAACCACAAAGCTCTCCTATAATTCAGTTGTACTAGGAGTAGAAGAAAATCTGTCAAGTGAATCCTGCCTATTTGTAAGTGCTTGCTCTGGGTGGGAGAGATAAAAATCCATTTTCTGAAAGTATCCAAATAGGGATAAAAATATATAGAGGCACTAGAAACACCACTGTCTAATGAACTTCAGGATTGCTATCCAAACATAAAGATGCCTACTTATCTCAAATTTTATAAGAACAATGAGACTTCAAATGGTTCCTCAACTGATGGTCCTTGGTTGTAGGTTTGTCATATACAACTACTATTTTGTTTCATTTTTTACTTAATGTTAATACAATTGACAGAAAAATTCTTTTAACCCATCAAATATGCTTGTTTCCTATTCAATTTCTTGCCTGGTATAATGCAGTTCATATATCTACATTTTCCTTTTTCCACTCAGTTGTGTCCAAATCTTGGAGGCTGCCTAGACAACTCCCTGCAGTTTCCTTAGCAAAGCTTTTCAAAAGAGGTTTGCCATTGGCTCCTTCGTAGTACTGAGAGAACATGATTAGCCCAAGGTCACCCAGTTGGCTCTGTTCCTGGGGTGGGACTAGAACTCAACAGTCTCCTGGTTTCTAGCCAGATACCTTAGCCACTACATTAACCTGGCTCTTGTGACCTGCAGTAATTTCACTTAAATTTAAGCAAGATTAACTCTGTGCTGGTTTAGGGACCATGTAGTTTCAACCCTGTTTTCTCCCTCTTTTAATTTCTCTATAGTACAAAGAATAAATATTTGAACTTCATTGTAATAGTATTTGTATATCTTTGAATTATGCAACGTTGTTGAAATATCTTGCTATGTGTTTGTGTTTACCTGTCTATATATATTTGTATGTGTGAACCTAAAATGAAATTCTTTTCACAATTGAGCATCTACTTTAGATATAAGAAAAATCAACCAGAAAGGAATTCATTGATCTCAGTAACAAGCAAGAAAAAACCTGATTGATGTAGGTAGTAGCAAAGGAATATATTAAGTCATTCTATCATTTTATTTTAGCCATTGATCAGCAAACACACATTATGTTGTCATAACACACAGCTATAGCCCACAACTTAAAGCAGAAATAATTGAAAAAATAGCCAACGGTCAATTTCAATTTCTGTAGCTGCTTATTCCACTACCACTGAATCGCTGTAGTAACTATAGCAACTGATCTTGAGGCAAATGAAAACTCATCTTCTGTGTAATACTTCCTTACCTAGAACTGCTCAATTGTTAATGATGTAATTTTGCATGAAGAAAAAGGTTTCTATTGGATCTGTAATGTAATATAGAGAAAAGTGGGGAATGAATTTACCTAGGTGAAATTGACCTCCTTTTGATCCTAATTTTTGATGCTATATTCTATTTCTAAAATATTCAGAATTTTAGGCTACAATCAAAAGCCACAACATTTAGTTCCTTATTAATATTCTAAAAATGCATGAATACATGCACATACTCAAAGAGAACATCCCAAGAAACCTCTGAGGTGGCTTCTTTCTGCACATTTTCTATTTTTCATTCTTTTGAAATGGAATAATTACAGTCTGTGTTTATAGTCTGCATTTTGGATTCCTAAGAGAGTGGTTGAATGACTGACTCAATTTGAACAATCATATTCTGGCATAATAACCTAGGATATGCACAAGATTCCGGCTCCATACACAACAATTTTTCTGTCTCCATTCAAATCACAAAATGGAGTACCAGAACATAGAAAAGGAACTATTGTAAACACATTTATTCAAATAACAATGCAAACATCTGAAACTAGCATAGAATATAAGAGCTTTATAAAGTAAAATCCACACCCCCTTAGAACATCATTGGCTTTTTCTGCTGCTGTGCTAAGACATCAGGTGACCACGAGATCAGGTGGACAATCATCTGTGATTTCCTATGGAAATTCATCTCCAATGAGACTTGTTTGGCCTCGCTCACACTGTCATATTTAATGTGATGAAGTTGTCTCCGTTCTCATATAGACAGGAGGGCTTCCCAACAGCCATTTCAAGTTAGTGTACTCCAGTTGTGTTGAAAAACAGTGTTATCATTCTAGTGAGAAAGTAATGGAATTGTAACCCAAGACATCAGAGATTGTGGAGGGCTAGTTTTGATTAAGAAATTCTGGTATCCCAAATCATATTGTATTAAGGAATGCATTATCTATTAATCAATGTATGTGTATATTATTAAAGGCTTTTTTGAAAAGACTTGAAGCAGTGAAACCAACAACTGGCATGAAGCGCTCAGAACAGCTCACTGACTACCAGCGGCAGATGGGCTACTTTCGCACTGCTGGAACTCCGAGGCGAGGAAAGTCTGCCTTGAATCATCAGAGTCCATCTAGTAAGTCATTCCAGAATCTTCATCTGCTAATTTCAGTTTGATTAAAGTGTGGGGAAAAAAACCCTCCCTGGCCTTTATTCCTACCAGATAGGGAATGAAATCAAATCTGATCATCTGCTATGCCTTAATTTTTTATTCACTATGCAAGGAAATTACGTTTATCTCCTTTTATACTTTTTCTAATATTTATAGGTTATTTAATATTTGCATGTTTATCGAGGTCATTTTTTTAATCGGCACAAATAACATCACTTAACCCTAAGGATTGAATCTAAACATTGTACGGTACCAATAGTACTTGCCCAAAGTGAGTTGGTCCTACATCTTGCCAAGCCCTCTATACTACATGCATGCTGATCTCCTAAGCCCAGAATAAGTGATTGACTACCTCCAAGAGCAGCAGTAACACTGACCAAGGTTACCTTTTTCATAAGCTGCATCCCACCTGCTGGTGGTCAAATCCAGAGAGTATTTCTGGTCCTGTTCTACTATGTGGTTTAATGTTTATACTGTTGACTTAAAGTTGCTTAAGTATATATTGCTTACTTAAAGCTCCATATGATCTCTTTTGTGTACAATTTTGACAGGAGGTACATCCCGAACTTCCAGTCATAGTGCATCCAGTACTATAAATCGAAGGAGTGAAAAACCAGTTTTTGATAAATGGTGCACTGCAACAGTTGAACCCCAGTAACATTCATGGCGCCTGGTTATAAATAATTTGCACTTCGCTATCAGATTTCTAATCTCTGGTGGTTTGGGGATTACTGTAATTCTGTGCAGGACTGTTGTAATATTGAATAATTAAAGGATACTGGAAAGTAGTATTAACTATAAATGGATACAATCTTGATTCTTTTTTTTCCATCTTTCTAATGTGTGCTGGACGGTATCTTTATAGTCAGTATTTCTTAAAACAATACTTGTATTAAAAAGTGGCAACATTGCAAACCTTATTTTCTCAAAGTCAAATGAAATTGAGGTTTGAAAAGTATGGGTTAGGGTAGACCAGAAATGTAAACAATATAATAAAATTTCATTTGTTTTTAGTCTTAAATTTTTAATTCCTTACCATGAAATTTAAGGTAATTTCATTATTGCAAACTTTTAATTTCATAATTTATAAGATCTAATAAAAGTTAGATGGAGAGAACATATACAACTTGGCCTTGGTGCTGTCAGTTACAACATGGAAATCATAAACTGAGTCTTTTCAGATCAGTTCTCCAATTTTAGAAATGTGGATTTAGATAAGCATTTAAATAAATGTAAAAAGTATTGTCTATTATCTAGAATTCTAAAGAACTTGTACTGTAATGTGTTAACAATTTTGGTCTGTGATATATTTGCACAATTATATTTATTAAATTATTCTCTAAAAATTTGTTTCTTGAAGTAAAAATGAACAGAAATCTTGTGGGTGCACTTCTTAAATCTTGGCACTTTGGAATCTCCATAAGCATATTTTTCTTTGTCAAAAACTACGAAGTGTGATTAGTTATGAAGGTATGAAAATTGTACATCTGTCATTTAAAAATTAAGTAAAATATTTAATTGAATTACTTCAGTGTGCAGTTCTTTTCTGTAATTTAAAAATCACATTCTGCTTTTAATTGTATTTATAATAGCTGTCTGCTCCAGAATATTACTTGGATTCTCCATCATTCATTGATTTACGAAATAATTTATAGTTAATTTCCTGTTTGAATTCCGTATGCATTTATCTTAATATCTCTAGGTTATAAAAAGTTCTAATCTATCTCAATTATCTGTCCATAATTATCTGTACAATGTAACGGTAAACTTAGGTTTGTATTTAAAATGCATACATGAACAAAACATTTGCTTTTTAATTAACAAGTGATACATGAAGAGGCATCAAGACTCTGCAATCACAATTAAATGCAAGTATTGAAGTAAAACAAAAGCAAAACTATGGAGTTAAGCCTGATTTTCTTTATAAATAGGAACAGTATCAAGGGAGAATGCAACAAGATCTAGCATACCCACAGTATGCTTTGCATTTCAATCCCTTTCCTAATGATTTCAAACGCCATTTCTGTATATTGGGATTTTTTTTTCAAAGTGCCTGTGGTATTTGCACCATAAATAAAGTTCTCGAGTTCATTTCAGGATTTTATCTGCAGTACCATCCAGTTTTATATTTTAAGTACTTATGGAAAAAGAACCTCAGAACATAAGGAATTTACACTGCTCAAAAAAATAAAGGGAACACAAAAATAAGACGTCCTAGATCTGAATGAATGAAATATTCTTATTAAATACTTTGTTCATTACATAGTTGAATGTGCTGACAACAAAATCTCACAAAAATTATCAATGGAAATCAAATTTAACAACCCATGGAGGTCTGGATTTGGAGTTACACTCAAAGTGGAACAAAACACTACAGGCTGATCCAACTTTGATGTAATGTCCTTAAAACAAGTCAAAATGAGGCTCAGTAGTGCGTGTGGCCTCCACGTGCCTGTATGATCTCCCTACAATGCCTGGGCTTGTTCCTGATGAGGTGGCGGATGGTCTCCTGAGGGATCTCCTCCTACACCAGGACATCCCCCAACTCCTGGACAGTCTGTGGTGCAGCGTGGCGTTGGTGGATGGAGCGAGACATGATGTCCCAGATGTGCTCAATTGGATTCAGGTCTGGGGAATGGGTGGGCCAGTCCATAGCATCAATGCCTTCATCTTGCAGGAACTGCTGACACACTCCACCCACATGAGGTCTAGCATTGTTGTGCATTAGGAGGAACCCAGGGCCAACCGCACCAGCATATGGTCTTACGAGGGGTCTGAGGATCTCATCTCGGTACCTAATGGCAGTCAGGCTACCTCTGGCAAGCACATGGAGGGCTGTGCGGCCCCCTAAAGAAATGCCACCCCACACCATTACTGACCCACTGCCAAACCGGTCACACTGGAGGATGTTGCGGGCAGCAGAATGTTCTCCACGGAATCTCCAGACCCTGTCATGTCTGTCACATGCGCTCAGTGTGAACCTGCTTTCATCTGTGAAGAGCAGAGGGTGCCAGTGGCGAATTTGCCAATCTTGCAAATGCCAAACGTCCTGCACAGTGTTGGGCTGTAAGCACAACCCCCACCTGTGGACATCGGGCTCTCATACCACCCTCATGGAATCTGTTTCTGACCGTTTGAGCAGCCACATGCACATTGGTGGCCCGTTGGAGGTCATTTTGCAGGGCTCTGGCAGTGTTCCTCCTGTCCCTCCTTGCACAAAGGCGGAGGTAGCGGTCCTGATGCTGGGTTGTTGTCCTCCTACGGCCTTCTCCACGTCTCCTGATGTACTGACCTGTCTCCTGGTAGCACCTCCATGCTCTGGACACTATGCTGACAGGCACAGCAAACCTCCTTGCCACTGCTCGCATTGATGTGCCATCCTGGATGAGCTGCACTACCTGAGCCACTTGTGTGGGTTGTAGACTCCATCTCATGCTACCACTAGAGTGAAAGCACCGCCACCATTCAAAAGTGACCAAACCATCAGCCAGAAAGCATAGGAACTGAGAAGTGGTCTCTGGTCACCACCTGCAGAACCACTCCTTTATTGGGGATGTCTTGCTAACTGCCTCTGCTTTCCACCTCTTGTCTATTCCATTTGCACAACAGCATGTGAAATTGATAGTCAATCAGTGTTGCTACCTAAGTGGACAGTTTGATTTCACAGAAGTGTGATTGACTTGGAGTTACATTGTGTTATTTAAGTGTTCCCTTTATTTGTTTGAGCAGTGTATATCTAGTAAATATTCTAGTCATCAGAAGGCATCAGGAAATTGAGGTAATACATTTTATTTGTTCACATGTATAAGTAGTTTATATGTAAACTACTTAGTAATGCAAATGTGATGATCTAGGGCATGACACAAAGGCAACACAGTCACATAAGTAAAAAGAGCCCCTTTATTACCTCCAATTTTGCTTCCAATGTCCAGGTTACCTTTGGCTGGAGAAAAACACTCCCAAGAACAGTCTTTATATGGAGGAAATTCAATCCAAAAACAAAGTACATACAAACTGTAAATAAAAATCCACATGAACCACGCTGCAGTAATTAACTTGACAGGGCAGGAGAAGGAATTGCAGACTTGAAAGGCCAGCAAAACACACACAGTTGGGAAGACACCAGGAACCCAGATAAGCCTTGACAATGCCAGATAATTAATGATTTGCTCTCAACAGTTGGCTGTGCGCAACTTCTCTTTTTAAACACTGTTTTCCCAGCTGCAGCTAATGAAGAATCAGGACCCTTTCTTCCCCCATAAGCCACGCAATTCAAGTTGCTCCTTTCTCCGTTCCTCCCTGTGAGCCCTACAATGAAGAGGGGGTGGGCCTGGGTTTTCCTCTGAATTCCCTCTGCCTTGCTCTACCTCTCCCTGCTCTGCCAGCCGGACTTTGCCCTTCCCCAGTTTCTTCCACAGCCAACAGAGCCACACTCCCACTCCCTGTCAGCTGCTCGGCCTCCCCCTCGGAATCAGATTCCGACAGGGGCATGACAGCAAAGGTACAAACAATTATATGCAGCTTTTAAAATATTTTAGATAGGACTGAATACTAAAAATTATCACTTTACTGTAATTTCTGATATGGCATAAATGGGAAGTACTAAATGCATGAACATTTTTTTTGCGTTTTTAACTGAAAATGCAATTAGATTTAACATCAACTCAGCTCCCAACTGTGAAGAATACTGCAAAACTGAATATAAACAACAGACATTTCTAGAGGAAGATGAAAGTTCAATTTCACTGATTAGGAGACATACTTTTTTTGCACATTGACTTTATCTCAGTTCTCTCACACACTGATGTCATGTAATCTATTCCTAGAATGCCTCTAATTATGACCTAAAAATGGTATCTCTGTTCCAAGAAACTCATTAAATATAGTCATAGTCCAGAAGGTTGAAGATAAGGGTAATGGGGGGAAGGGAGCAAGGAATATCAGAAAATTAAATTGTACCTTTAGACTTGCAAGGTTTTGCTATCATAGCCTTACAGTAAAGTGGAGTTCACTCACCTAGTTGTGTTTTGTATCTGGTTTACCTGGCTGGGCTGCCAGGCCCACGGCCAGAGATGACACAGTGAAGTCCAATTGGGTTCAGTCCTTTTATTTGCTTACACTTAAATGAACAGAATCTTGCCATACTCAAGCTATGTATGGCCTTCTAACCTACTACAGTAGATATATCCTGAGAGATTCCAGATGTAGCTATCCTAAACTTCTCCCCCCCTCCTCCAATCCAACTCAGGATTGCTCAATCTCTTAATCTGGATTTATTTCTGGGAAAGCTCTGCATTGCCAAAACTCCTCCCCACTGCTTCTCTAGATGCCCATTCCAATCCAAAGGCTGACAATAATAAGCAACCCATGACTCATTGGGTCATCCTTTTCACATATATTATAGGCAGGTCCCATTATCTCTCCCCTCGTGACCCTCAGTAGAGCTCTGATGAAGCAGACAACTCCTCGGGTCAGCTGCTGAATTGCCTGCTACTTTGCTGGTGGGTAGGGAGAACAAAGGGAGCCACAGAATGCGAGGAAAACTACCCTCACTCGCCAACCCCGCAGGTCCCCAAGTCCTCTTTCCCTCAAGAAGGGTTCACCTATTGATCACTGGCCCTCAGCCAGCTCTATGTTGTCTTCAGGCATCTAAGTCACTCCTAGTCCCTCACCACTCGCTGCCATTAAAAGATTTCAAATTTTGGCCTCGGTTTCAAAGCAGCCAATCACTGATCACCTGCCTGGCCTTGTTGCCAGCTGATTGGATACAGGGAGGGAGAGTGGGGGTACACTCCTCATATTATCTTGTGCCATGCAACCTCTGGGTTTCTGGGAAGTATAAGGCAGCACTGAAACGATGACAACCTTTGCCAAATTTCAATCCCACGGAAACAATTCACTGGTTTTGAATGGATGCTGTATGTTACTCTGAGGCAAAATCTGTCTAGGTGTAGATTTCAAACGAAGTGCTGTCACTGAATGTTCTAGCAGCTCAAGCTGCTTTTGCTTTTTCCGACAATTACAAACAAAATAAAATGAATGCTGTTACCCTATGTTGAAGATCATACAATACTAAACTGAATAAGAACACCGCAGGTGAGCTATATCTGACTATACAATAATCTTCAATTTACAAACAATTGAGCCCAACATTTATGTTGCTAAGTGAGATAGTTGTTAAGTGAATTTTACTTCTTTTTATGACCTTTCTTGCCACAGTTGTTAAGTGAATCACTGCAGTTGTTAACTTAGTAACACGATTGTTAAATGGATCTGGCTTCCTCGTTGACTTTGTCAAAGGGCCGCAAAAGGCGATCATATGACCTTGGGCCTCTCCAACCATAATAAATATGAGTCACTTGCCAAGCATTTGGATGTTGATTACAGGGCCATGGAGATACTACAATGCTTGTAAGTGTGAAAAACTGTCGTGAGTCACCTTTTTCAGTGCCCTTGTAACTTCGAATGGTCACTAAATAAACTGTTGTAAATCAAAGACTTCCTGTACACATTCAATAGCAACCTTCCTTTTAGCACCTACTCACAAGAAAGAGGATCCCAAAGTTAAAAAGAATGGTCATTATTGCAATCATTACTGAGTATTTAGAGATATTAAGGCCTGGAAAAAACAAATGCGATTTTCTCACCCAGGTTATCACATCTCTGGGAATGTGCATGAGCATTGCAATCCTAACAAGACAAAAAGGAGATAGATTTGACATAAATATTTTTTCCAATATGTGATTAAAGATAAAATTAGGAGAAATGAAGAACAGCATTTCCTGTGAAGTGTTTTGCTATTATTTCCTGCAGAGATTAAAGCTGTTTTGTCTTATATGAGTCAGAATCACGCTCATCGTTGTACTTTTTCTTGCTAGCTTAGAGTGACAAACAGAACCCTGTTCTCTGCCCCTCTCTTCTATCATAACACCACACATGTGCACACACATTCACCTCTTCACGGACTCTTCACTATCTGGAAGCTACAATACTTGAAAGAACTTCTGCAGTGGATTTATCACACACAAAAAAGATTTAATTTCTACTATTTATTAAAATTCATTTTTGTAGTTGTTTAAATACTTTATCAACACACCTCCTCTGGAAATATTTTTATTCATAGGAATATATTATTGATATTTGTCAAATAAATGTATATGTACAAAGACCTCATCAATTTTCCATACAAAAAAGTTTGACGTGTCATAAATCATCACTGAGCAATCTTTATAGTTCCCCAATTTGACCTCTCAACTGGATTTGACCCACAGTAATCTGTTTCCGTAGGAAATATTTAGTTGCCTTTAACTCACGTGTAAATATGTAATTAAACAGAACATAAGAGTCAAGTAGTTTGACTTGCTTAGACAAATTTCTTGATCTCATCATACAAGACTAATACAAAAGCGCCTCCCATGCCTCTTAGCACATTGGACCAGGCACCTTTGAAGAAAGCCTTGCCTCCTTCATCTTTAGCGATCTTCTTCCAGCAATCGATTGTACCCTTATACATGATGTCAGCTGTGGAAGTAAACATATTCAGGTAAATCACTGGAAAGAGAGAACTGGATCTGTATAACACAATCATTTCTCTAACTCCAACAAATAAAGCATCATTGCAAAGTTGCTCTCCAGTTATTACTTCAAAGTAAGAACTTCCAAACCTTACTTCAAAGGTTTGTAAAATAAAATTGCACTTTTTTCTCTTAACATAAACTTGAAGCTCAAGAGAATTTCATCTCTCTGTGTTTAAGAACTGTACTGATCTGAAGGTAATAGTTTAACATAACAAATGCAAATAAATATAACTTTTTTTCAAAATTGTGCAAATTGAATTTCTGCAATAAGGTTCTTAAATATGTTCCAAATAAAAAAGCAGAAATTAAACCGAAGCTTTCTTAGCATTAAATAATTATATGCTCCTGAAGATGGGGGACTAGAAGTAGCTGTCCTATTGGGGTAGTTGACTCTGGACATGGGACTCTATATACGGAAGCCTTGCTGCCATCTCATCCTGCTTGCAGCCGTTCCCAGCAAGCCACCACTCTCCATGTAACAAAAGTGGTTTATTTAATGTATCCTTACACTGAGGCAGATGATACTCGAGTAAGCTAAAAGGGATAGCCTTGCCTCTTGCACAAACCAGCTGTTTCCTGCCCTTCCTTTTCTTTGCAAAAGGGAAGAGTAAAATAGGAAAAATAGAGCTGATTTGAGCATGACTCCTACAAGAACTCAGAGCTTGTCTCTGTTGCTTTTACTTTTACTTTACTTTTAACCCAGGTGTCTTTCTGAAAATGAAAGCCTACAGCGTGGCCAGTGGGAAAAAGTAATCAGTGCATTAGAACTTATTCCTATTACAGGTAATCCTCAACATATGACCATTATAGAGACTGCCCATTATGGTCAAAAGTCATAGTGGTCACAAAGAGGTTCATAGTGTGACCAATCTGATTTTGCAGACTTTTTGTTGTGGTCATTCACTATGGGGCATTTTTACCAAAAAAAAAAAAACAGAAATAAATGCTGATTTTCAACAAAAATGTCATAAATCATGGACATGTCATCATGGGACAATGTAAATGGCCATAAATGTGGGCCAGGTGCTGAACACGCAAAACGTGGCCACATAGCCATGGGTGAGTGGAGGGGGGGCCATCAGAACTAGTCATATGTACACTTGGGGCAGTCCATCAGAACTTTGAACAGTCACTAAGTCAAGGTTATAGCTAAGGTCAGTGAGCAAAACCCATCAACCTGTAGGAACAGATTCTTTCTGATTATGAGCCTTGGTGGTGCAGTGGTTAGAGTGCTGCACTGCAGGCCACTTCTGACTGCCGACTGGCTGCAATTTGGCAGTTCAAATCCCACCAGGCTCAAGATTTACTCAGCCTTCCATCCTTCCGAGGTGAGCAAAATGAGGACCCAGATTGTTGGGGGCAATAGGCTGGCTCTGTAAAACCACTTAGAGACAGCTGTAAAGCACTATAAAGCGGTATATAAGTCTAAGTGCTATTGCTATTGCTGGATGAAGGAATAACTGTGCTTCATGCCAAATGATATCAAGTCGTTCTACTGTCTGAAAAGTGGAAGTGCTGAGAGACGAGGAAAATGGTTATTCTCTTACCTCCTTTTCTGCCAGACTGCATCATCATTCTACGTCGGACAGTGTCAAAAGGGTAAGATACCAGACCTGCTACTGCAGTTACAGTCTGGGCTATCATCCAGCTGACTACGATGTGCACATTCTTTGGATCAGGCAACATGCCTATTATCATGAGAAGATCGCCCAAAGATGAAAACCGGAAGAAGAGAAAAATTATCAGTAACACTTATAATTTCTGTTCCATACACCAGCAGATCCATGATACGTGGTCTACATGTTATCTCTACCATGGCGCCACAGCAAAACTGTAGAGCTGCTTGGTAGAAAAAAGACTTCTACATATCAGATATTACTGATACTGGGAGTCTTCAACTTACAATCACAATTGAGCCGAAAATTTCTGTTGCCAAGCGAGGCAGTTGTTAAGTGAGTTTTGCCCCATTTTATAATCTTTCTTGCAACAGTTGTTAAGGGAATCACTATTGTTAAGTTAGTAACATGGCTGTTAAATGAACCTGGCTTCCCTATTGTATTGGCATATTCCCTAATATGCCAATTGCCAAGTGTCAGCAACAAGTTTAAAAATACAATTTTTAAAAAAATTATTTTTACTTTTATTTTTTTAAATTAAAAAAAGCCTTGATAAACTCTTATGGGATGTTTTGAGAGTTATAGTTACTGTAGTGTTGTGCCCTCAGTGAGCTTCATGACTAAGCAGGAGTTCAAATCTAGACTTCCACTATTCAAAGGCAACATTCTAGCCATTGCATTGTAAACATTATCTTGAAAAACTGTAGTATACTGTCAGATCTTTATACTTCTGTAAAGCCTTTGATTCAGTGGTACCCAACAAACTACTCCTATAACTAAAATCTTATGGTATCTCTGGACAACTGCATAACTGGATAGAAGCATTCCTGTCAAACAGACAACAAATGGTCAAAATTGGAAGTGTCCTATCAGATTCTGTACCTGTCAATAGTGGTGTCCCCCAAGGCAGTGTTCTAGGACCAACTCTCTTCATACTCTACATAAATGACCTCTGTGATCATATTAAGAGCAACTGCGTTCTCTTTGCTGATGATGTAAAGCTGTTCAATACCACAGACAACACTGCTACCCTTCCAAAAGATCTTGACTATGTATCAGAATGATCAAACAAATGGCAACTTCAAATCTCAACAAATAAATGCTCTGTCCTACATATTGGCAAAAAAAATCAGAAAATACAAGCTGATTAGTCAAGACCTTGTTGATGATCCCAGCTCTGTAAAGGACCTTGGAATATTCATCTCTAATGATCTAAGTGCTAAAGCCCACTGTAACCACATAGCCAAAAAGGCATTAAGAGTTGTTAACCTAATCCTACATAGCTTTTTCTCTGGTAATATCACACTACTAACTAGAGCATACAAAACATTTGCTAAACCAATACTCGAATACAGCTCATCAGTCTGGAACTCACATTACGTATCTGATATTAACACAGTTGAGAAAGTCCAGAAATATTTCACAAGAGTTCTCCATTCCTCTACTTGTTGTAGAATACCTTATGCTACCAGACTTGAAATTCTAGACCTAGAAAACCTTGAATTATGCTGTCTTCTGTCTGATCTAAGTATGGCATATAAAATCATACATTGCAATGACTTACCTGTCAATGAATACTTCAGCTTCAACCATAACAACACAAGAGTACACAATAGATACAAACTCAAGGTTAACCGCACCAAACTTGATTGCAGGAAATACGACTTCAGCAACAGAGTGGTCAATGTCTGGAATAATCTACCGGACTCTGTGGTTTCTTCCCCAAACCCCAAAAACTTTAACCTTAGACTGTCTACTATTGACCTCACCCCTTTCCTAAAAGGTCTGTAGGGGGCGTGCATAAGCTCACCAACGTGCCTACTGTCCCTGTCCTATTGTTTCTTTTATTTTTCTTATATGTACCCATTTCATGTATTCATAACTATGTATATACTTATACCTATTATCTTGTAAGCAATTGACAAATAAAATAAAATAAATAAATAAATACTCGTGTAGTGTCTGAAGAAAATGTCCTAGATCTAAAGAATTATTAGTTTCTTAACTGCATTGCCTTTTTGTTCCTGCAGATGGCAGCATTGTGCTAACCTTGCTGAGACTGGAAAACTATGGTATGTAGAGTCAAGTCTGGTTAATACTTGGTAATAACCCTGACCGGACCAGAACACTAGAATGCAAGTCAAAAACACAATCTTGTAGATAGCAAGAGCAAACCACTTCTGTAGTGCTGTCAAGAGTACCTCACAAGAAATCAATTTCAATCCAAGGATATTTTTTATCATATTGCCATTCTAAAACGTCTCTTAAACCTGGAAACAAATGGCCTTTTTACACATATTGCTAAGCTACACTCTGGTTTCTTCATAGTGAAATATGTGAATTTGCATGTCATTAGCCCAAACCATCATGACTTGTTTCATAAACCCTAGGTAAAACCGTGGTTTACATTCTGTACAAATGCAGTTAGAATTAAGATGCAGCTGGAGGCTGGAGTATTTGGCATATTTTGATTTCAGCATGTACCATCAAGTCATTGTTGATTTTAGCAACCACATAGTTTGGTTGCTAAACTATCTACATAGTCCAGGATGATATTTGGCACATTAGGGAACAAGAAAATATAGAATACCAAATTGTCTAACTTTGAGAGATTATTGTATTATTTTTCAAAGAGACAGTTACCAGTACTTAAATATAATAAGTTAATTGACCATAGAAAGTTGATTAACCATAGAAAATCAGCTTATTACTTCATATAGAACAAATCATACTATTATAAATCATTGAAAATTACAGATCAAAAGGGAAAATGTGTTTAAAACACTTTTTTCCTTAGGAGAAAAAACAGAATTCTATATCCTTCTCCATTATCAACTGATTTACCCACAAGATCCATTTTTAGGCAACATTTACAAATCCCATCAATTGAAATGCAGTTTGTTAAGCAAAGCTGTGTTTAGCTTAGCTTTCCTTTCACCGGGCGCTCAACAGCCATGTTGGCTGGGAATATATCTAGGGCTTGGGGAAGCCTGATCAGATCATTATTTCAGCACCACTAGATGTCTGTTTCTTACCTTTAGCTGTATCGTAGACGCCAAAATAAGCAGCTCGGTAGATGATGATACCCTGGACTGACACATTGAATCCCAAGTAGAGACCCCTGAGGCCATCAGATTTGTAGATCTTAGCAATGCAATTGCCTAGCCCAGTGAACTGCCTCTCATTCAGCCCTTTGCCCACATCAGCTGCTAGCCTAGTCCTAGCAAAATCTAGAGGATACACAAAGCAGAGAGAAGTTGCTCCTGCTGCACCTCCAGAGGCCAGGTTGCCTGCAAAGTAGCGCCAGAACTGCTTGTGTCTGTCCACTCCCCCAAGGAAAATCTGCTTGTACTTGTCCTTGAATGCAAAGTTGAGGGCCTGGGTGGGGAAGTACCGGATGACATTGGCCAAGTTGCCTCTCCAGAAGGAAATGATGCCTTGCTCCTTGGGAATCCTTACCACACAGTCCACGATTCCCTTATACTGTTTTTCGGCTGTGATTTGTTGGCTAGCATGCTGGACCTATTGAATGAATGAAACCCAAAAAGGAGGGAAGAAAAACAAAATGAAGTAAAGGGAAATGGATAACTGTTGCTTGGGTTGCTTGCTCAGATTGAACACATAGCAATATGTCTATGGAAATTCTCAGTCCTCCAGGTCATGGTTGTCCCAGAGGTGATTTTTTTCAAGAGGCAACTTGGACTTTCTGATTTTTCTTTGGAGATGTGTCACTTCAGATCATCCAAGAAGCTTCTTCAGAGCTGAAGAAACTTCTTGTATGAGAAGCAAAATGTCTTCAAAAGAACCAGAAAGTCCAGTTGCCGCTTGAAAAAAGCACATTTGGGACACTTTGGGACAACACATAGTTAAATTTCACTGCAAATGGAATTTTGTTCCATATCAAAACTAGTTATCAATTTAAAATTAACAGCAATAGCATCAATACATTCAACTCTATTAAATGCATAGGTTTATTTGGACATAAGATCTGAAAAACATAAATCTAAGAAATATATTTGCTCCTTCAGCCAGTTCATATTTGCTCATGGGAAGCCTGCATACTAGGTCTCTATACGTACATATCTTAAAAGGTGATTGGACAGTAAAGTTACACAAAGCTATTCAAAAGAAGCATTTGCAAAACATGCACCAAAAGGAAAGCATCATTTTGAAGTATCAAAGCAGCTGTGTCCTCTAGAAACCTTGCATGGATTCTTTCGAGGTTGACCTTAGCTGCTGGCACAGTTGCTGCAGCTTTACCTTCACCCTCACAGTTGCTTCACTTTCTCAGAGATTGCCAACAGTTTTTTCTTCCTATGAATATGCAATATGGACAATCAGGGATTGCCTTCAAAGCAGCAGTGTTAGCCTTTCAAAAAGCACACCTGCTTTAATATTTCAAGGAAGTAGACTTTGGTCATACCAATACACTTTATGAAGCACCCCCTTGCACAGCTTTACTAGGTTGTATGTGTTAAATAAAAGATTGTATTAATTCAAGCTTGAAGATCCAATTTACATACACACAAGCTTTCTTTCACGTAGGCATCTCTTTTGGGAATTCAGTCCTTTTAGTCACTCTCCATAAGTTACCAAACCATTGAGCCAAGCAGCAAACTTTTATGCAACAGATTAGTTTAAATGGAACTAGGTTAGAAAATATATGGGGGCACATTTCCATTTGCACTGCCCATTGAATATTACTTTTTATTGGGCTGAATGGTACACCACATGTGCAATACAAAGAGAATAATCAAGGCCTCAAGGAGTTTCCTCAAGCCCTGGGTAGCTTTGCTATATACTTTGCCAAGAACAGGGCTGCACCGATCTTCTGTCATCAGAACTGCACAACTGCAGTTTCCATATTTAGTCACTTCATCTGATACTAAAATTCCTACTCCATTCCTATTTACAACCTCACACTTGGCTCCATGCAAGACTTTTTTTTTTTTTGCTAGTAATGCAGAGCACTACTTTGAGGGACAACAGACTTGCCCTATCATTCCAAGATTTCTTAGAAGAAACCTGTGAGAAACTGATAAGGCAGAGTCCCCAAGTAATTTTTACATGTTTCCATCAGGGAGGAATGTCCTTGCTCTCTACTTTTTAGGAAACGCCAACGAAACCAAACAGCCTCTCCAATGGCAGGTGCAAGATTAATATCTGAGCAGTTTTCCTCCCAAACTCTATGGATAGAGAGAATGAGCACATCTCCAAATTCAGCCACTCTGCTCACCTGTAGCAGCAACTTGACTCTTTCAATAGGTGCTACAGCCGTCTTGGAAATGGCAGCAGCGATACCCCCCGCCAAAAAGTCTTTAAGAAAACTGAGAGCCTGGTCAGCCATACTAAGGGGAGCGACACTCCAAATCCCCTTCCCTTAAAAAAAAAAAAGAGGGAACCAAAAATCCCTAGAGAGTCGTCGATAGGTACCTCCCCACCCAGCTAGACACCCCCGTCGAGTCACACAGCTTCGGACAGACAATCCCTTACCTTTTCCAACTATTTATAAGTTTTCCGGGTCTCGCGATAAGAGGAGGACCCCCGGGGGGCTGATCCGCCAGCACATTGGAGGGCACTGTGGGGAAGGCGCCATATTGCTCTCTTCCGATGGGGCAACCTCTGAGTGAGGGTCGCCGGCAAGGGCACAGTCATGTTATCTGGTCCCCTTCAGGCGTCAGGACACGGCATGTGCTCGCTGTATTAATAGCACAAGGGCAGTGGGAGGGGGAGCGGTCCTTCAGGACGAGGCGTTTAACCCTTTGGAAAGTCCTCGCCGGCACCGCCCGGCGAAGTGGAACGAGATGCGCGCAAGGAGGGGGCGATCCCCATAGAGTGGACCCCTCGAAAGGCTAGGCCCCCTTTCAAACTTTAGATGAGCGCTTCCCTCTCCTGCCTCCGAAACACCCTGCCACGCATCGTAGCTATAGAATTAGTTAGAGAATCCGGTCTCCACGCGGTTTTACGGGTGACCCCGGCTTTTTACAGGTGGCTAGCCAAAGAAGAGGTCGCTTTAATTATTTAACCTTATTTATAAGCCATGGTAATCTTCTCCCCAAAGTGACTTTGGACAATTACTTTATATAATCTATTATCTTGTGAGCGATTGACAAATCAAACAAACCAATAAATTACTTTATATAATAATATATGATACTGGTCAGTAAAAAATACATGTTTGATTTTTCAGCATCCTGCTCATGCTGGTTTTGTAATACTGCAAAGCTTTAATTGGCTGTTTACTAATTACATTTTCTTTATTTTTTTTATATTTCAGAAACTTGGTAACAATCCAGAATATTTGCATTATTGATTGGATATAATACCAGCAACAGTAAATATAAATAGATGAAGTCACAATTATCTTTGTGGAAATGTAAAATGAACAGTAAATAAACCAGTGGTGAATGGCATCTTTTAATACATGTAACATTTGTACACAACATTGTAAGCTTGAGAATAGGCTGGGTATGATGTAAAAACAATCGTCTAGAAAGAATTATTTCATCATTTAGCACTTCTTTAAGAGTCTTGTATGTTAAGAAACTACTGATATAACTTGCTTGGGCACAGAACAATTTTCTGATTTATAGAGAGCTTTATATAGGATAGTCAGATACAAAAAAAACCCTGTAGTTTAACAAGTTTAATTCTTCCTTTTTGAAACATTTTCCCTTTTACATAAAGCTACTTTTTCTTTGAGAAACATTTAGTTTCAGGTGCATGTGGTGTTTGTTCTGATACATCAGATCAAACTAGCTTATCTCTAGTTGGTAAAAGCCTACCAATGACTTTCCTAGCTCTGCTATTAAGGCCTTTTATGTGTCAATATTGGACTAAACTGACCCAGTTTCCTGGGGAAATGATATGCTATTAAACTTTGAAAGGAGCCCTTTCATGTGCAAATACGTTTTGCCTCAATATTTTAATTGGCATGCCTAGGTGTTCTCAAATGAACACCTATATTTAAGATACTGGTAGAATTAAATTATGGGAAGCAATGAAATTCTGTGTAAAATAGAATGCTACTGCTTTAAACTTCAGCTGAACTGCTTTCTCTCAATTGCCAGCTATTTTTTTTCTTCCAGTGTCAAGAGAGGGAGGAGTTCACTCTTTCCTGGCTGGGTCTTCTAAGGACAGCATTGGCACATGATTGGAACACAAATATCACTTAGGTGGGAAGAAAACTGGAGCAGGATTCTTGACAGCACATGATTAGGAAACAAAGTTCTAACCCAAAATGTAAAATGCCAGCACAGGGGGTAGTTGTGCATAGTGTAACATTCTTACTAGATGACACCATGAATTTGTGGTTATAGAAAGCATGCTTGCACCCTAGTTTGCCTTGTTTGCTGGGTAGCTTTTTCACACAAATGATGAATAATTAAAAGTAGGCCTTATAGAATCCAACAGCAATTAATTACGAATAAAGTTCCATGATCTATGTGGCTAACTCGCAAAAATGTCACTGGAGTGCACAATGTCCAACAATAAACATAGAATTGCAATAGAACAGAAAATAAACAACTGGGGTGCACTAATATAAGACACCAGATTTCAGAATGAGCTTCTCTGGTTCCAGTGTCACTTCCTGAAGGCTAACAGAATTGGAACAAGTCAAACCTCAGGAGGAAGATGATTCTGCTAAGCAGATACCCTCACAGAAATAGTATGTTTCCTAGGTGTCATCAGACAACATTGCTTTAGGAAGGGACCTGGCACGTGCCCAATTGACTGGAGTGTGTGGGGTGGTAGAAACCACCAGAGATAGGGGTTCCTGCAGATAACCAGGTACTATGCCGTAGAGAGTTTTATAGGTGATAACTTGAACTGCATCTGGAAGACTACTGGAAGCCAGTGCACCTTGTGAACTAAAAGTATTATTTATTATAAAAGTATTGTATTTATGTTATTTGATACTTTGCTGCATTCTGTTCTTCTTTGCTATAAATGTGTGCAGTTGTGTTTTGCTCTGTGTTAATCCTAATTTAAATTTAAATTTTAAATAAATTCCAACTGCAGTTGGATTCACTGAATTCCACAAGAGCAGCTTCTCACAGCCTGCTGATATTCTGCATATTAAGGTACTATTAGAGGCAGTTATTATTGATTAGATGAAAAATCGGGAAACTCTAACCAGTATAAAGGAAGAAATGCATTTATCTAGTTGATGCAGTTTCTTGTGTTGACACAAAACCCCGTGTTTTAACAACATGGGAAGTTCTTTAAGTTGTGAGTTGAGTTATATACTGAACATTCAGCCAGATAGGAAACAGGCAGAAACAAGGAGAGAGATCCAGGGATGGGATAAGGAGGCAGGTACAATTTATATCATAAGCCTTGCAATGATTTACTTAGAGTGAATTATGACATGATGGTGCTATTTCATCACCATCATACTGATAAGAGTGTGACTTGCAATAAAGTTCATGTTTTTTCAATATTGCTTACGTTTACATTTTGAAAGTATACTAATATATAGTTTCAGTCAAAAAACTGCCATTTTGTCCAACCATTGCAGCCTTGCTTTCTTCTGCCTATTGGATCATAGGCAGATACAGTAACAGGCACTCTCACCAAAATACCTTTAACCCAACTCAGTCTTAAGGTCCAAATATACTCAGGAGCTAGTAGTACATACAGCCTTTGGATACAGAGTTTCGGTATTGAAGAATGGGGAAGTTTAAAATAAGACTGGGAGGCTTGTTAGTTCTGATGACATTCACTGAACTTCCTCTGAACTGACCTGTTGTTTTCATGCAAACTGACCTATCTCAGTAATATTATTTCTGAAGAGGACTGACATTTCAGTTGAGAAAATAGTAAACTATAACTCAACAACATCTAACATCTGGCTGTCTTGAAAAGTATACCATGGTTTTAACTAGAATCTGTCTCTGTGACCTAGATTAGCCCTGTAACATACACTGTAATGCTATACCTATAATAAGTCTTCAGCAAGACTCATTTCAATCTATGCCAAATATTTTCATCTCTATGGTCTATCCTTGCTAAGGACATTTATAATTTAAAAAAAATGTTATCAAAGACCCAAGCTCTGTTCTTGATTAATTCTTTTTTTAATCTTCCTCTGACAGATGAATGCTTTCAGATGTTCTTGTCATTGAAGAGTTTTAGTGAGAATTATCATGTTCCGATCCCAAATAATTCACACAGAATGTTTCAGGACTTTCAGTGGAATCTCTCTGCATGTCCTACTATCGGAAGAAAGCTTTCCACAAGTATTTAAATTAAACTAGCTTCAACTAATTTTTGGGAAGCTCAGTATGTCAAATGGAGCAAAAGTATAAGATTCTGTATTTTAATTAATTGCATAAAGATGTACATTACTAGAATGCACACTTCTTTATAGTCCTAAATATGCTCTCCTAAGTATCATTGTGTTGCCCGAGTCCCAGAACAATATTTGATCCTACCAGAAATGGTATATAAAATATGATTGATCACAAAACTCCATATTTTAGGTTTAGAACTGGAAAATAATTAGTATGAGCATCCCTCTTTTTAATGTATATTAAACTTCATACCAGGATGACAATAAACATTGACTCTCCAGAAACTTTTATTTGAAAAATTCTCTAGCTAAAGCGTAAACTTCATCAAATTAACACACCTAGATACCTTGGGTTACTGCAAACAAGAAAGCTATATGCATATAGTAGATGTAGCTACTGCACAACAAAGAAAACAAGTCGTGTATGCCTGAGGGTTTGAATCCTAGAAATTTCCTCCCGTCCCTCTAAAATCACAGACATGTGTTTGTCTCCCAGACTTTCACAATTGGAAACATCTATTCTAAGCTTACATTAGTTCTGTCTGCCTGAGATTTACTGGTGCCTCTCTTGTCAGCATCAATTCTTCTAAGGCATACAATATCAGGTTTACCATGCCTCTTCAAGATGGGAGGTTTTATGAAAGGCCAAATATTAAATATTGTTTTGGAGCATATTCCCAATCCTCCTGGATATTCTGTAAAAACAGACACTCTGTTTGATGCATATGAAGCAAAATTTATTCAGTCAAGTTTGATAACATTGAAATTAATTGCTGAAGAAAGCTTTGCAAATGTATATTTCTTTTTGCCACGAGATGGCAGAACAAGCAAGATTTAGATCTGTTTAAGTGAATTCTAAAGGTTAAGTGTCTAATCTCCTTACCAGTGTTTTTCAAATTTGCCAAATTTAAGATGTGTGGACTTCATTTCCCATAGTTTCCCAGTCTGCTACCAGTTTGAAAAGGCACTTTGCATCTTTTCTGTCCTATCTGTCTGTCTGTCTGTCTGTCTCTTTCTCACTTGTAATATGATAGGAAGAGAATGAGGAATAAATTCTGTCTCATAAAAATATTTATGGCATAGTTTTCTACAAACAAACCAAAGGCACAGATATTAATTATAGGTATATATTATGAAGATGCTTCAGAAGAGCACAGATTATCATCCAACAGCTGTCAATATTGAAAATTATTCACATTTATATCTGATTTATATCATCCAAAGGGAGAAAAAAAATCTATTAGGCTCTTTTCCAAATCATTTTGTAATGTTGGAAAAAAAATTATATTGACTTTAGTTATAAACTAAGACAGTGTTCTCAGTTCTAAAATAAGTGGCATATAAATTTGGAAGGAAGCGGGGGCAAACTTGAACTTTAGGAAACAAAGCTAGTATTTTCTTAACAATGTTTTTATTATTGCTACTACTACTGTGTACAATAAGCTGAATTAAAATTGGGAAAATTTTATTTGATATGATGTTTTTACGTGTTATTTTACTGCACCTACGTGGCCTTTTTTTGGAGAAGGAATTGAGATGTGTATTGGTGTGTCCGTCTTTACTTAACGTAGTTACCAGAAAAAAGCAGGCTACATGAAGTAATTGTTTCTTTTCTCCCAACCATTCCTTAAAGTTTTTGAAAAACAAACTGAGAATAATTATAAAATAAGGGAAAATAAAATCAGAAATTGCATCTACAAAATTAGAGACATCTTTATTTTAAAACATGTCGTGTAATTGAAAAGAGGCTCCCTGGTGGAAGCCCACAACATACATGAAGCTGAGAAAGGAACTAAAAGCTAGGCTTTTCGCTACCTTGCCCCCAAAGACCCTTTCCCATTTCCCCAAAGTTAGCTGCCCTTATCAACCCTGAAAAATGGTAAATGAAAGCCCAATTCAGTATTGTTTATTTCTCCTTATGCCAGTATTCTGTGGATTAAGTTTGGATGAAACACTCTCTTAGTGGTGAATAAACAGTGTTAAAATATTTGTATGCTAAATATCCTAATGGCCATTATGAAGATGCTTTGTATACAAAGGCAGTAAGAAGCTTTTTGCAACCTCCAAAAAGCCACTTTTCCCCTCCTCTACATTTTTCTTTCATGCTAAATAGTCCAAATGAAAGGCCTTTGAAAGTTAACTAGTTTCTGCAATGGCAGTGTTTTAGTATAATGAATAACTTTTCATAGAGGACAATTCCGCATCACTTAGTAGAACGTTATTTCTTTTTCTGTATGCCACCAATAGAGGGATTTTAGTGGCAGAATTTCTTTCTCTGAGAAAGCGATCAAAACCCTGATTAACCTTTGATTGTCACGTGGTGCTCTTGGTTTGAGGACCAAAGCAGGAACAAAGAGTTAATGGCAGCCATATGTTTGCAGTATTGTGGATTGCAATGACCCAAATGTGAACTTGGTGAGTGACTGCAGCTAACCACTGTTTGTTCCAAGGTGGTGTGCAGATTACTGATGAAGAACTTGAGCTGCTCCTTGACAGCATCCTCCTTGATAAAGATGGAAATGTTAAACATTCCCAATTCACAGCTGGGTTTGATCTACAATTTACAGCATTGACATTTTAAACATGTCACATTTCAGTCATGGTCTATTCAACAGAGAACCTATGCAATAACTGATGAGACTGACTTGAGATTATTTCCCAGGATAGATATGCTTTAAAAGTGCTCATTTGTCTTTTATCCCATGGGATATTTTGAGGAATTGTGATATGTAGCGCTTTTTTTTTGCTAATAAATAGCTTAACATTAAAGCCTAAATGTGGGCCAAATTTTACTTAAAATTATCTGTAATGAATCAACAGATATATGTTTAATATTTCTTCCCATATTGCCAGACATGGCACAAAGGCTGGAAGTAATATGATTTCTTCAAATCTTATTTTTACATCATGTGCTTAATGCTAAGTGTCAATGGATTTTTAAGAGATAAGATTTGTTTTAACAAAGATTTTGACTGAAAGCTTTGTGTGTCTAAATTACTCCAATTTTATTCTCCAAGATAATCTTATTGTTGATCTTATTTTTCAGGTATTTTAAGCATAAATTAAACTACTTCTTTGAAAAAGCAGTTTAAATACATTTCAAATATATAAAAGTAATATTGCAATGTTTCAATTTCCTTTATATAACCTAGATTAAAATAATAAATTTAAAATAAATCGTACAAATCAGTAAATACTTTAATAACCAACAAAGGGAGAAAGGTAATATTGTATAGCAAGCAGAGATACAAGTGTTTTATATATAGGAGTCCATTCCATAGCAAAATCACTTAATGTTTTCACTCAGGAATTTTGCTATTTACACTTTCAGAGAAAGGAAATCTTTCACCAGGCATTGCATCAGTCATATTTGTGTTGTTTTTGCTGATTTTAATTGTTTATATTTTTACTATTGATCATTTAATGGGTAGACAGGCTAGGTATAAATCAAAATAATTTTCTTATTTCAGTACAAAAAGTTATATATCCCATAGTCTAATGCACATGTATCAGGCCAAATTTTAGATAATGGTTGTCAACCTTTTGGCTTCCCTGGGCCACACTAAGTGAAGAAGAATTTTCTTGGGCTGCATGTAAAATATATAATTGATGCATATAAATAACAAACCTTTTTTAACTTATTTTTATTATGATCTTGTGGGGCTGCATTGCTAACCATCCAGGGCCACAATAGGGTCTGTGTGGGCTATGGGTTGGACACACCAGTTTTATATAAATGTTTTGTGAGGTTGGAGCTTGAAACAGGATCAGTCCATTAAAAGTCAAAATGGGACCAATCTTCCATAAATTGTAATATGTTTCCTGTATACAAAAGGGGCCCAAAGAACTACTTGCAGGTACCATATCTAATGCTAATATCTAATCACCAGGAATAAAAATTCATCAACAGTAGATCCTGTAGTATAATCAATCTGAAAAAAAGTTTAAATCAAAAACATGAGGAAAGGTTACTGTACATGGACAAATACATAAAAGCAAGTTGCCTTATTGTAGCAAAAGTGTGTGACTTGTGACACTTTCCATTTATTCTAAAGAGTGTACACCTAAACACCAATTTCTATTGGATCACTAGATGTCCCCAGATGGACATCTTCATTCAGAGTTTGCTGAACAAATAGCATCCATTTCAGAGGCACAGATGCACTCAAAGCTGTTCATCCAAACATGGTTTTAATTGTACATATTGGCATTTATCTAGCCTTCCATGACTGTGCTCTCATTTGGCTGGTGAGCCTAAAGTTCAGGGCCATGGGAGTTGCTCTTAATTGCAGCATGAGTGACTGGCCCCATAAACCAATAGTAAGTAAGCAAATAATGAAAGCATGTTTTTTTTAAAAAAAAACATTGACATTCAGTTGGGTTACTGCACCTCTGATCTGGATCTACTAGCTTGTAACTACATAAATATGAGAAGTGGGGACCAAAATTTCATTATAGGAATATGTTTAATTGTTCGATTAATTTTCCCACTCTGCAATAGCAAATTATTTCTCAAATACCATACAGATAAATTGGCACATGTTTTCAGCCAAGTCACATTCAATTCTAAGGGAAACTTAAACTGATGATTTAACTATCATTAAAATAATCAGGCTTTGATTTATTTGGAAAGGGAGAAAATATAGATTGCCAATATCCTAGGGCCACACAAACCATGTCTCTTTCTTCCTCCCATAGAGAATCAGTGGTCCATTCTTGGAATCAGAAGTATTCATTTATCTTTCACTCTCATGCCAGCCAATTGTAACCATTGTTAAAAACACTGTTCAAATGCCCCTATTACTATATATACTGCCTTAAGCTTTTGGAGAAAAGGATATAAATCTAATGAATAAATATAAATATGTGAACAATAATCAGTTGATGAAAGTGATGCAGTGGCTAAGACACTGAGCTTGTCGATCAGAAAGGTTGGCAGTTCAGTGGTTCGAATCTCTAGCACCACATAACGGAGTGAGGTCACATTACTTGTCCCAGTTTCTGCCAACCTAGCAGTTCGAAAGCATGTAAAAATGCAGGTAGAAAAAAAGGGACCACTTTGGTGGGAAGGTAACACCATTCCATGTGTCTTGGTATTTAGTCATGTTGGCCACATAACCATGGAGACATCTTCAGACAGCGCTGACTCTTCAGCTTTGTAATGGAGATGAGCACTGCCTCCTAGAGGTGGCACATATGTGTGAGGGGAATCTTTACCTTTACCTAATCAATTGATTTACTGTTTTCCACCTTCAAGAATGTTTAAATAAAGGAATGGTATCAAAAGAAGTATTATTTTTCCCTTTTCTCAAAAAAATCCTGTATAAATCCTTCTATTAGCTAAATAATGTTAGGTTTTTTTTTAAAAAAAATCTTTTTGTATGAACTAGTAAAAATACTTGTCCATCTACTGCAAATTGCAAGGATCCCTGCTACATAATATTATTTGGAAATAAGTCCATTGAATTATGCTGTATTTATTGAAAAAGCAACATACTTGCATACTAGATAGCTGTTACAATAAACTCAATTTATAGAATTTTCAAGAATATATTTAAATGAACTTGGTGACAAAGATTGAAGTGTCTTTTAAGAGCAGTAATTCACAACGAAGACTCAGAAGGTACAAATAGTATCAATGTAGTTTCAGTGAAAGAGTATACTCTAAAATTAAATGTTGCTGGTACACTTTGTCTGGTTGATGGAATAGTGTCTCTAGGGCAAAAGGCAAGTACACTTTGTGTTTTTCTGATCAAATATGAAAAAGTCAGTAATCTGTTTTTCAGGATGGATATTTGAGCATTTTAATGATCAACCTTCTATCTTGATTTTAATGTTGTTTCTGTCATATGTCCCCATATTTACATTAAAATCAACATATGATAATTTTAGAAATGTCATGGATTTAGTTAATTATAATTAAATGCCAAAACTTTTACTTAAATACCTTATTTAATACATAGTGAAGAAATAAGTTAATTTTAAACTCTAAGTAAGCCTTATCAGTGGAGGGTTTTTTTTAATGGTTTTTAATTATTTCTGTACATATTCAAAAATACTTTTTGTATTCATTTGTTTTAACTCAGCAACAACTGGAAACACTGACAGTAAGTTTTCCTGCTTGGAGAGATGAAAAGGTTTGCATAGCAGTTTTATACTAATTTAAATCTTAATTGGGTTTGATATATATTTATGGACAAAATTACAGAGTGCTGTTTCTTTCTTCCATTTATAATGAACTTCTTTATCACTATGCAATTCCTCAGGTAAATTTAAGCTTATAATACTGGCATATTTGTTTTATTGTTATTTTTCTATCTTGTTCATTGTACCATCAAGGTAGGCAATAAAGTGTAGGTGGATTTCTGCCTCTTTCAGTTTATGTAACATACTACATGTAAATTTGAACAACAAAATGCAATTGCTGTATTGACATAATACATTAAACTCAAACAAACCATATGATGCCTTAATGCATTGGTCTGAAATAATCAGATCTTTCCTTTTATCCTATAATCAACTTTGGCTATGTCTGATAAGAGTGATGAACTTCTCTATTCAGCACACTCCAGAAGAGAGCATAGGCCTTTAGTGTTGTAATGTTCAGAAAAACTTAATTTCTGGTGAATCCTAGGGTACGTGGAAGCTCTTCCTCAGGACACTAAAAGGGAAGAAAAAGAAACCCACCTGCTTTCTTAAAATATTATAAGCAGTTGTAGTGCAGTTTAATGATGCTGGGCAAACCCAGACAAGAGTAGTACTCAATAAAACGTATTTGACTAAATTATAGCATAGCATGATATGTGAACACATATCTTGAATGTAAATTTAATATTGAAAGTTCTGCGCTAAACTCCTGAATTTCTGGATTTTACATGTCAACAATTATATCTTCAGAAAAGACATTCTGTCTCCAAAGCAATGTAAACAGGACATCTATGTGTCTTCCTGGCAATGACCTCCTTAAATACTTAATGGAAACAATGGAAACTGAAAGCAGACTAGCTTTGGATGGAATAAATTGGCAAAAAGAAGCTGTCAATTTTGTTTTATAATATATCTTAGCATCTGCAAAACAAACTCTTCTGGAAGATTGTAGGTCATCCTGAGTGGTGAGCAACTTACTTTTCCCTGCTCCCCTCACCCCACCCCCCCATGTATTAATATGGAGAAAACTAAAATCTCAGATTCTAGAACTAGAATAGTACGTTTTAATCCTTGCATTAACAAAATCTAACATACTGCAGTCTTAAGATTTATAAGAATGGGACCTAACCTCAATATGAAGACATTCTTGCAGAAAAAGTAATTGGTGATTTGGCTGGGAATCGTACATTTAGAATAAGAATAATAGTGATTGAGAAAAGGGACGGATGTTATAAAACAACCTTCTCTGACCAAGTGTCCCCTAAATGTTTTGGGGCCACAATTCCAGAATTGAGGAGGGACTTTAGTAATAGCAGCCTAATGAATCAGCAACATGTCTCCAAAAGGTAGGAGAAAAACAAACATTGAAGAGATTTTAAGGCACATCTTTCTTTCTGCAATTTAATGCGCAGCATTAAACTGAGTAACTTACTTTCCTTATTCTGTGTTATCTAAGAGCAATAGACTAGGGATTTGCAAGTCAAATGATCCACACGATGCCTTTTGTCAGCCAATTAAAACATCTTCACTGAGACCTACAGAACTAACCTTTGTGTGGTCTCAGATGGCATTGGTTACTTCATGCATTTGGCAGTGTGAATTCTGAGGCGATAATAAATGTGTGTGGGAACTTGGGGTGCAGGGAGCCAATCTTAAAAGATCTAGGATCAGTGTGAAGAAGGTGTGGGGGGAGGCAACATTAGAGATGCTAGTCAAAGTTAGTCGTGGTCAAGCTTGGGGTGAACAATAGGGCAGTGTTGTTATGGGCTGCTTTTACGACTTAGATATTCTTCCCATGTCAGTATAATCACTACTGGGAGGTAGCTCGATTAAGGATTACCATATCATTAATAGTATCCATGACTTTTGTTCAAAGGCTACTTGTGTAATGTTGCCTTGTGGATGAAGCTTCCTAATCCGCTGAGCTGCAGCTGTAGAGGAGGGCCTTCCTCAGAGCTGCCACACTGACTTCCCTGTCCCTTTGGATCAGTTCTCAAAAACAGACAGAAACAACAGTCAACTCAAAGCTAGAAAAAAGAAACATCCATTCTACATTTCTACATTCATCCCCAAGCTTCAATCCCCGCCAATGTCTCCCATTCATCTCTTCTCTAACATCCAGATCACCACTCG
This sequence comes from Pseudonaja textilis, assembly GCF_049901715.1. Lineage (NCBI taxonomy): Eukaryota > Metazoa > Chordata > Lepidosauria > Squamata > Elapidae > Pseudonaja > Pseudonaja textilis. The sequence goes on from NC_141995.1 coordinate 38,120,854, forward strand.
GATGGTGGCCAGATTAAAAGGGAAACAATGCAGTTTTAAATGTAAAGTTTGCATCTAGTTTTTTTCCTTTGCATGAGAAAAAGCACATTTATTGTATTTGTCTGACTAATGCTCTGCCATTAGCACATCCAGGCCTTTCTTATTTTCTTTGGCAACATGAAGCATACTTGTCCATGTATGCTCAACCACCTGTATTCCTACCTAAGTCTAGCCAGGCCTTTACAGAATAACCTACAGATCACTTTCTTAGATCTTGAGAAGCTAAACCTGACTAGATGAGCCTACTAAACCTAACTTTAAAAGAGCAATTAACTATGGTATAGAAAAATCGAAAACAAAATAAATAAAATCCAGAAGGAATGATTAAACTGGCTGTACAAAATGAGAGATGATTCTACCGTTTGATTAAGTGAGATGGCTACTTTATGTAGATGATTTGGGTACTTAATAAAAGGACCGTCATTTGTATGTTCAGTTATTGTATTGTTTCAATTCCAAGATAATTTAAGACCCTTCACTACAGGGCCTGTTGACTAGAATGAGAGATGGCACTTTGGTTTGCATTATTTCACACAGTAAGTTGCATTGGAATGGCACTGTCTATTTTAAACACAATTCAGTTTGTACACGGGAAGTTAACGGTTCTGAAAGAGCAGATCTGTCCAGGATTAAAATCAGCAGTTTTGTCCTTGTGATAATCTGAACTAAAGCCTCTATCGTGGTAAGAAATGTTTGCTTAAAAAAGTGACGTTGAACATCGGTCAAGAAGCTTTCTGACAGCCATAGAGTAAAGTTTATCCATAATTATTGCAAAATATCATATTATTTGCTTCATCTATTGACTATGAAAGTTCAATTTTCTTTTTCTTTTCTTATTATACTGTATGTCTGTTGATAGATTAACATCCTAGATGTCTTAAGACACATATTTTGTTTGTATGTATTCTGTCTCATATTTGATTTGTCTATGCACTAAGCAATTGAATTATCAAGGAAGACATTATTTTGAATGATATTTAAACCAATTCAGAAAGTTTTTAGAATTTAAAACACTTTCCCAACAGAGATCTCTAATATAGATCAGGGTTATGATTTCAGTTTATATTCCACAGTGTAACCAAAGCTTGGTGACTGTCAAAGAGCTCCAAAGTCAAACCTGCAAAGCATATAGATAAATTGATGTTTTATCAGTCCAGTAATAATAGCTGAAAAGTAAGATACTATCCTCACTGACAGGGTTCACACATCATACTTGATCCTAAAGGTCTTGATTTGGTTTTGCTTAGCAAGCTTCCATTTTTAAGACATTAAGATTTGGTATCACAAATCAATTTAACCATTTTAATGGCTTGTTCAACAAAATATAATTAGAACAAGCTACAGCTTTGCACAATCTGTGAAAATTACCATATATATACAGTATATAAAATGTTTACAAGAAATGCATATTTTTGTATTTATTCACAAATGCACCTTTAAGAAAAAAGTTGTATGAGTTGACAGTGCACTTAATATGTATCTACTGCACACACATAGGCACTTGTTGCTCATATCTGTGTGACTCATAAACAAAGTAGTAATTATGAACGTTTCCATGCAAAATTTGGAAGGAGAGATTATATAGATTCTAGATTCTGATGAAGCATTCTATAAACTTTTGATTTTTGTCAGTGGAAGAGTTACATTTTGAATGAGTACATACTCGCAAGCAAAAATAAAACTAACAAAATAAGGTTATCTTCAGACTTAGTTATGCTTTTGAGTAACCCCATATTTCGTTTCTTTCCATAATAAAACCAATTTATTTTAACAATGAAGATTCATTACTAGGCAAAATGAATCCTGTCATCTGGAATTCGTTAGATGACTTAACTTCTATTTCAATATATTTTACTGGAAGTTCTGGGTTGGTTGGTTGGTTTGTTTTTTGTGAAGGAAGTAAACATTCTCAATCATACAATTTGTAGTAGCTCATTAATAATAAAATTAAAAACCACTATGTGGTTTAACTTATAAAATACCACATTACTTTGACAAAACACTTCAAATATGTTACAGAGTTTGGTTAGGATATTACATTCTAACCTCTGACTACAAACTCGCTGCAGAAATTATATGTTTGAATTCAGTTTACTTTGAGCCGCAACTTATTTTCTCTTCCATGCTTAGGCATTGTGGGCTAATATTAAGTTTGAGTCATAATTCCATGTTTATACAATTTCTAATCTAGTTGATTACCTGAGACTAAAAATCTGGCTTGCCACTGTTCAAATCCCAGAGTCAAAAATTTATCAGTATTATCTTTATATTGATAATAGCTTTTGACTGAGATATCCAAGACCTTTTACATAGTTTTAAGCAGGGGACAGACAGTTCTGGCATTTCTTAGAAAGCTGTTCACAGGACCATGTGGTGAGGTTCTAATCCATGAAGAGCCACTTTCTCTGTGTGTGATCTGACAGAGTGACATATCACTTGACCCCCCATCACAGCAGCTGTATTCACCGGTTAGAAAGTCAGTCCTTAACAGAAAAGCAGACGATGCTTTATGTGCAAGTCTTTATCTGCTAAATAAATGACAAATGTCATCTCTTGCACCTTCTCACCACAATTGAAATATCTGTTTATAAAGCACAAAAAAAACATTTGAATTACAGTGTTCGTGCAATATGGCAGGGGAGAAGGAAATACACATTCATTGTCTTTGAAACAACCCCATAGCAATGTGGATATCTGTATGTTTAATTTACTCACTTAACTTTTCACTATCTAATCTGATCCATATTAAGTATGGTAGAAAAAGAGGGAGATGTTAATGTATAATTGTTTTCTTTTAATTTAAAAAAAGCATAATTAACAAAAGGCCTTTGAAGGAAAATGACCATATTTGTATGTGAGATAGAGAGCTGTAAGCACAATGAAAAAAATACACCACTCTCTTCTACACATGATAAAATTAATGAGGAGAAATTAACAATTTGAATAAGACTGACGAGGGTGCAGTCTCTCCTCTTTAACATGCTCACTGATACATCATTCTGCAAAGAGGAACTTTTTAGCCTCTAGAATATTTAATATTGAGTCAAATCAATGCTGCAGGGGAATACATCACATCTGACATCATTCATCAATATTCTGTAAAGGAGCAAGCTGAAAAATACACTTTTTTCCCCTAATGCAGTTGGATTGATGGGTTTAAAGAGAAAGACTGGGTTTTTTTAAAAAAAAAAAACTTTGTCATTATTTCAATTTCATTTTATCTAATCCAATCTCTATCTTTACCCAAGAAAATTTTTCATAGTGTCAAAAGAAAATTGTATATAAATAGCCTTTTTTTTCTCAAAAAGGGCAAAGAAGAGAAGTTTTCCAGATCCTATACTCTGCATACCGTAGAAGGAATCCTATCTAACGTACAGTTCAGTGAAATTAGCAGATGAATCCAAACTTTAAGCCAATACAGATGGACGGTTATTATCCAAAGATATTGTTTAAGTGTTTGTGAGTTTCCCCACACATTCCTATCTATTAAATCACTGGCTTCATCTAACAAAAAAGACAGAGAAAATGTACATTAACTAGGATACAATCAAAAGAAATGGGTGATAAACCGTTAAATTCTTCTTCTTCAAGACTCTTAACAGTCAAAGTAGATGTTCTCCTTGATCCAAATCATTTGACCTTAACTTTAGCAAGTGAATAGATTACAAGATTACTAGAAAGTCTGGATAAAATCAAGAATCCATTTTATAAACTTCTATACTGCCAGTATTAGGCATAACGTATCTACAGTATTAAACTCTAGACCTACATGGACTTTAACTCTTAGAATTCCCCAGCCATCACATTGAAATCCACATATGTTCAAGTTGTCAGGATTGAGAAATATTACTCTTGACACTACTAGAAGGCAATGATCAAAAATTAGATTTTTGGTGTTTATTGGTGCCATTTTGTAGTCACTTTTTTGCAGCCTAAACATGATATACCTTCTGTGTATTTTTGTGTGCACGTGTGTGTTTATGTGTATTTTAAGCTTAAAACATTCATGTAACTTAAAAAACCCTCAGGGTTTCAGATTTTTGTAAACTCCCCCTTAAAAAGTTATCACTGAACTCTACTGGCAATCTCCAGTTGGATCTTCCTGTTTCCTTTCTGAATTATATTTTCTTGATTACAACATTACTATAATTCATTTTTTTAACTATTCACTATGAGAGCAACTCCTTATCCATCAATCCACCCATATGTTCACATTACTCCAACACTGTCTACTCTCATTAAAAAAAATTCATAGCACTAAAAAACTTTGACATTAGTGGAAATTCTTGGTCATAATTGTAGACGCCTTAACATTTCCATCCTTATTTTATTAATTTATATATTTATCATATTTATATTTTTCACTTTTTAAAAGGGTGTTAGGAATATGAGTCACCCAACAGCTATTTGGGTTAGAAATATATAAACCAGGATAAACATTTTAATACTGTCTCTTTAAGAGCATGCTAAAAACTGCAATTGGGTGTGGTTACTCAAACGGTCATAAGATGGCGCCAGAAACCTGGGTTGTTTTAGTCTTAGCCTGAGTCTCAGAAGAGAGTGTAAGTGTATCTCTGTTTCCTTCTGTAGGAAAGTATTGCCGTTCCTCCATTTTTCTAATAGATTGATATTACTGGATTTAATGTAAGTCTTACTGAACTGTTTTTTGACACTGGAATTTGGTATTTGGATTATCCCTGGATTAAAAACTGACTGATTTTACCTGTGAATGACTTTGGACTGCTTATTTTGGACTTTGCTTAAACCTTTCTGGAAGTAAAAACCTACATTTACTGTACAGTGTGTCTGTGTACTGTGTATGTATTATTCAAACACTTCTCTCAAATACATCTCCCTGTATGTGCTCATTCTCCTAACGGGGAATTACCTCAACACTGGTTATGGGCCCAGCCATACCAGGTTCAGATAACTGAGAGTTAGTGTGAATACACAGTACTGTATACAGACAGCTGTTTACTGTTTAATTGTGGGTTACTATCCTGGTAAAGATGGCACAAGACAATTCAACAAGTCTATCACTCATAACCCAGTTGGATGGAACAAACTATGTTTCCTGGTCTATGAAATGCAGTCTACTTCTGCATAGAGAAGGTTTATGGAATGTAGTTCAAAATCCACCAGATGTAAATGCTTGGAATCCAGAAAATTAGGATGATGCGAAGAAGATTGCTGACTTTAAACAGAACAACGAATGAGCTCTATGTATAATTGGACTAACACTGAGTGACCAGCAGCTAATCCATATTCGTGGAGAAGAGTCTGCTGCTAGGTGTTGGGAGAATTTGAAGAGGATTTATGTTTGTGACAGTGTAGGTGCACACATACATCTTACACGTAAACTATTTAGAGCACGTCCTCTGAAAGGTGGAGATATGTTAGCTCATTTAAACTTCATGAAAAAAACTTTTCAAGGGCTACATGAAAAAGAACTGATATTTTCAGAGCTGCATCAAGTTTATTTCATTCTTTCCTCATTGGATGAAAGTTATGATGATTATGTATCTTCACTGGAAGTCCTGCCCAGAGATAAACTGACATTGACTGACATTACTGGAAGATTATTAGAAGAAGCAAGAAGACGGCTGGATAGGAACCAACTGAGGAAGAAACAACCACAAGAAGAGGATTTATCTTCAACTGCCTATACTGTTAGGAAATGTTTTTCGAGTGGGGCTAGGGGACATATACCTAAATTCTATAAAAAGGGAAAACAGAATACTGATAAACACCAGAAGGCCAAGAAGAATGTTAGTTTAGCTATGTCTAGCAATTCAACTATAAATAATGATTTGTGGGTTGTTGATAGTGGAGCATCACAATGCATTACTAAAGATAGAAACAGGTTTGTAAAGATGTCCACGGGTAAACAACATGTATCATTGGCAAATGGATGGAAGATTAAAGCATCAGGTGAAGGTACTGTATATTGTTCTTGTATAAACAAACATTTAACTATGTTATATGTACCTAAACTGAAATTTAATTTGTTATCAGTAAGGGCTTTAGTTAATCTTGGTTATGTAATAACCTTTAGGGGAGATAACTGTATAATAGAGAAAGAGAGTAAAAGTGTTACTGCTACTTTAAAAAATGATTTATATGTAATACATGATGATCAGCTGAAGATGGCTAACTCAGTTTATAACAATGTTAAGCCACATGATGAATGTATACATTTACTACATAGACGTCTGAGGCACATTAATTTCAAAATGCTCAAACAAACTGTTGAATTGGCAGAGGGAGTAAAATTGAAACCGTGTAGCAAGTATTTAAACTGTAATGCTTGTAGTCAAGGAAAGAGTAAGGTTACGCCAGCAAACAAACTTAATGGGTTTAAGACCAAAGAACCTTTAGAGGTTGTGTTTGCTGACATAATTGGTCCTAAGAAACCAAGTTTAGGAGGTGCCTGCTATATTTTGAGTATTATGGACCATTACTCACGATATGGTTTCTGCTATCTTATGAAAAACAAAACAGAAACATTCCAACATTTCTTTAACTGGCTAAGGTTTGCTGAGAGAAAAATGAAAAGTAAAGTAATTACTTTAGTAACTGATAATGGGATTGAATTTGTTAACAAAAGACTCCAAACTATGTTGAAATTGGCTGGTGTTGAGCATAAACATTCTGCACCTTACAGACCACAACATAACTCGTTTATAGAACGAAGAGGGCAAACTTTACAAGCCATGGCTCGCACTATGTTATCTGATTCAGGTTTACCTGAAACACTGTGGAGTGAGGCCATAATGTGTAGTAACCATGTTTTAAACAATGTAGTAAATGCAACAACTGGAGAATTGCCATTCACTCATTGGCATGGCAGAAAGCCAAATTTAAGTTACCTACACACATTTGGAGCTCCAGCATGGGTGCATATTCCCTCACAAGTAAGACTGAGAGGGCAACATAGAGCAAAGAAGTTATTTTTTGTGGGTTATGAGGCCAACCACAGATCATTTAGATTCTGGGATCAAGGCACAGCTCATGTTTATTGTAGTGCTAATGCAAAATTTCTTGAGCACATTGGGTGCGATAAACTGGAACAGGAATCCAGCAATGATATTATTATTGACACCCAAATAGTCCCTAAAGATGATATCAGTAAACAAAAAATAGCCATTAAAGAGGAAGAACTGGAGGAAGTAGTAGAACAGGCACAGGAGGAGGTACAAGAACAGGAGCTGGTGGCACAGGAAAGTCCACCAGTTCGCCCTGTATTACCAAGATGTTCAACCCGAGTAACACAACCACCTGATAGATATCAGGCTAGTGTTGTATGCCAAGTGAATGCAATTCCTAGTAACTATAGTGAACTAAAACTGTATCCTGCTAAGGATCAGGCTGCTTGGCAGAAAGCAATGGATAAGGAACTAGAATCTTTAAAAAGACTGGAGGTATACGAAAATGTTAAGTTACCACCAGGTAAACATGCCATAGGATGCAAATGGATATATAAACTGAAGACAGGTGTAGATGGGACTGTTACCTATAAAGCCAGGTTAGTAGCACAAGGGTTCAATCAGACAGCAAATGACTATGATGAGGTGTTTGCACTTAGTCTGAAGGCTACTACATTAAGGGCAGCATTAGTGTGGGCAGCTAAGGAGAAATACATTGTAAATCATTTGGATGTAGAGACAGCATATCTGCATGCACCACTGCAACACACTATATATTTACAGAAACCTTTAGGTCTCAAAAATGATAATAATGATAATAATGATTGCTGGAAATTGAAAAAGGGTCTTTATGGTTTGAAGCAATCAGGATATGAGTGGAACCAATGTATAGTTAAAGAATTAACTAAGATAGGCTTTGTAGCTGGCATGGCTGATCCATGTTTGTTTAAAAAGGAAACTAATGGTATAGTGTCACTATTGTTATTATTTACTGATGACATAGCATTAATCACCAAAACTGAACAAGAAGCTACTGAGATAATTTCACTATTGGAAAAGAAATTTATGATAAAACAATTAGGAGAAATCAAACAATATCTTGGTTTAAAGATAGATAGAACTAGGGGAGGATACAAGATCTCACAGGCAGATAAAATTAACCAATTACTAAAAAGTTTTAAAATGGAACTTTTTAAGCTGGCTAAAACACCGATGAGCCAGGAGTTTAGCCATAGTGATGTTCAAAGTCCTATTTTTGATGAAAACATTTATGAGTCCTTGATTGGTAGTTTATCTTATCTCAGTAATTGGTCAAGGCCAAATATTTCATACTGTGTTAATCAATTAGCAAGAGTTAACGCTGAGCCAACTGAAAGGCACTGGCAAGCTGCTAAACGTGTGTTAAGATATCTGAAACAAACAATGCATTATGCATTGTATTTGGAGCCAAAAGATGAACTGAATTTGACTGCATATGCTGATGCAAGTTTTGCTACAGACATAAATACACGAAAATCTACATCGGGTGCTGCTGTATTATTGGGAAAAGCATTGATTGGATGGAAATCTATTAGACAGAAACATCTAAGTTTGTCAACAATGGAGGCTGAATTCTCATGTTTGTCTTTATTATGCACAAATTTAGTTTTGTATGAGCAATTATTAATTGATATGGGAATTGATGTAAAAGATCCTATTGTTTACGAAGATAACCAATCAGCAATACAGATGGCTTCAAATATTGCTGTTAAAACAAGAACAAAACACACAGATTTAAGATATTTAAATGTGAGACAATGTGTGCAAAGTAAAATGATTAAGCTAGAATACTGTATGTCAGAAAACAATATAGCAGATCATTTTACAAAGGCCCAAAGCATAAGGCTAGCAGTGAAGATTATGGACTTAGAATGTAAGGTTGTATATATTATCTTACCCAAAAGGAGAGAATGTTAGGAATATGAGTCACCTAACAGCTATTTGGGTTAGAAATATATAAACCAGGATAAACATTTTAATACTGTCTCTTTAAGAGCATGCTAAAAACTGCAATTGTGTGTGGTTACTCAAACGGTCATAAGATGGAGCCAGAAACCTGGGTTGTTTTAGTCTTAGCCTGAGCCTCAGAAGAGAGTGTAAATGTATCTGTTTCCTTCTCTTGGAAAGTATTGCCGTTCCTCCATTTTTCTAATTGACTGATATTACTGGATTTAATGTAAGTCTTACTGAACTGTTTTTTGACACTGGAATTTGATATTTGGATTATCCCTGGATTGAAAACTGACTGATTTTACCTGTGAATGACTTTGGACTTTACACTTCTCTCAAATACATCTCCCTGTATGTGCTCATTCTCCTAACGGGGAATTATCTCAACAAAGGGTTATCATTATGATTTAATTTCCTAAATCCAGGAACTCAGTAAAATTGTCCTTCAATAACAGTTTCTCTCTTTTTATTGCCTTCAATTTTGCCAAGAAATAGGGTCCTTTCCAAAGTCTCTTTCTTTAGAGTGCAAATCCAAAATATGAAACTTTAGTTTAATTATTAATCTTTTCTATGTCATTTTGATTTTCCTTTTTCTTGCTGTCTAAAGTATTCTCAAGTTCAGAACATTTCAAAGGAACCAAGGCTTCTTCTTTTGATCTACCTATTGTTCCAGTTTTCACAGCCACATGTTATGATCAGCAAACCATGGCTACTCAATATGTCGAGATAGCTAGTTCCAAGGGGGGATCAGAGAAAGACAAAACAACAACAACCCCAAACTCTCAACATGAACAGTCTCAACAGTCAGTTAAACATAGCTCATACATTTGTTAATGGTTTAATATGTAATTTATCTATTTTATAAGACAGACAATTTTCTAGAAAAAATGTGCCTTGGTAAACCCTTGATTTCTTGTAACTGCTTTGCCCCTCCAGGACCACTGAACTGCTTTGTCACTGCAGAATGGAAGGCATCCTTGCCTAGTGTCTGCCTTAGTAAGCTATATCCTGTTAATACATTTCTTTCCGGTTTTATTTCATTTTAGTGCTTTATTGAAAGTTGGTCTTGGCAGATTATTCTCCCAGTTTCCTGTCTTTACTGAAGTGCACATAAGCAGCAAACTTCCTTCCTGGCAAGACATTAACATGACTTGAGGCTATCGATATTTTAAAGATGTGATATCTCGCCTTGTGCCCTCAACCCTCCATGCTGGGATGTCATGTTCTTTGCCCTGAGGGTCACATCTTCTGCAAAACTCCCATGCTGTGAGCATGCTCTGGCATGCCCTCCTGGGTCAATTTTAGGCTCTACAACCATGGGAGGGAAATAAAATAACACTTCATTTTATCCATTGATATACATCCTTCAATAAATATAGTAGATTGTTAATCCTAGCCAAGCCAAATCTATTATAAATCAGGTCTCTTGATTTGTGCCTTTAGACTGCTGATTAAGGATAGGGCACTTGGTGGTCTTCTGGACTGTTGCCAGTTACTTCTTAAAAAGGCAAAACTGTTCTCCCAAGAATGCCCAATGAATGCATTTCCTTTTTCAACTCTAGGTAAATCTTTCAGATGTACACCAGTCACCTTTATAAGGTGATATTTATAAAAGGTGACATTTGAGTGACATGTTTGAATACAGTGATGATTTACTGATTTAATAAAGGATGTATTATCTGTGTTACCAAATCTTTGTTTAAGAAAAGTAGGCTTTATTTTTATTTACTTTCATTTCTTTATTGACATAAGCATTCATTTGCTAATTTGCTGGTTGTGAAACTCAATCCCTTCCATTCACTTCCTGAATACTAGTGTAAAAATACTTCGTGTTGCTAGGCTCAGCACCAATTGACTCAGCACATATGGTTTTTCGCTTAGTATTTCCTACATAAAAGTCAATGTTTTGATCTCTTTGAGGAAAATAATGAACAAAATGGGCCAATATTGTAGCCTTAGTGCTAAAACAGAGCCTTTTGAGAACTGTTTCTTAGCACCTGCAGCCATTAAAGTCATTTGCACATACATAAATAAATTAACAATGAATAAATAATTTAATCCCCTCAACACGTATACATGCACACATACACACTGCTAACTTCAGATTTGATCCTTGGCTCCCACTGAGTGTATTTGTTCACTTCTAATTCTTCCATCATTCCTCCCCATTCCTCTTTTTTGATAAAGTCTTCAGATACTTGCTGGCTGAGTGTCAGGCTAATTTTATTATTGTTTTCGCTTGATTAGTTCTGTATGTGCTGGGTTGCTCTTAAAACCCACATCTCTCATGGAGTCTCCCCAAAAGCTGCCTTTTCTCTTGTTTCCTGAAAAGGGATGGAAAGTGCCTGCCCTTTCTCTGGACAAAAGCTCTGATTTTTTTCTTCTTCTTCTAGTTATTCTTGTGAAGCTGGCTCCTTCCGTTCACCCAAGCGCAAAAAAACCTCATTAGGGGACACCTTTCTTTCTGCCTTCTATATGCAATGCATGTAAGGCTTTAATATGTCAGGTTTTTCAGGTCTTGGATGAATTTGAACATTTTCGCCTTTAACCCTGCAAGACTATAAATTGAGCTTAGCACACATGACCGGCTTGCATCTTTTGGCTTTTAGGTTTTCTGTTTCTTTCTTTTTAAAAAAGATCTTAAGGTAAAGTCAGCTTCATACAAAAACATAAGGATGCTACAAAAATACATTCTGATATCAAAACTCAGGACTGGATAAAAATTACCAACTATAGCTAATGCCTCCCTCTGCAGTATCCACCAGAAATATTTTTTTACCCTTCTAGTTAACTTATTTTCAAGAACAGACTTATGGTGTTTCAGTTGATAGGGATATACCATTTTTGTTTTATTTCAAAGTAATTTTGAATACAACCCTATACTGCAAAAATAGAAAACATCAGCTTTGCTGAATTTATAACCTTGATAAGTTATGATTTCTCTAACCATGGTTTTTCTGAGTTGGTTTTAAATGACTGTTTTTAAACTACTGGTTTCTTATCACAGATTAAACCATAAACAATGGTTAAAAAGTACAATATCTTATGCATATCTATTAAGAGTAGTCCTTGCATCACAGCTAATGGAGCAAAATTTCATGTGGTTGTTTGTAAAATTGGTCACAGCGTACTGAGTATGGCACTAAATAAATACATTCATTTTATAATTGCTTAGCTTGTATGCTATTGTATTGATTCTATCTTATTGGTTTTTTAATTTTGATAAAACACCCAGTTCTGAATTATCTTTTTTAATTGCTTCCTGTATTTTCACATATATATATATATATATATTTGGCAAAGTAGAGCAGATAAAATAACCAGTTTAGTGTAGCAGTTAAGGTACCAGGTACCAGGAGAGTTTTAGTCCCACCTTAGACACAAAGCCCGCTGAATGACCTTGACCAGTCACTCTCTCTCAGCCCTAGGAAGAAGGCAGAGGTAAACCAAGACATCTTGAACGACTTGGCCAGGCCATCGCCAGAAGACAAGTCACTTGAAGGCAAGCGAGGGAGAGAGGAGTGAGACAGAAAAAACGGAAAACAGAGTCAGAGTCAGAGAGTGACAGAGAGAAGATGAAGACTAAATTCCCAGTTTTAATCATTCACATGCAACATTCCTACCCATGCTTGGCATTATTATGCAATCAATATATTTTGTGATTGTCAGACTTCAGCCAAATTGGCAATAAATCTTCCTTCAGAATCTATAGTCAGTGGCTAGCTGCAGAAGCTTCAAGGATATAATTTAAACAGCTTTTATTCAAATAAAATAAGTAATGTAGGCTTGAAAGACCTAAGGTAAAACACAAAATCAGTATTTTTTAATTCATGGCTTCTAAGCCATTGTTTTCTCTGTTTTGAAGGTTGACATATGTTCTGTGTTTACATGATGACTTTCTCCTGCCTTAGTTCCCAACTTGCCAATTTTAGTCCTTACAATGATGGTCATATGATATTCAGTATTCATATAAATCAGATTGTAGCTCCACTGAGGGACAATTTGGTTGCAGAGAGATGTGAAGAGATGGGCAGCAAACAAATTTAATAATAAATAAATTTAGTAAGATCATGTATTCTGCAATTATGCAGGAGTAATCAGAAGAGGATAGTGATTCTAATAGCTAAGGTATTCAGGAGCCTCTATAGTCTTAGTATAGAGAGCATCCTTCTTGACAAAAAAGGTAAATTTCCTATAAATTATTTTCAATAAATTCCTTCAGACAATTGACAGTTTGACTGTGTTTTTTGCAGAAAGTTGGTTCTGGAAATAACATGGGTCTGAATTTAAAAACGATGGCCTTAATATCTAACCTTTCTGGTTGCTTTGCCATGTCCTATTTTGTGTAATATCTTATCTGATTGAAGAGTTGAGCAAATCAAAAGCTTATCTTGTTTGAAAGTACTGGCAATTATGGCTCATATATTTTAATTGAGCAAGAATATATTACTTTCAATATTGGATATTGTATTTTTCTCCAGTGGTATATAGCTACCTGTACTACAACTGACAGTAAATCGATAAGCATTCACAAAGTAACATTCACAACAAGCATTCAGAGAGAAGCACTTCTCTGTAGCTCCCCTGACCTGTGGAATAGCAACCCCCAGAAGTCTATCCTATCTTGACCTTGCTGGCATTTGGAAGAACTGTGATTTCTGGCAAGTCCTGGGAGAGTAATTTGTCATCCTACTGTGTCACTATTTTTTTTAATAGCATTGTTGTATCTCAACTTCCTTTTATCATTTTATTTACGTTTCTGAACCTTATGTTCAATATGCTGCCTAAAGTAACCAGTAATTGAGGCAACCAATGGATTTATTAAATAAATAAGATACTTTTATCATGTTATAAAGTTAGCAAGAGATAGAGATAACTATAAAGCATTTTGCATTGTGTTTTGTGTCCATCTTTCCTTTTAACACACCTCAACATTTTCCTTATTGAAAACATTTATTCCCAATATGAAGACTGACTCAGTGCTTGGACATCTATAGTTTGGGTTGAAGCAAAATATATTGCTGTGAGTACCGATGGCGGTGGAAACATACTTTAAAATGAGAAAAGAGAAAATATTTTCTATCATACTTGAACCATTTAGGTTCAAGTAGCTCGAGCAAGATCTACATATGGACATCGATGAGTGAGTCATTATTAACATCTTTATATAATATTGTTCTGGAAAGTTATGGACATATACATTATACACACACACACACACACAGAGAGAGAGAGAGAGAGAGAGATATGTGCTTCCTAAATGAGAGGAAATATCCCCGACAATGGAAAGATTGATGTCTCATGCTAAAGTCAATATAAAATACAACTGCTTCATTTCAGCTAATGTGTTAATTTAATGAGATTTCAAATCTTGCAACATTAACCCCAAACAGTATTATAGCTTAAAATGATTTGGGTTTGATATAAATAAACAGTCTGATCTGCAATGATTATTTCTAATGTAGGGCAAGTCCGCCCAGCTCTTGCTTTATTTCTTCGATCACGGTTAGGCTAGTTGTGGGGTGAGTGGGAGGGAAACACAGTAGGAGGCAGGGCAGGGCAGAGGCAAGAGAGGACAAGACAAGACAGATAGACAGAGATTAGATAGATGATAGATAGAAGACAGACAGACAGACAGGACAGACAGATGATAGAACCATCACATACAACTGTGCTTGTATGTAATGTTTCAGCATAGAAAAAAACTCCTCATATTGTCATTGGGCTTTTCAACCAGGTGGTTTCATACACAGAGCAGTTAAATCAACAGCTGCTGAATAAATGGGGGACAAAAGTAGGGGGTGCTCTCTTGCACGCCCAGATGTACAGAGTGGAATGAAAGTCTTTTTTCAGTTGGTTACTTACCAAGTATTGGCTATGAAGAAGACTAGAATTAGAAGTCTACTAACCAGATGATAGTTTTCAAAGTATACCTCCAGCTGTTCCCTTTCCCATGGTGTCTGATTACAATCTGTTAACTCCTTCCTGTTTCCTCACATGATTTTTCTCTGGGAAACTATGCCATCCTTTTAATATTCATGGATACCTTTGAACCAGGCCTGCGACATCCACCATTCCAGCTTGTCATTTCGCATCATCTGAGGTTAATGCAGGCGGGTGAAGTTGTTGTCATGAGACCATACGGGGCTGGGAAGAATTGGTTGGTTGTTCAATAATGCTCGAAAGCACCCGTGACCTCTGTATTAAGAAAGCTGCAGTGGATGGTCTCTGGGTGGACCCAGTCCCATGCTGGTTGCAAGACTCTTGCAGCAGCTAAGACAAATTCAAGGCGACTGAGGCCTACCTTTGTCCCTTGTGCAGAGAGAACTCCTGATTTCATGGGGAAGATTATTTTTATTCTTGCCCAATCAAGGATGAAGCCCAAGAAACAAGGGGCTACAATGGTTCAGCCCCAGCCCCAACTGCTGGGAAGTTTGCTTCTTGTATTTTGTTGGAGGCACTATACAACTTAATTTAGAGGAGACCGTACAAGAAAGAAGAAAATCTGGTGCTACTCAGGTGTGGGGAGGGGAAGAGAAATATTAGCCTCAAAAAGTATTTATTTCTTCTTTCACCTGAAGTAATATTTCTCCCTGTCTGGGAATGAAATGAAGACTACTTCAGACTGCAGGTCTTTGTAAGTGAGCTGAGAAATGAGGAGAGACTCAGTGCTAAAATGGGGAAAAGGCAGGAAACGCAGAGACAACAAAAGATTGAGGCAGGACGAGGAGACAAAAATTTTATCCCAAGCCCATTGTAAATCTAAAGCCGAGGTTATCCTCCTCTGTTAAATGAAAAGGGGAGGGAAGGGCACACACCGAAAGAAAGAGAGATTGAAGAATAGAAGCAACTTTTGAGACACAAAGCAGTCTTGGGCTGCTGCAGGTTTGCAAAATTATATGTAAATGATTGGGGGGGGGTTGACTGTGGTGGCCTTGGGCTAATCCTAGAAAGAATATTGAGCAGAGAATAGTTAGGAAGGGGGGAGAGTTTTGATCTAATTTGGTTAACAGTACTCAAAATATTGAATAAATTAATAATAATTTATATTTCCAGGGTAACAGTCAGTCCGTAATGCTTCAGTGCCAAAGGAGATCTGAACGGCTTAGTGCTGGAACAGAAAAAAATGGTCAAAGGCTTTTTCTTGATATTCTGCCTCAAGAAATGAAGAAAATGTGTGTAAGTCATGTTTTTTGATAATAGACACCAGCCATTCTTCCACTTCCACATGGATTTTATCCTACAGACACTTAACAAGAGCTGCTTTCTTACAACGCTCATAATATGGATTTGGAGTCATAACAAAACTGGTTGTTATTTCTCTTCCTTTCATCAAATGTTAATTGTTCTCTTTTAGTCATCTCTCACACCAGATTTTTTTTCTGTTCACAGTTTAAAGGGGAAAATAATATATGGTATATGTTATACACAGTTGTAATGAATTTTGTCCCTCTCAGGAATTGTGGCTTCACAAATTGTGGATCAACTATTTGATGACCTTAGCAAGCAATATAGTTCAGTTCACATCTTAAGCCAGCAGGACAAATTGGAATAAGTTACTCTGTTTCCCAAGAACGAATCTGGAACTGCTTTATGACCGTTGCGGCATCCCCATGGTCATGTGATTAACATTTCGATGCTTGACACCTGACTCACATTTATGATAGTTGTATTGTCTGGGGGGGGTGTCATGTGATCCCCTTTTGCGACCTCCTGACAAGCAAAGTCAATGGGGAAGCCAGATTCACTTAACAGCCGGATTACTAATTTAACAACTGCAGTGATTCACTTAACAAAGGTGGCAAGAAAGGTCGTAAAATGGGGC
This sequence comes from Pseudonaja textilis, assembly GCF_049901715.1. Lineage (NCBI taxonomy): Eukaryota > Metazoa > Chordata > Lepidosauria > Squamata > Elapidae > Pseudonaja > Pseudonaja textilis. The sequence continues at coordinate 38,137,633 of NC_141995.1, forward strand.
AAATCTCACTTAACAAGTTTTGTCAGCTAGCAACATAAATTTTGGGCTCAGTCAAGCCAGCCTTTCATCAGGCAGCATGATTGAGGTTGAGCCATTTATTCGAGAGAGAGACAATCATCAGAGTCGTCCTAGCTACTGCAATGAAATCAGGAGCTTATCAATTCCTTCTTTTTCTTTCCTCTTCAGAAGAGAAATGGTTTATAAATCTGAAATAGCCCAATTGGGGATGGGTCAACACTGATGGAGTCGTGAGAGAATTGCCCTCCACCAGAACCTTCCTTCTGTCTCGTATTCCCTCTCTGTGTGGCATGGAAGTTAAAACATAAAAACAAATTATTGGGAAGTCTGTTGTTGTTGCTCCTGCTGATGTAGGACATTGTCTGCTTTGGCAGCACGGGAGATTGTCTCTTCTCTGTTTCTATTCATATGGCTGACCAAGAAGGCTGCAAGGCTCCCTCCTCCCCCCCCCGGCCCCGGCCCCATTTTGACTGGACCAGAATGCTCATATTAATAGATCCAGGCCAGACAAGGAATAATGGATGGAAACTGAACAAGGAGAAATTTAACCTGGAAACAAGGAGAAACTTTCTGACAATGAGAACAATCAACCAATGGAACAGCTTCCCTCGGAAGTTGTGAGAGCTTCATCACTTGAGACTTTCGAGAAGAGATTGGACTCCCCTCTGTCAGAAATGGTATAGGGTCTCCTGCTTGGCCAGAGGGTTGGACTAGATAACCTACAAGGTCCCTTCCAACTCTGATTATCTGTTACCTATTATCTGAACCTTTAGCCCACGTAGACTAAGTTGTGTGAACCAGGACCATTCACACCTGTTGGCTGAATTTCAAAGCTGACACCTGTCTGTCAAAAAATAAATAAACAGAATCTAGAATCCTAACCAGTTTGTGACAGAATACCAAAGCAGTTAGATTTCTAAGTGTTCTGGAATAGGACCATTTCCTTTCTTCACTCCTAACCACCAAGAAAACATCATAGGAAAGTTTTGTGTAAAGTTTTTGTGAGCTCAAGGCTCATGGTAACAACCCTTAGTGGAGATGCGTAAGTCATACTTGCCATTTGCATAAATTCTAGCTGGCATTTTTAAAAAGTCACTTGTTTTGAATTTTGTACAAGAAGAAAACAACATAATTCTCCACAGGTTCCACGTGGCTCATTCTTCTATTATACTTTATGTTCTTTGTATGAGAATGTCTTAAGTTCAGCTTTTGGCAGGATGCTAGAGGACTCAATAACCTGCCTTAACATGAAAAATATTATATATTTTATATAAGTTTTCCAATTCCATCTCAAAGAACCCAGTACAGGTAATCCTCGACTTATGACAATTGAACCCAAAATTTCTGTTGCTAAGCAAGATAGTTGTTAAATGAATTTTGCCCCATGCTACGACCTTTCTTGCCACAGCTGTTAAGTGAATCACTGCAGTTGTCAAATTAGTAACATGGTTAAGTGACTCTGCCTTCCCCCTCGACTGCTTGTCAGAAAGGCGCCAAAGGTGATCACATGACCCTAGGACACTGCAACCATCATAAATGTGAGTCAGTTGCGAAGCAACATCCATGGGGATGCTGCAACAGTTATAAGTGTAAAAAACAGTCATAAGCCACTTTTTTTCGGTGCTGTTGTAATTTTGAATGGTCATTAAATGAATGGCTGTAAGTCAAGGATTACTTCTATTTAAGTTAAAGGTTACCATACAAGTTTGCTCCTCTTGTGAGTGTAAAAATTTCCACAAGTAGGATAATATACTCATTCAGCACACACTTCTCCCCTTTTTTTCTTAAAATCAGTATAGCTCTCTGCAATTTTACTGATGTTTGTATGGAAAGCAAACAATATACTATTGGAGTAAATATTTAGAAGAGCTGGACAATAGAAGAATGAATAAAGACATCTCAGGCATACACACCTTCTTCCCCCAGGAGTTCATCTTTATTCTTTCCCCACCATTAGTTACATATGTGTTTACAGTGATGGGAGGGCCATTGTATATTCTCTTCAGATAACTAATGGTGTCTTAAAGATGTTCTTTGCCTTTAAGAATAACATGTCAGAAGAAACCATCCAGTTCTCTAAGTCAGCCATGAAAGACACGGGAGCCCTCTTTGAAAAACAAACTGGGCATCCCAAGTGTAAGCTACAACACAGATGGATGTTGGCCAGGAGGCAGGCTAAATGTATTGGGGTGGGAATGGCCAATCAGGTTGAGGTAGTGGCGATCCAGCCCTTGTACCGATGGCAAGAAAGTGTTGCGCTGTTGTCCTGGACTAGTGAGGGGCATGGCAGTATTGGGAAGGTAAGGAATGGTGGAATTTCTGGTGGAACCGTGCCAGGAGAAGTGACCATGCCCAGCTGCTTGTGAGAAAACAGGATCGTTCGTGCCTTGAGCCAAGCAGTCTGGAGCTGGAGGAAGCTGGTAGGAAAAGTCTGATTCTGGAAGAGATCCCAAAGAAGCATAGAGAGGTTCGGTGATAAAATGAGCTTTGGATTGCAAGAAAGCCAGAATCCGAGCATACTTGGTATCTTTGGTCTCCATTCTCTCCACTGTGGTCAGGTAGTGAACTAGGTTCTTCATGCATTCATGATAGCCATAATAAAAGTAGTTGGCAAATTCAGCTAGAAGCTCTGCTGGGAAGAAAGAAAGAAATAGCATTGTATGCTTGGGTTTTGGGGATGTTTGGTTTATATTTATGAGAGTTATATTTCAGTATAATTATTACTATTTGTAGTAGCTAAATTAGCAAACTGTTTAAAAAAATTATTTAATAGGCTAATTTCTGAAACTCACAGTACTCAAATATGTCGAGCCTCCAAGTTAACGAAGTATTAATAAAGGTATCTATGAAAGGCAGGCTGAAGAACAATGACATTTATTAAGCATCCAGCAGTGTCAGAAGTTATAACCACAAAGCGGATCATTAAATCAAGAAACTTTACTCCAAATTCTCTTAGCAGAAAGTTTATACCACTTATACAAACAAGGCTAAATCAATGTCTATCTGAGACTTTCACAACATGGTTCTTTTCAGATGTGTGAACAGCAACTCCACCAGTTTCAGTCAAGCCATCTGGAAAGATGGAAGTTGTGGATCAACACATTTAACACCCCCCCAAGACAGAATTAATCAATATTTAAAATAACTTCAATCAGCAATGTCATATACTATACACACACACACACAAAATTTGAAATGCAGACCACTGTGGATATATGTGCGCAAAATATTCACAAAGTTGATCAACTGGCAAGTGTCTATAGTCCCTAACAGTTTGTACCAGAATAATTTTTTTATTATTCATCTCCAAAGTCTTCCATTTTAGTCTATTTAAAATGGATGAATAAATATCTCTTTATCCTAGATTATTAGGTATTTAACAAATGCTGGATCCAATCAAATGCCCATCTAGCCAACCATACTCTCTTTGCATCAACCAATGTCCAATTACACAAGGTCACATACTTATTTTATTACCCATGTTTTCTACAGTTAATCTGTTTCTTGAGCTCAACAATCTGGAATGAACCAACTCTCCCCTCATGGGTTGACCCCCATTCTATTAATTTATCTAATGCTTAAAACAATATTTAATCATTCCAATAAAAATAAATGCTAAAGATTAGGATCTGGGAAAGAGGTTAAGATGAAGCTGCTCTTTAGCTGAGCCCCTCAAATCCTGCGGGGAGGCAACTCAATCACAGCCTTGAATTTGCTATTCTGAGGTGTGATGCAGGAGAGCAGCTGGATTCTCCTATTACACAGAACCATGAAGAGTTCTGTGGGGTCGTTAAGACAATATGCAAACCAGGACACTGAAGTATATAAAACCCAATTTACTGCTCAGCATTTTAAATGCTATAGTCTATAGTGGTTTGTCATTAAACCAGGGTAAAATAAGCCAAGATGCAGCAGTGTGGAACCCAATTACTGTCTTCTAAAAACCACATGATCAGAGAAAAGCAGGGAAGGGCAATCTGGTTCTTTACATTGGGCAGCAAAATATTTGAGACTGGCCTCTGCTGAAAATGTGCGTATTTCATTCCAAAAAGGCAGCAAATTTAATCTGTAGCAAAAGAAAGAGTCTTCTGGCGTTTTAAAGATGAGATTAACCGAATTGAACTAGGGTTCTCATGAAGCTCCGTTTTAACAGCAAGTCGACTTAAGGTGCTCGCTCCGCGAGCTTTCCCCCAAATCCACCAGCATCTCTTTCGGCGCCTGCTTGCTGCCAAGCGCCGGGACGCACCGTCACCCCCCGAAGAGCGCGCCTACCCTTTTCTCTTCCCCGAGGGAAATCCGCGGAGTGAAGGGCCCTCAGGTATTGCACCGTCATCTCCAAAATCTCCGCCTTCTCTAGCTTGCCGGAACTCTGCAAAAAGTCAAGAGCAAAAGTTCAGCAGAAGTTACACCTGGTGCAAAGGAATAAAGGGGGCAAAACTTGCCATGGCGCAGAACGAAAAAGCCATTCCGTTCCTTCTTTAATATGCCTCAGCTCGGCTTCCCCCACCCCGCGAAGCGGATTTGCAAGGTTTCTCGCCAGGAGCCCTCCGGGCAAAGAAAGGGACCTGCCACCCAAAGGCCACCCGTGTCACTTGCTGCGTTTTTTCTCTGGAAAGACGCCAAAAGTCCCGGGAGTTTTTCTGCTGGGGAACGCGCGTGTACCTGCTTGGCCAAAGCCATGGGCACGGTTTTCCCGAGTTCGTTTAGACAGCGGTTGATCCGGTCTCTTCTCCTCTTTTCGATCACTTTGTGCGAAATGGGGATCTTCTGGAAAAACATGTTAGCGGTGCAGGATAAATACACGAGTAGCGGACAAGCGGGGAGGTCATCAAACCGGACGGAGTCCCACCGGTTTTTGGATTAACACCAGGCCATTTGAAAGTTACTCGACGCTTCTGGGTCTCCCTCTGCTCTTCGCCTTTCAAAACATTCCCTGCCAAAATCATCTTTTGAAGCCCGAATTCTAGAATTAAATTCTCCTTATCCTCTGTTGAAACCTTGGAGAGCGAGAGGGTGGGTGGCTTTGTCAGTAACCAATTATAGGATCCCAATTATTTGATGGGGGCGGGGGAGGGCAGGGCAGGAAAAGAGCAGGGGAAAAGTGCGACGGGACGAGGAGACAAGGCCACATCTGGGTCACCCAGTGGCACGACAGGCTCATATGAGTTGCCCAAAGTGAAACGTCTCCTTGCGAAGTGTTTTCACTATTAGCTCGTCTGCCTGGGGCTGCGTGCCACCCACCCGCCCTCCTCCACCCTATTTTAAAGCCACAAAGTCAATGGCTGAGGGTTAAATGGCAACAGGCCGTCCGGAGAAGAAAGTTGCACTCGGTCTGAAATGCGCGGGGCAGCGCCAAAGCGCCAACTCACTTTCCGTTCCTTAAGTTTTGAAGACATCGAGGCAAGAAGCGGACGGGGAAAAGCTGGCCGAAGGCACCCGAGGTCTCTACCCAAGTGGCCCAGGTGGATTGTGCAGCCCGAACTTCCAAGAGGCAATTTATAAAGCGACCCTTTCTAAGGCGAGGGAGGGGGCGATATTCATGGCCTGCCTGGTTCCATAGGATTAGGGAAAACAGCATTAGGAGAAGACATGCATTAAAGATAAGGTTTTCTTAAAACGTGTGTATGTACAGGGCATTTCCCCCCCCCCCCCCATTCCCCAGAGACTAGGGGCGGGTGAGGGAAGAGCGACAGATCAGCTTTGTCACTCCACGTGGCTTTTAATGCCACGTGATTGGACCCCCAAAGAGTATTTGCATGGCAACGGGCAGCGCAGCACTACAGAAGCAACAAGTGGCGCGCAGGCAGGTTGTGAAACACCAGCGTCCTTCTTCAAAGGCCCCAAACGCCTGGTCGGTCTCTCACAGGACCGCCTGTTTATAAATCCCAGGCACCTCTTTTCTTTCTTCCCTGGCCAAGCGCCGACTGCATTTTAAAGCCTGTCCAAAATCAGTAAAGTAATTAAGTAAGCCCTTAATAGGCTGTTCCGCCCAGTTCAAGGAAGAGCCCTTGGAGACGGAGTGGGTCCGTTTGTTCTCAGGCTTTTCTCACACGACTTGGTGACGCGTCCATCTTTATGAGAGATGGCAGCGAGGCTTTTTTTTTGTTGTTGTTTCTATCGCTTTATGTGGCAGGGGAACCCCGGCAGGTGTGGGGATTGAAGGGTGGCACAAGACCCCCCCCTCCCCGCTTTATAAATTTTTCTCCTCCCCTCAGCAGACCCAGGGAGGCTCCTTCAAATTTTTGGCACACGACCGTCCTTTTTCCTATGGTGTGTATGTCTCCATCTTGTTGTTTGCCTCGCTCCTCCGCCCCCTCCCCCCGCCTTTGGAGAGGCTCAATTTGTAGCCTATTATCCTATAGGAAAATGTCCCATTGAAAAGTGTGAATAGTTTCATTGGGCCTAAATTTTAATAATGCGGGTCAAAGAAAAGAGGGGCAAAATAAAGGGGGAATCGCAGCTGCTCCGAGAGCGCATTATGCGGTGTCACCAGCACCTATTCGTTTGCCTAATTTTGGTCAATTTAACAAACTTCAGGAGAAATTATTGTGGCATTGTTAGAAAGGGTAAAGCTTTCTGATCGAATTAACAGCATGTTTTGATCCGGTAAATGTCTTGAGAAAGAAAGAAACAATCGCGTTTAAAGGGGCTTGGAGTGAAACGCGCCAAGTGGAGACGCCAAAGCGCAGCGCTCACAAAGGGAGCAAGTAACTGCCACAGCGAACTTTTGTACACGCACATTGCTGAAGTTTTTACACAAAAAGGCATTATTTCATACTTGAATAGTCTAATCCAACAATTGTCTATTTTCTGCAAACATATTTTCACAGCATTGTTATTTTTTTCCAAGGGCCTCTGCTCTGGCAGCCGCGCTTCTTTGCCTCTTTGCCTTGAGAGCGCAAAGGACTCTCGTTTGGGGGGGGGCAACATATTTGTTCGAAGGGGGGGCGTCCAGAATGAAATAATGGAAGTTTGGCAAAGATGTTTTATATATTTTGAAAGGCTAAAGAGGGAAATATGGGAAACAGTCCAACAGGAATCTGGGGGAATTCACAGAAGAATAAGGACCCTTTTCCTCTCCAAAGCTTCTGTGCGCATTTCCAGACCTCTTTCATCTTGCAGTGGCACCTCTTTAGTTCATTGCCCAAGGACACCCCGCACCTGCCAACCACTTCGTTTGATCTACTGACTGCCTCAGTAACAAATGTGATCAAAAATACATGGTGGGTTTCCCTTTCATATAAAAATAACCCAGAGAAATTTGGACAGGTATTCCAGAGCCTCCACTTAGATCCAGTCTTTCTGGAAATGGAGCCTATTCCAGGGAAATACTGCTGTTGTGCTCCCCGTTTCAAATTCTTAGTTTCACTGTCATATTTTTGCAGATTCTCTTCCTTTAAAACAGATTAATGTTTATCTCCATTATTATTTTACTTTGGAAAGTGCCACATAATGTCCTCAAATTTTACTGTTTTCTTTTTCTTTTTACCACATTCATGGTAAAATGCGAATTGGCACTCCTCTCTCGTGATAAAATACTAGACAAAGAAATGTTCTTTCTCGATGTTTTGTCTGCAACCTGTTTTGTCTGCAACCTGGTGGGTGACTAAACAAATCCTTACAGAAAGTTTTCAGAAGCAGCGTGCCTTGCTCGTCCAGCCCAGGGACGCTCCCGAGTGCTGCTCTGCTTGGGAGAGATATCCTTTCAGAAAGCTGTTAGGTTTCAGTATATTCAGTCCTGCACAATGGGATTAGAAACTAACCGTTATCATCCAAATTAAGTAAACTTTGAATAGTAAATGTGGGAGCTTTATTTTTTCTCCCCTCCAGCCAGTGGAGAAGGAGTTGATCCTCTTACTGTCTGTGTTAACCGGCAGCTGCAGGCACCTGCAAGGCAATTCTTTTTTACACCACTCAGTTTATTTATTTGCTTCTTCCCCCTCCCCTTCCTCCTGCTGGAGAATTGTGTCTGGTCCAGGACAGGCTTCCACGAGGTGCAGGTTCAGGCTGGCAATGAAAGCTAGAAAGGACACGTGCAAACTGGATATGACAGGGCCGATGGTGTCGGGGTGCTGGAAGCGCTATGGCATGTTAAGGAGACATGTTTGCTGTTGCTTTTGATTTCTAACGTTATTTCTCTGCTTAGACTAACAATGAGGGCTCCAGACATATATTATTAGCTGCTTTGGAAAGTGTATAAACGTCTCCGGTTGAAGGCAGGCAGAGATAGGGGAATTCTGCACTTTTTAACTCTCCTTTTTTAATTCAGTGCAGGAGGTTGTTAAATGAATAGAAGGTGTTAAGTTTGCCTTGTGCCTTCCCTTTGCCTTCCTAACCATGAAGAAGACAATGACTTTTAAAAATTGCTTTGTTAGTAACTTATCTGGTTTACACTATTTTTAAGAGGAATGCTTTGGAGTGATGATGCATTTATAGAAAGATAATGTTTAAAAAAGAAACAAGGAGGCTAAATGCAAAATTGTGCCCAGTCTCTTGTATATAAAGGCGAATCTCCTCTGAGTCATACTGCTACTGGATGAGGGGCTTTTTTATTGTGAAACTAAAAAGTACATTACATTTCACAGGAGTTCACAATATCCTATCAATCTCCATATTAAGACACATGCTTATGTTAACCCATTCAGGTCCTTTTGCCCAAATAAGCTGCCATCATCTAAGGGGAGGAGCGGGGAGAGCAGGAATCAAAAGGAAGTTTCAATATCTACAGTGCATTCAGAAAGTATTCAGACCCCCTTCACTTTGGTCTATTTTGTTATCCTGCAGCCTGATTCTACAGTTGTTGAAATTCAGTTTTTTTCTCATTAATCTACGTTCAGTGCTCCATAATGACAAACTGAAATCAGAATGTTAGAAATGTCTGTGAATTTATTAAAAAGAAAAAAACTGAAATATCGCATACCACTGATCTGGGCTTGATGGAAGAGTGGCTAGATGGAAGTTTCTCCTCGGCGCAAAACTCATGAAAGCCTGTTTAGAGTTTGTTCCTCAAAGTCTGAGTCCTTCAGGAGCTTTTTCTTGTGATTTGCACTGAGGGCAGGCTTCTATCTAGCTACTCTTTCATAAAGCCCAGATTGGTGGATGGCTGCAGTGAAGGTTGTCCCATCTCCACACAGGATCTCTGGAGCTGTCAGAGTGACCATCCGGTTCTTGGTCACTTCTCTTACCAAGGCCCTTCTCTCCTGATTGCTCAGTTTGACTGGTGACCAACTCTTGAAAGAGTCCTGCTTGCATCAATTTTTTTTCATTTGAGAATAATGGAGGCCACTGTGCTCTTAGGAACCTTCAGTGCAGCAGAAATTTTATTGTAGCCTTCCCCAAATCTGTGCCTTGCAATAATCCTGTCTCTGAGCTCTGCGGGCAGTTCCTTTGACCTCATGGCTTTTGCTCTGCTACAGTACGTATTGTCAACTTTGACACCTTTATAGAGAGATGTGTGCCTTTCAAAAGCATGTGCAATCAATGTAATTTACCACAGGTGGACACCAGTCAAGGTGTAGAAACATGTCAGCAATGACCAAGAGAAATCGGAGGCACAATTTGATGTGTTGTTGCAAAGGATCTGAATGGCAAAGTGATATTTCAGTTATTTCTTTTTAGTAAATTTATAGACATTTCTAAAATTCTGCTTTCACTTTTTCATTATGGAGTACTGAATGTAGATTAATGAGAAAAAAATGAATTTCATCAACTTAGAATCAAGCTGCAGCACAACAAAATTGACAAAAGTGAAAGTCTGAATATTTTCTGAATGCACTGTAAATCAAAAATTACTTCCATATATTTACACTATAAAAAAAACCAGAAAACCCAAATAAAAACAATATGGAATCTCTGGTAATAAGCTTACCATGGAAAAATTTCAGAAAGATTCTTCTTACTTCGTTAGTATTCCACCCCTGAACTGGGGAGAATGGATCCTGCTGCAGAGGTACCAGAACTTTTTTTGAAGAAAAATCTTCGCTGAATACATTTAGAAAGCCATTTATTGGAAGATATATAGTATGAAGGAAGATGATGCTTCTGAACTGATGGCTAATATTTCAGATATTTTTGGATTATCATCAAGATCGATACAATGATTTCAGTACACATGTAGGTACTTACCTTTTTCTCTTACAAAAGGAAATTAAACATATTATTATGGTCTAAATATTTAATTGAAATAATTTCTCTCTGAAGTCAGCCAACCTTTCTTAAGCCCAAAGAAAGTGCACGTGAGATTGAAGTTTAACACTGCGTTATATTTCATAGAATCCTAGACTCTGAAAATGTGAGGTGGTCTGTGGGAGACTAAAGGGCAAAAGAAAAAAAAAGTTCACTTGAATACAGCCAACTTTCTGCCACTGGAGGTATGTATGTATGTATGTATGTATGTATGTATGTATATATATATATTTATTTATTAGCAGATCGTATTTATGTAGCTACCCCTCACAATCAAGTTACTCTGGGCAGCATACCACTCAGCTAAAAACAATATGTAGAAATTAATATTACTATTTTAATATTAAAAAATAAATTTATAAAAAGCAAGTTTATAATTTTTAAATTATGAAAAATTATGAAAAAAATCTTGAACAGTTATTCAGGGTTTTTTTAAACACACAGCCTGAAAAAAAAATCAAAATACTTCTGGAGTACTTCATATAATCCATTATAAACCTTTCTAGAGCGCTTCATCTTCTGCCAAATTTGAATGGAAATCGCACTGAGCACTAAATTGAAATGTTGCAGCCATCACCTTGAATGATCTAGAGATGGCAACAATAGCCTCTATAGTTGCTAAGGTACAGTATATTTGGGGGGTTGTCTTCCGTGCCTTTCCATCACCTGAATCCATACCTCCTCATATTCTTCATGTCTCTGCAGGGAAAGGTCACCTCCAATTGGCTCTAACCTTTGCCAGTTTCAACCATGGCCTTGCCTTTCCTATTAGAGGGAGAAGGTGGAGAAAGTGGATTGAGTTCCAGAATTCTGTTGCAGAAATAACAAAAGGATCAATCTCTACCACAAACATTTCCTTAAGGTACAGAGCTTCCAGCAAAATATCTATCATCAGTGGTAGCCCTAGCAGGGGGAGGGGATTTAGTAGATGGGGATGAGGTGCATTCCATAAGAGCAAGAGACAACTCGGTTCAGAACTTCAGATAGTTTGTGTGAGGCAAAAGGGGCGAAGACAGTCCCTCCTTAATAGTTCCCAGAGTATACGTTCATGCAAGTTATCATTTGCTTCATTGACTCTACAAAGTGGAGGCGATGTGATGGACTACAGCAAGGCAGCGACTTCACAGGAAGCACAGAGCACATTTTAAGGAGAAGGATAAGACAAGAGACAGTACAGGGCAGTTGATCATGGGAAGAGGAAGAGACTCAGGGGAGCCACTCCCTAAAATCTCTGACTATATCAAAGTTAACGTAGTATAGGTTTAGTCTAGCAAAGTTTTGCCTACATGGTGTAAGCAAAGTTTGGATGAATTGTGTTACATTGTTCTTGGGCTAGGCCTGACCCTGACAGACAATTTATTTATTTATTTTTATTTATTTATTTTTGTCAATTGCTTACAAGATAATAGGTATAAGTAAAAACATAGTTATGAATACATGGATACATATAGGAAAAATTAAAAAAATAAAAGAAACAATAGGACAGGGACGGTAGACACATTGGTGCGCTTATGCACGCCCCCTACAGACCTCTTAGGAAAGGGGTAAGGTCAATGGTAGACAGTCTAAGGTTAAAGTTTTTGGGGTTTGGGGAAGAAACCACAGAGTCAGGTAGAGTATTCCAGACATTGACCACTCTGTTGCTGAAGTCGTATTTCCTGCAATCAAGTTTGGTATAATTAACTGTGAGTTTGTATCTATTGTTTGCTCTTGTGTTGTTATGGTTGAAGCTGAAGTATTCATTGACAGGTAGGACATTGCAATGTATGATTTTATATACTATACTTAGATCGGACTGAGGGCGGCATAGTTCTAGGTTTTCTAGGTCTAGAATTTCGAGTCTGGTGGCATAAGGTATTCTGCAATGAGTAGAGGAGTGAAGAACTCTTCTTGTGAAATATTTCTGGACTTCTCAACTGTGATAATATCAGATACGTAATGTGGGTTCCAGACTGATGAGCTGTATTCAAGTATTGATCTAGCAAATGTTTTGTATACTCTAGTTAGTAGTATAATATTACCAGAAAAAAAGCTACGTAGGAGCTTACGTTAACAACTCTTAACGCCTTTTTGGCTATGTAGTTACAGTGGGCTCTAGCACTTAGATCATTAGAGATGAGTACTCCAAGATCCTTGACAGAGTTTGGATCATCAACAAGGTCCTGACTATTCAGTCTGTATTTTATTTTCTGATTTTTTTTGCCAATATGTAGGACAGAGCATTTATTTGTTGAGATTTTTTTTTGTGCCAAGCTTTTTTTAAAAAAATTATTTATTTATTTTTGTCAATTGCTTACAAGATAATAGGTATAAGTAAAAACAGTTATGAATACATGGATACATATAAGAAATAAAAAATAAAAAAACAATAGGACAGGGACGGTAGGCATGTTGGTGCGCTTATGCGTGCCCCCTACAGACCTCTTAGGAAAGGGGTGAGGTCAATAGTAGACAGTCTAAGGTTAAAGTTTTTGGGGTTTGTGGAAGAAACCACAGAGTCATTTGCCATTTGTTTGACCATTCTGATACATAGTCAAGGTCTTTTTGAAGGGTAGCAGTATTGTCTGTGGTGTTGAATATTACATCATCAGTGAAGAGAATGCAGTTGCTCTTAATATGATCACAGAGGTCATTTATGTAGAGTATGAAAAGAGTTGGTCCTAGAACACTGCCTTGGGGGACAATGTTTTAAAAGCATTTGAGACCAACTGGAATTTCTGCATTATTTTCAAGGACATTACTATATTAAATGTATTTCTTTGTTTATTTATTAAATATATATGCCCCCCTCCATTTTGCAGTTCAAGGCAACTCTGGGTGGCTTACAGTATAACAAGCAGTTTGGTTCCCCAAGCAACTATGTCTTCATTTTTCATGGAAACCAGATTAAACGTGACTCAATATTACACAATGATACATTTCTAAGGAAGGCTGAATTTCCATATCAAGTATAGAATGACATGAGAGTATTTCCCAATAACTAAAGTTTGAACCTTAGGCTAGGGACACACAATTCAAATGAATTTTTTTTAAAAAAATATTTGAGTGATTTGGACTCTGTAGGATTGCAGAAATGATGTTAGTAATGTGCTCACACAACAGGCTAAATCCGAATCCAGATTTAAGAAAATAGAAAATACCCTGTTTCTCCAACAATACGATAGGAAGTCCCAGCATGTTTTATAGGCATGAAATGGAATTAAGCCCCTCCCCCCAAATTAAGGCCTATATTAAAACATGTGAAATGGGGGGGGGGGGGGAAATGGCAGGGGGGCTTGCTGTTAGGAAGTACTTTTGTTGCACACCCGGATATGGTGCTGCCTGCGTTGACCCTGATACAAAGTGCCCCAACAACACTGAGGTCAACATCCAAGCCGTCGCCGCCCGCCCTAAGATGCAAGGCAGAGGAAATTAAGTCATCCCCGAAAAGATGGCCTAGCCGTTTTTTCAGGGCTCAAAAAAAAAAAAAGACCCGGCCTTATTATATGAGAAACACGGTAGTTCATGAGTAACAGCTGGTGGTATCTTCCATAAAGTTTCAGAGGATCAAGAATGATAAAACACATTATGCAGATCATCATTTATCCTGCCCTGGGCTTTCTTTTCCATGCCACCACAAAACTCATTGTGTGCCTATCTTTTCTCTTAATCATTGGCACTCTCCTACCTTAAGGGACAGGAGATGGCTGAATAAATCCTCCCCATAAACTTGCAGACGTCTTACACTAAAATTACTCTTTGAAATGCAGTAAGATATTTTGTCATTGGAGCTGCTATGATGTTTGTCAATACCACCTAAGTCAGTCTATGAACAACAAGGTTGCAAGGATTTTTTTCAACTGTATAAAAATGAAAAATTAAAGGAATTCATCTCTTACTGATTCAAAAATAGGTAGCTTTTCCTGACAAATTTTATCCATCACTGCAGAACAAGAAAACCATTACAACCAGCTTTTATGAGATTTATTTGTTTGTGAGAAAGACAAGTTGTGTCAAACATGAGGCTCTGATAAATGAGGATAATCTCCAATATGGTCCAGTCTATAATTATTTTTTTCTGAGATATCATGTCCCAGACATATTATGATCTGATCCAGAGAGTTAACAGGAATATTTTGTATTGATTGATGCTACCAACTTAAAGTCATTGTCTCTTGAGAACAGAGTTGCACTGAGGAACAAAGCTGATGGGGCAACCTTGGTTTATTTCAATTTGTCTCTCCTTTATTCTTGGATGACAACACAGAAGATTTATCCATTCACATGCCTAGGATACTAAGCACAAGGAACTCACATTTCCAACTGTAGTTGCCAACTCTTCTTCCAAAGGCTTACTGTCCTTGAGATTTATTCATGGACATCAGCAAGACAGAATCATTATACAGGATTGATTATTTCTAATCATGCTGCCATGAAAAGCAGAACAGTGAAAATTGCCCCTTTTCTCCAATCGCTTTTGAACTCTACTTTTTATTTCCTGATAATGATTCCCATACAAGTATACAAATGGATTGAGTTTTTGCTGAGCATATTTTTTACTTTACCTCTCTCCAACTTCTCTTTACTCTGCTTCTTGGAGTCTAGTGCTAGTGGTGAGCAGGTCCAAATAGGATGAAAGAACAACCCATTAGCAATTGCAACACATTGCATGGGAAACCAGTTTATGCAATTTGTTCTGCGGCCTAGTAGTGTGAGAAAGTTTGTTAGCTGGTTATTCCATGGGAATATGCAAATTTGCACAGACAGGCTCTGACTAGAACTTTTTCTGGCAAAGAACCATCTAATGTCCTGAAGAACTCTGATGGGTAAGAGATGTTCCATTTTTCCTTCCCTCCTTCCAAGCCGAAAACTGTTGACTTTAGTGCAACTTTCTTTCCTTTTGTGGAACAATATGGGAAGGGAAGCATATTGTGGCTTAAGACATTCTCAGATATTCAACTTAACCTGAGTCTGTTCATTATAAGGTGAAGAGAATGCCAGGGTATCTCCTGTCTCTTCTCCCAATGTGGTTTTGCACTATTGTCTGAGGCAGTATTTCTCAATCTTAGCAACTTTATGATGTGTGAACTTCAACTCCCAGAATTCCCAGCTAGAATCTCCAGCAAGAGGAATTCTGGAAATTAAAGTTCACACATGTTAAATTTGCTGAGGTTAAGAAACACTGTTGGAGATGCAGAAGTCCCTAATTTTTTGAGAATTCAGTTCTCTGATTATTTTGTTTTTGTTGGTATAGATCTCTATTTTTGTGAAAAAAGTATATCTGTGAAAATGGGAAGAGAACATTCACCTGGAGCCTTACTGGATTTCTCAAGATACTTTAATAACATGCACGTGACATAATACTTAAGGATTCAGTTTTGTGTTTAAATTTTGCTATGCTATCACTGTGCTCCTTGGATGTCCAGTTGCAAGAGTGAAATTTAGTTTTGGAAGTATTGCATCGTTTTGTAGGTCTTGGATTGCTGCTGTATTAGAGTTTCACATTGCAAAAGATAATACAGATATTATAACAGCACTGGAATGCTTTTATTTAATTCTCAGCAGCATAATCAAAATTAAATAAAACAAGAGAAGACAAAGCAATGTAATGAAAATATTGTATGTTTTTTCCAAATAATAATAATTGATTAAAATGTGCAATAAAATACGCAATATGCTATTAAATAAAAGTATATAGTTTTGTAATTTTTTGGATTTCTTGTTACAGGGAGGAAAAAAATGGGAGAAGGTCTCAAAAGGTGAGATTCTGTGTTGGCTGCTGCCCCCCAGTGGTAAGGCAATATATCATGTTTTTAAGAGCATTTAACAAAATTGTATATCAGAAAATAAAATCATCCAGCAAGGCTTTATAAAGATATAATTTTGTTTATCTGTCTGAGCACTCTTAGTGGAAAAAGAAATATCTGTTTGTGGCTTCTGCTTATATTCATATTTGCTTGTCACCTTTCTATTTTAAACACATTAATTGATTGATTGTCAAAAGTTTGTTGACTCTTAGCACTCACTTAAGTAGACTTTTTCCATGATGATTTAACTCTAACCTCATCTTTCAGTTCTTCCAACAGTGCACTTATTGTCACTGTAAATGAGTCCATCTGCCTTGCTGCTGGACATCCACTCTTTTCTTCTACTTTTCCCTATCATTAGAACGTTTTCCAGAGATCCAGGTCTTCAGTTAATGTATCCAGTGTAAGATAGCATCTAGTATCTTGGAGTGAAGGTCTCTCCCAGGAGGAATCAGGGCAAAATATGCCCAAGAGAAGAAGTTAAATCCTGGTATAGTTGTGTGGAAAGTCTGCCTTGATTCAGGCTTTCTTAATGGTGTTTTACATTGTGCGATATATATCCAGGACTTAGGAAGACTACCTGTGGTCATAGTTGATTGAAAGTTGGTGGCTACAGACATTAACTTATAATTGCAGAGAATGGGGTGGATGCCTGTATCAATATGAAAAACCAGGCCTGTCTTTGGTAATGTCAAGCAGTAGGGAAATCAGGAGATTCAGGCAGTTCAAATGAGTATAAAGATTAGCTTTGCTCTCTACAAAAATCTGGTCAAGTGATTGTTAAGGAAAATATGTGGAAGTTAAGAATAGAAAGGAATTCAAGGTGGACTGGACTTAGATCTCTTTCAGGCATGAAGAGATTCATGACTTATGATGTGTTTGACGACTCCTTCGGACTCAGCTGGGTCATCTTCTACAGGTAGAGGGTTATCCAGAGCAAGGATCCTCCCAATTTGAGCCTAATCGATGCATTATTAAAAAGAGTTCACGTACAGCTAGTCCTTGTTTAGAATTGGTGCTAACAACTCAGTCGTTAACTGAAGAGAGATTGCTAAATGAACCTGTGATTATGCTTATGATCCTACTTCAATGTTCCTTTCCTCTACAGATCTGCAAAGGTTGTAAATGCTAGGATTGGTCGTAAAGTTACTTTTTCATCACTGTTGTAATTATGAATTATACGCCATACAAGGCAGTCGTAATTAGTGAATTATATCAAGGGGTGATAGATAATATGGATAACTGTTGTTTATGTGAAATTATGAATTTAGCAAGTATTTGAAGTATAATTGTTTACTGTATTTTACGGATTTACAAGCTTCTTCCATCAAACATATTGCATCTTTTCTCATGCAGTAAATTCTAGTTGAAGGCTATTAATCCTGTTCTTATTTGAAACTCATCTAATTTCTTGTTGAAATGACTGATGGCACCAAGAATAGTCCTGAGTGCTGTAAAATATCATGCAATTGAATAGAAATAATTCATAAATAATTTTAAGAAAAGGCATAACTTCTGCACCATTTTCTAAATCACTTTAGAGAAAGAACATTTTGCTTCAGGACAAAAGTGAGATCTTCATACAATTTGCACAATGGGATTGAACTTAGATTGTGTAAGAAATGGGTCAAAAGTATGATGATTTCCTAAAATATATGAAATACCCCAATGGAAAATACATTATCCTGCTTATAAAATGTGGTAATTTGAACAAAGTTTGAATTTATCACAGCACAAGCAAAGTAGACTATGCCTGCTTTCCCAAATGTGGTGTCCTGACCAGGCAGAAGAATCAGAACACCAAACCATGCCAGCTTTGTGGCCAATGGATTGAAATTTTTCATTGCTTTATACCACACCATGGGTATCAAACTCAAGGCCCTGGGGCCAGATCTGGCCCACGGGGTTCTTAGATCTGGCCCACAGGGCCACCCAGGAAACAGCGAAGGACAAGCCCACAGTGCCTCTGCCAATGAAAATGGAGCTTGTGAAGGCCACAGGCAGTCCTCCGGAGCTCCGTTTTCACTGGTAGAGGGTTGCAGGAGGCCAAAAAAGGAGCTTGGGAGCCAGTTTTTGCTGGCAGAACACTCAGGCCTTCGCAGGTGCCCCCGACATGAGTGACATTGAGCTGGCCATGCCTACCCTGGCCACACCCACCCCAGCCTTCTGAGGTCAAACACAACCCTGATGCAATCCTCAATGAAATCGAGTTTGACACCTGCAGTAGCGGGATTCAAATTTTTTTACTACCAGTTCTATGGATGTGGCTTGGTAGGTGTGGCAGGGGAAGGATACTGTAAAATCTCTAGTCAGAGGTGGTATTTGCCGGTTCTCCAAACTACTCAAAATTTCCGCTACCGGTTCTCCAGAACAGGTCAGAATCTGCTGAATACCACCTCTGGACACCTCTGTGCCTACTGTCAGGAGGGCTCTAGATTGGGTGAAACTATCTATACTTGCATGTAAGACGGCAAATGGGCAGTTGGGATATAAAATACTGTATCGACTGCAATGATGCTTGAAAGAAGATAGTAGATAAATGAAGAAGGAAACAGAAAAAAAAAGAAAATGTGCAGTAGAAGTCATTCTCTCAATATTGCTTCAGTACTGAGGATATAAAGAATTCCCCCCCCCTTTTTAATATTCCTATACAGCATGGCCGAGACAGGCTAGAACCTGGCAGAGGCTGAAGTGATACACCCATCCCAATGATTTTATAGATATGCCCCAAATATTTAAGTCCTGTGCATGTGTACAGATAGGTAGTTGTCAATTTACAATAGTTCATTTAGTGACAGTTCAACATTACAACTAATTTACAATTGAAAGATAACACATGCTAAGGTCACTTTTTAACTCTTTATATATTGTTTATGTTATTTCAGAAATATTGTAACAAGAACATAGTATAAATCTTGTTTAATCTTCCCCGAGAGAAGGGAGAATTGGTTAGGGTTTTTGCAGTTTAAACTTTGCTCTGGATTTTATTTAAAAAAACATATATTTGTGACTTGCCCTTGGGAGTTACTGTGTTGAATAGGATTCAGGTCTAAACAAGCATCTTTTAAGAGAATGAAGAGTTACCAACTCTACCAATTGACATCTCTTAGGGATTAAATTAGCCTGCTTGATTGCTTCAAGACAGATTTGATTCTTAGCAGCTACTTAGATAGACTCTTTTCTAGGATCATCTGTCCCCAAGGTGGACCTTCTTGTCTCCCAGCAGTGCATACATTGTTATAATAACTTGGTCTCTTCATCTTGCTTCTGGGTATCCTCTTGTTCCTTTTTTCCCCACCTTTCCTAATATTATGGGTTTCCCAAGGGTGTTGGGTCTTTGCAAGATGTGTCCAAAATATGGGCCTGATAATTTGTGTTTTGAGAAAGAACTTTGAATTGATTGTAAATCATTTATTCTTTTTGGTGGCTATCCACAGTATTCTCAAGACTTCTCCAGCAAGCAAATGTCAAAAGTGCCAGTACTCCTTTCATTCTGCTTTTTCAAAGTCCAACTACATGTCCATGGAATGTCTCAGGAAAACCATTGCCTGAATAATTCTGATCTTCGTAGCTCTAGACATGTCTGAACCAGCCTGGCTGCTTCCTCCTACATGCAGAAGCTTTTGAAAAAATTTCCCCATCAGCAATCAGTGAGTTTATTTTTAGTTTTTTAGTCTGATGATTGTACCATCTTTGGAACAGAATATGTGTAAAAGGTGAATCAACCTGATTGACAAACACCTCCTGTTGTTTAGCAGCTCCAGTTTATTGTTTACTTTTGTTATCTTGGAAGATAGTCCAAAGTTAAAGCCAAATCTGTACAAGTTACAGAGGGCAGGACAAGAAACAATGGATGGAAACTAATCAAGGAGAGAAGCAACTTGGAATTAAAGAGAAGCTTGCAATAGTGAGGACAATTATCCAATGGAATAGCTTTCATCACTGGAGGTTTTTAAGAAGAGACTGGACAGCCGCTTGTCTGAAATGGTATAGGTTCTCCTGCTTGAGCAGGGAGTTGGACTAGATGACCTCCAAAGTCCCTTCCAGCTCTATTCTCTTCTGATTCTGAACTTTAAGACTCTCTGACATATTCAATATGATTATTATTAAACTTATTTTAAAAAGATATTGGCTTTTGGTAGCTGATCTACCATTTCTGCTGTTCAGAATAGTCTGTCTGTTCAGAGAATCTCTATTTTATGAAGGTAAAGTTTTTTCTTTTTTTATGTTTGTTCAAATTGTTTATTTCAATAATATCTCTTCCTCCCCCACAAGTCAATCTATCATGTTGTTGGAAGTCAAACCTGGGGCAAATGTCAATTTCAGGGCTCCCAGCTCTGCTCTTCTGACATCTAACATAGCCAGTGATCTTAGAATGTCTGAAGTTCAAGGGAAATTTGTTGCTGACTATTAATACTTCAAAAACAAAGTGTTCTTCTCCATGGTTCTCTGGATTGGCAAGGCAGTACCCCATAATACAAATCACAATGTTTGCACATAGGTAGGTTGATGAATGAATGAAGTTTTGCAATTATTTTCTTTCTTTTCTTTCTTTCTTTCTTTCTTTCTTTCTTTCTTTCTTTCTTTCTTTCTTTCTTTCTTTCTTTCTTTCATTAATTAATTCCAAAAGAATGTTTACATGCTATGCTTTCTAAATATTTTTAAGATGGTGTATAAGAATTTAATAAAATATAAACAATAAAAGACACATTTCAACTCAATAGGAAAGCCAGATAATAAAAAAGGTAACTTAATTCTTAGTTCTTAAAACTTAATTCTGTCTTTAAAATGCCAAGAGCATGTGGAGAAATCTTATTCTGAAAGCAGCCCCTTCCACAATTTGGGAACAATGTAGGATAAGGCTACTTTCTACTTGCCCATCATGGAGAACCCTGCAACTGAGAGTGTCCTTAGATTGTCCTCCTGTAGGCTTCAGTATCAGGGTAGTTTCACTATCAAGTGGGAGGCCTTCAGAGATGGTATTCAGCAGGTTCTGTCCAGTTCTGGAGAACTGATAGCGGAAATTTTGAGTAGTTTGGAGAACAGCAAATACCAACTCTGACTGGAGATTTTACAATATCACTCCCTTGCCATGCCTACCAGGCCACACCCACAGAACCGGTAGTAAAAAAATTTGAATCCCACCACTGGAGGCCTTACAGTATAGGCGAGGCAGTGAACCACTTAAAACTGCAAAAGTTAAACAGAATACAGAATAACAGAGTTGGAAGGGACCTTGTAGTATCTATTCCAACTCCCCCTCCAAGCAGGAGACCCTACACCATTTCTGACACAATACCTTGAATCAAATGCGTAAAAATTACGATCAGTGCACATCTTCAATTTAAAACTTTACACATTCATAATGTATTCACAGTAGATTTGGCAACTTTTTCATTAAATGTGATATGGTTACCTTGAAATGAAGAATAAATAGCCCTCTGTATTATTTAGGATGTACAGTAGTTGATTTTTTAAAAACACATCCTCACCCAACGGGACTATTAGTCAAAAGAAAAAAAAGAGTACATTGTTAAGTTCATTAATTGCTCACTGTTAAACTGGTATGATGGTCTAATGCAGGGGTGTCAAACTCTCAGCATCACAGCATCGTCACGTGACGTATCGTGACCCTGTATTAAAATGGAGGTGGGCATGGCCTGCGCATTACGCATTTGGCCCACAGGCTGCGAGTTTCACACCCCTTCCTAACAGATAGGAAGCAGCAGGTGAAGCTAAGCAGTATCACATCAGATATCTGAACAATTAGCATAGCTGCCCCCCAAGGCTGTGTGCTCTCTCCACTTCTCTCTATATACCAATGACTGCATCTCAAATGATCCATCTGTCAAAGTACTGAAGTTTGCAGATAATACAACAGTGATTGGTCTCATTCAAGACAATGATGAATCTGCATACAGACGGGAGATTGAACAACTAGCCTCTTGGTGTGACTGGAACAATCTGGAACTGAACACACTCAAAATCTTAGAAATGGTGGTAGACTTTAAGAGAAACCCTCCCATACTACCCCTTCTTACAATACTAGACAACACTGTATCAAAAGTAGAGACCTTCAAATTTCTTGATTCTATCATATCTCAAGACAGGGGTGGGATTCTACCAGTTTGCATCTATTCACTAGAACCTGTTGTTAACTTTCTAAGCAGTTCAGAGAACCAGTTGTTAGAAGAAATCTCCTTTTGTTTTTTCTACTTTACAGGGCTAATCCTGTAAGGAAGGCAGGAAACATTCTGGTGGTGTTTCTAGACTAATCTTTATTGCCCTGCTTACTGAAACTGCCACTCCATTTCTCCATTAGTCCTTATTATATTCTTGGCAGTACACCTAAACTTCCTATTGCCTGAGCTTCTCCAGAGTTTTTTTTTCTTTGCTGGTACTTTGCTGGGGCTTGCCGCTTGACTTTCTTAAAGGGGAAGGGTTGTTTTAAGTTTTTTAAACTGCTGTTGGGAGGAAATACTCCCCTGTTGGAGTTCTTCCAGCCGGGATGCAACGATCAGCACTTTGAAGAAATAATTGAATGATGAAGCAGAGCTGCCTGAAAGAAGCTTTTAATGACAAGGAACCAGTGACATTCAGCAAGGCTTCTTGGCATTCAAACATGAGTTTACATACCCTTTCTGAGTTTTTGTCTAAAACTTTTTTGGTGAAGTTTAATTCTGTGCTTGGTGATGTTTAATCCTGTGTTTATTGATGGGATAATTTTCCCTATTCAGCTTTGTTTGGAAGGAAAAAGGTTAATCTCTGTTCCTGAAAAGAAACTGGGGGTCTTCCTTCACTGCTTTAGTGGTTCCTGATAATGTCCTTTTTGGGTATACTCTCAGCTTTGTCCGACATTAGAGCCATAAAAATATCAATTACATTGGAAGATTTAGTGAAGTTTTTTAATTTGCCTTTCGTGCTGTAACAATGGGTAACAACGAGCAAAAAATTGTTAAAGTCAGCTCTGGCTTGCGTTACAACCCAGAGCTGTATTTATGCTTATTACTCATTAGTTAATTACCAAATAATTATAGTTATCTTCTGGCCGCCGCTGCCGCCTAACATCCGGGATGGTTCTACCAAACATGAAAACAATCACCAGCCCCTTATCTTTACTCCCATATACCCTGTTGCCTCGCACTCCATTCTGACGTTGCCCCCTACACCCTGTGCTATCCCACCCCATTCCGACCCCGTTATCTAACTCCATCTCCACCCTTATGGCCCCCCTTCGGTCGTGAAGCTTCAGTCTCGCACGGCCCCATCGTAGTCCGCTGACGTCATCTCTCTGCTTTTTCGACTGCCATCGGAACAGCCAAGTCCATTTCTATAGCTGAGGGAAGGGTGAGTCTTGCCACATCGGATCTTAAGTTGTCGTGGCTCCACACAGTCCATGGAGTCGTGACATATACTTTCAAGAGGCAGGATACAAGCTTGGCACTCATTTGTTTTACTGCCTTTCTGGGGGGCATGTGATCTTTCCTTAAATCTGGATGATTTCCTTAGGATATCTGGTGAGTTGAGTGAGACCACTTAAAGTAGTATCTTTAAGGTGCAAATAGATCTAAGGATTTCTTCTCCTGGGTGTGCTCATTTTGGAGAGCTTAAATGACCTCTGCTAAAGAGTTTCACTTTATGAGCAAGAGTTAGCTGCTGATAGTTATCACTGCATTTTAACTATTTTAATTTCTCAAGGTGCTCTGGCACCCTGCCTGATTTGGTAACTTCGTTTGCAGGTCTTTTTAATCTAATGATTGGTATTTAGGGCAATATTGGTATTTTTTGCAAGCAAAGAAGCTTTTTGTATTTTTGTACAGGTAATCCTTGACTGGTCCGATGCATTTGAAAGGGAAGGCTGCTTTAAATACTAGTTGCATCCAAAAGATACCATTCTGAGGAAAGATTATTGTAGGAAATGCTGGGAAATTCCACTTTTCATATAAATCACGTGTATCTGACCACTCCTGGGTTTCTTCAATAGTTTTCTGAAATTAAATATTCCAGTGGTGCTCTATACAATTACTTCTGGAAAACTACTACCTCTCCCTGGTTACTCAAATTAGTATATCCAAAAGAAAAAAAAAATTAAATGTTTCCCTTAGAATGGTAAATTTTATGCAACTCAAATTAAAATCGCGGCAGTTTCCTTGTTTCTCTTCCCCTCCCCCATCTCTCATGATGTTAGGGACACAGAGGAGAAAATGTAGTAGAAGTGCTGCATTTAACTAATAGCTCAAACAAAACATTGTTTAGATGACATCTGTGACTCATCACTACCATATGCACTTATAGATAGAATATTACAATATATCCAGTGGACGCTGGCATGATTAATGAGAATAGTTGGAAAGTTAAAAGAAGAATAAATCTATTACAAGTCAGCATCTTTGTTGTTTTTCTAGTAAGAATCAAAAAACAGATACTGGAGAAATAAACAAGTTGATATTTATTTGTTTATCTTTAACCTTTAAATATAGGAGAGCAAAGTGATACAAACTTCTGAAATAAAGTATTACAATCTGTAAGAAGTAAATTGGGGGATGTAATTGGATCATTGCCAATAAGTGGACAACTTTTAACATACTGCAATGTTGCTTGATATATTTCTTTCTATAAAGGCACAATGTTACTTATGCCTAGTGTGGGATTTTCTGCCACAGGACACATTCACAATTGCAATGCATCAGCTAACTTTTATTATGATTGGCTTATGATTCCTGTGCAGAAAATATTCAAGGCTGCCAAACTTTTTCTTTGCATTTTGAATTCCTGACCGGAAGGGAATTCCCAACATTCAGTCCCTTGAATAGATGTCCTGTCTGGTCTTCTGCTGGGAAGATTTGTTAGAGAACCCCATTGTATCCTGTCTGATAATTGACCACTCAACTTGTGCCTCATCCTTGTGCCACTTCAGTAATACAGACAGCTATAATTTTCCATCTGCACAGTTTTCATGGTCCTGGCAAATCCTTCACCGTTGATGGAATCCTGAAGAAGCATTTCTACTAAAAAAATGTTTTTTTCAGCAAATTAAATCTGGTATAGTAGCATGTCTCTGCTTGTTGCCTTTAAAAATAGATCAGGCAAACTTATATGACATAATGTTCATTGCATATTAATGTGAGTTGGCAAGCATCTGAACTTCACACATCATGTAGTGCCTGAGGGGTTTTGCCATTGTCTACTATTCCAAAAGCGATTCAAGAAAAGTTCATATGCTTAACTTTTCACTTATAAATTTTGTTATTCTTATACTGTAGTTGGAGGCGAATATAACCAAATTTTATTTTTTTGGCTACATGCTTAATTAATTACTTTTCTACTGCAAAGGAGTATTTAATCTTATTACATAATAAATATTTCTCCTTTTTCATAAATAATTATAACACTACAGTGAGTATTTTACTTTACAATAGTATCCTAACTTTTGCTAATGAACTTGAGATCACAATTCTATAGAAGAAGCTTTGGATGTTATCTGAAATGTTGGAAATTTGCCGATGTGCTGCAAAGTAAGGGTAACATGTAGGAGGGTCACAGTTAAGTACCAACATAAATAACCCCATTCTGGGGTACCCACACATTTCACCTAAGATGGCAGTGCCATTTTTCCTAATATATGACTAAAGAGTTGAAGTGAACCCAGAGAATAACTGGTTATTCCTTTCAAAACATCACATTTTAAAAAAAAGAATTCTGAGATATGTCATATTAAATATTAAAAGAAACCTGTAAATATAATGTTGCCTTCTAAAATGGTCTTTTATTAGTTTTGTTTTTACAAGATCTAATATGTAATTATTGCCACAAATAAAAAAGGACAAATAGAATTTTTACCTGTTAAGCACCCCAGCCTTTGTGAATGGTTAACTCCAATCCTTGATAACTAATTCATGTTCTTTTAAGAAAACTTAAACCAATGTTATTCTTGTAACCTTTCGCCCAGATTCTATTTATTAAATCTTTGCCCACTCCTTCTCTTGTTTTAAACAAGTCTGTGAAAAGGTTATTTAGCTTTCAGAATATCTTCATTGTTTTTATATGGAAATAACAACACTTAAAAAGTGTTTCATAGCTACAGGTTTAAAAGATTTTTTTTGTTGCACATTAGAGTATTAGATTATTTTGTCTTGGCAAAGAGTTGAGTACTTCCAAGGCACTTGGCCTTGCTGGAAGAAATGTCCATCTATTTCATCTAAAACCCAGTTACTTGGTGCTTTTATACCAAAGTTGAGGTATGATTAAGTCAGAGTCTGATAAAGGAAGCAGATACAAATGATGTTAAATAAACGAAACAGTTTCTGTAGACTTTTTAGGGATTCATTTCAAACAGGGTAGAAAAGGACATGTCTGCTGGCTTTTTAAATTAGCAAATAGGACTGCATTAACATTGCATTAAAACTCCCAATTGAATTAAATATAAAGTAAATATTCAGTAGAAACATTAGGTCAACTAACAATTGGAGATATGCACAGTCAGACATTTGCCTGAATGTACATTTGGAGATTCTTTCTGAACTTCTTCTTGTGGTATTATTATATTAGTATAGATGTAACAGTACAGGTAGTCCTCAATTTACAACCATTTGTTTAGCGACCATTCAAAGCTACAGTGGCACTGAAAAAAGTGACATGCCTATTTTTCACACTTGTACTGTTGCAGCATCTCAATGGTCACACCATCAAAATTCAGGCACTTGGTCACTGCCTGATATCTATGATGGTTGCAATGTTCTGGGGTCATGTGATTTCCTTTTTCCAATCTTCTGACAATCAAAGTCAGTGGGGAAGCCAGATTCACTTAACAACTTAAGTAATTCACTTAACAATTGTGGCAAGAAAAAAAATGTAAAATGGAGTAAAAGTCATTTAACAATTGGCTTAGCGACAGAAATTTTGGACTTAATTGTGGTCATAAGTTGAGGACTACCCGTACTATTAAGAACACTTTTTAAAAAATGATCAGAACAGGATCAGTCATTCATCTTGTCACTTCAATTGTGGGATATTAATAATGACTCCAAATGAAATTACAGATATTAAACAGAATTATACTGAGTTTATACTTAACAGTCAGCACTGTTCTCTTCTGAGAATTGATTCTACAAAAAGCCCTTCAAGAAGTTATCTGAATCTTATGCACTGTACTTTTAGACCATCTACAGGGAACAAGACAGCAGTGTTCCAATATCTAAGGGGCTGCCACAAAGAAGAAGGGGTCTTAGAACCTATTCTCCAAATCAGTTGAAGGCAGGACAAGAAGCAATGGATAGAAACTAAACAGGGAGAGAAGCCATCTAGGACTAAGGAGAAATTTCCTGATAATTAGAACAATTATCCAGTGAAACGACTTGACCCCAGAAGTTGTGGGTGCTCCAACACTGGAGGTTTGTAAGAAGAGATTGGACAACCATTTGTCTGAAATAGTACAGTATAGGGTTTCCTGTCTGAGCAGAGGGTTGGAGTAGATAACCTCAAAAGTTCTTCCAACTCTGTTATTCTGTTATCTTCTCCAGCCAACCCACCCACTTCATTTAGCCCCAGAGAAACTTCTGATGGCTTCCCATTTCTGTGACATGCACAGAAACCAAAGGTGCTAAATTACTACTGCAACAGCTTTACCTTGGAATAGTTTCTTCCTTGAAATGAAATTGTCCCCTACAGAAATTATTGAAAACATACTTTTTCACAGGATTTAAAATAATGAGTGTGCTATGATTTGGGGGTTTTATGACTTTATAGTTATGTGCTTTTAATATTTTATCATGAATATTTTATTGCTTACTGTATGTTACTGCTGAAAGTGTACCTGCTTAAGGCTGGCAATACATCTAACAAATAAAAAATAAATAAAGTAATATAATGCTTGTTTACAAATAATTCAACTTATTTATTGCTTTTCATAATATAAAGGTGCTCCAGATTGTTTAGATAGAATCCCCCAACGTATATTGTTAGCAATGGCAGAGTTCTTGTTTTAAACATTGTTCTTTTAATCAATGGAATAACAATAACTTGAAGCTTTGGCTCATAACTATAAAGAGAACAAGAATGCTTCTGGATGTACTGGTATTTAAAGGAAGAGTGTGATACATATAGTATATGGGATTCTCCATCTATAAAAAATCAATACTATTGCACACACACATACAGCACATTCAAAACAATAGAATTTAATGTAAAAACTGCAAACATTGGACGAAACTGAACAGTGAAAACTGCAAACATTGGAAGAAACTGAACAGTGAAAACTGCAAACATTGGAAGAAACTGAACAGTGATGATAAGTTAAGAATTATTATTTAATGAAATAATTAAGAATGTAAATGCATTTCGTTTATAATAGATGAAACAAAACCAAGATAATAACTTGCTGATAAAATACATAAAGGAATCCACAATAGAAGATCTTTTTATCTGTTTGTTTCAACTGAGTTATCAAGTCATATTCATCTACAATCCTCAGAAAGTTACACCATCTCTTGCTACATAACAGAAGATTAATTTAGAAGGGTGCCAACGGTTATGCAAACTCTCCTACTGTTGTTGACATACATAGCAGTTGAAAGAATAGATTACTCATAATGCTTGCTTCTCAAAGCTGTAGTGGAAGTCTAGGTTGCCATAGATCAGGCTAAACATAGTACTTTGGTTTTCCAGTGCATTACTATAACTTACAAGGCAAATTAAAACTAGCTTTTTTTGTTTGCATCCTGCAACATTTATGTTACAAAAGTTGGGGGTTTGCTTCTCTGTGAAGGAACAATTATGGAGTTCGTAAGAGCAAGGTTCTTGTTTATCTTTGTGCTGTTATTATGAATTTTGCCTTTTGCCTATTTGCAGATGATTACTTTGTGCACCTAAGATTTGATTTTAAGCTATATCCTAAAATTGAAATTGCAGTCATCCAGTCACCATTGTCACTGACTTTAACAGTTATTAACAAGTATGTATTCCTTATCAGTATAGGATGTGCTGCGTTTTATAATCACAGGTAATTTGATCTGAACAAGGAACAGCATTTTTGAGGGTGTTGAGACCCTTCCAATAGTTACAGACTCTGTCCTCCACATACAGTAAGTACAATTTTCAAGAATACTAGGAAAGGTAAGGAACAGCCACTGGTTAATTATTGACAGGAATCCAAATTGAAGGACTAAGAAGACTATGATTATCATTAAGAAGTCAGAAAAATATTTGTTGTGTTTTTATTAAATAGAAGCATGCATTTTTATTTAAAAAATAAAAAATAACCGCAATGAATTGCTAATGGAAGGCCACAAAGAACAAGCTATGTCAAATTTGAACAATTAACCCTTGGACAGAACATCCAATATTGCATCAGTATTGCATAAAAGTTCAAATTTCACTATAACAAACTCTGAAATTTAGCCCTGAACTTGCATGTCCTTGCCTAGCTACGTTGGCAATTCTTACAGAGCAAGAACATCAAACTCGTGTTGTCATGGCATTGTCGTGTGACCTATCACAAATTTCCACCCCTTCACTAAACTAGGAGTGGCCATGGTCAACGAGTGATGCATCTGGCCCATGGGCCATAAGTTTAACAGCCCTGTTCTACCCATCAGTCATATTTAGATTTATTAAGAGCAGCTCTACTTTTTCTGTAACTGTGTTGCATTCTAGTGTTATAATTTTAATCTCTGCAAGATATGAAGGATCAAATACATTTTGTAGTTTCAACCAAGGGCAAGATTACGATTACTGTTATTTCTATTATTAGCCTTTTCTTCTGTTATTAGGGAATTTTATTGTATTCTACAAATATGTACATAAAGCTAAATACACTGGTTTTATTAGCCTGCCTTTTTTTTTCTTGAACTCCTGGAAAAACTAGCAAGATTGTAATGGTTCCTCGATTGATATAAGATTTGGGAAGTTGTTAAGGAAACAACCAGTAGTAAATCCTTTTATTATTTATTTTATTATTATCAGGGAACGGACTTTACCAGTCTGCCACTGCACAGGAAAACTGTTAAAAAGAAAGTGAACAATTTTCCATACTTCGTCACCAGAAACACAGGAATAAAGGGTTTAAAAATAAAGAAGAACATAAACTGCAGTCATTTGCGGATGATATGGTCTTTTTCATAGAGGACCCAATTGAAACAGGTCAAGAATTGTTGAAAGAGCTAGATCAATTTGGGAAAGTTGCAGGACTTAAAATTAACAAGGAAAAAATGAAATTAATAACTAAAAACCTAACAGAAAAACAGAAATTAGAATTGGAAAAGGCAATGGGACTACAAGTGGTTAAAAAAATTAAATACCTAGGAATCTGGCTGATGGCTCATTGTAAAACTTTAATGGAAAATAATTATAGCAAATTACTACAACAGGTTAAAAAAGACTTAGACGTATGGGTTAAATTGCAAATATCCCTATTAGGGAGGATTGCTTCCATTAAAATGACCATTCTCTCTAAATTTATTTATTTGTTCCAGACAATACCAGTAAAAATACATAAAAACTACTTTGTGGAACTTAATAGGATAATCGCAAAATTTATTTGGCAAGGGAAAAAATCAAGTATAAATTTAAAAGCAATGCAAGATATGAAGAGCAGGGGGTATGGCACTATCAAATTGGGAATTATATCATAGTGCAGCCTCTTTACTATGGCTGAAAGAGTGGGTAAACTTGTCGAATAAAAGAATGTTATTCCTAGAAGGCCATGATTTACAGAGGGGGTGGCATGCATTTTTATGGGACACAGGAAAAACCAAACAGAATTACTTCCACAGGCATATAATTAGAGACTCTTTACTGGTTAATTGGAATAAAATAAAGAAAAAACATCTAAAAATCCCAATTTGGGTCTCAATGATGGAGGCGATGATACATCCAAATAATCTGGATCTTAACAAGATGATAAAATACAAAGACCTTCTGGATGCACAAGGAACTTTAAAACCATGGCAAGATCTCCAAGAACAAGGGCTACGAGTAGACGGTTGGGTTTACCTTCAAATTCAAAACAGAAACAGACAGGATAAAAGAAGTTTTGGAATTTACAGTAAATTACAACAATTAGATAAAATCTTACTAGGTCCAGATAAAAAAAATATAACCAAATTTTATAACTATTTATTAGAGGTAGAATTAGAGGAGGAAGTAGTCAAAGGCAATATGATAGCTTGGAGTAGAAATATTGGATGTAGAAAGGTCTGGATCAGGAATAATAAAATCACAAAATCAGTAACACATAAAGAAAACGCCTATAAAATATTTTGTAGATGGCATCTGTCTCCGAGAATAGCGAAGATGTCTCCTAACATGAATCCAAATTACTGGAAATGTAAAAAGAAACACGGAACGTTCTTTCATATGTTTATTTATTTGTCAATTGTTTACAAGATAATAAGTATAAGTGTATACATAGTTATGAATACATAAAATGGGTACATATAAGAAAAATAAAAGAAACAATAGGACAGGGATGGTAGGCACGTTGGTGCGCTTATGCACGCCCCCTAGAGCCTCTTAGGAAAGGGATGAAGTCAATAGTAGACAGTCTGAGGTTAAAGTTTTTGGGGTTTGGGGAAGAAACTACAGAGTCGGGTAGAGCAGTGGTCCCCAACCACCGGGCCCCAGACTGATACCGGTCTGTGGATTGTTTTGTACCAGGCCGCAAAGAATGTTTGCTTGGGTGCCGCCATCTTCTTTCAGCGTCCTGAGTTGCCTTAGCATGCTCGGTTAGTTAAGACATGCCCTACCCAGAGAAGGAAGTGGTGTTGGAGGAGGAGGAGGAGGCAGTGGTGGAGAAGCAAGCAACTCAGGGCGCTACTGCTGTGGTGGCTTTGCCTGCGTTTCCAAGGCTTCGCTGTTGGGAGAGACAGCAAGGGCTGGAAAAGGGGAGAGCTGTGAAAGGCTCCGTCTCCTTTTCCTGCCTGCATGTGCATAGGGGGTGGATGAGAGAGAGTCGGGAGCAATTCAAGGCTAGAAAACTAATGGGGAGAGCTGATGGTGGGCACTGGGGGAGGGGACTGTTGTTGCTGCCGCCACTGTGTGTGGGAGCATGCATCTCAGGGACCTGAGCCGGGAGGTGCGAGAACTGCAAGTAGGAGTGTTTGATGATTTTGAAGAACTCCTGGAACACGGTAGATTGGCGTTTTGTAGGTCTCAGTGAAAGAGTGAGCTTTGTTTTGTCTCCTTTTCTCCCCTGGTAATGCGAGAGATACTTTCTCTCTTCCCCCCACCCCCAAATAATCACTGGCTGTGGCTGGGTTTGGCAGCGAAGTGCTAAAGCGAGCGAAGTGCCCCCAGGGACACCTTTCCTTGCCTGTCTCCAGGTGAGGCTGGGAGAGCTCCCCCCAGCTTTTACTCAGCTGCAGATCTGAGCCTCTCAATCCTCCACCCAGGATCTGAAAGGAGCTCCCACTTTCTGCCCCTCCCCTCCCCCAGTTAATCGCCAAGAGCGGCAGTCCTTCTGCAGGCAAATGCCTGCTGAGAAGCCCCTGGTGTGGCAGCCAAGGGGCGCTGCCCCCCAAGGAGAGCAAAGCCCCCTTTCTGCCTCTGCTTCTCCCAGCAGCAGTTGCCCCCAGGCCCCTTAGCTCAGACACACACACACACACACACACACAGCCTGCTCTTCTGTCTCTTTGGAAGGTGCCAGGTGGGGGAGGCTTCCAGCCCAGAACATTTTATTTTGTTATCATTAAGCATTTACATTTTTGTTATAATTAAATAAGTAAGTGTGTGTGTGTGTGTGTGTGTGTGTGTGTGTGTGTGTGTGTATATATATGTTTTCTGAGGTTCTCGCGGGTATTTGTATGTGGATCTTTGGTTGTTCGGGTTTTCTCCCGCGTAAGATTCGAAGTATCTAGGCAACGTTTCGATGAAGTCTCATTCATCATCTTCAGGCTTCTGTCTCCGGCTCTGTGCTTCTCACATTACTCTGAGAAGCACAGAGCTCGAGACAGAAGCCTGAAGATGATGAATGAGACTTCATCGAAACGCTGCCTAGATACTTCGAATCTTACGCGGAGAAAACCCAACAACCAAAGATCCATATATATATAAGTATCTAGGCAACGTTTCATTCATCATCTTCAGGCTTCTGTCTTCAGCTCTTGCTTCTCAGAGTGATGTGAGATTGCAGCTGCTTCTTCCTTTTAACTGCTAGTGGGGGTGGGACTTGATTGGATGGGGGCTTGGCTGTGTTCTGATTGGGTGGGGGTGTGTTTTCATTGGTAGGGGGTTTGGCTGTGTTCTGATTGGTTGGGGGGTTGGCCGTGTTCTGATTGGTTGGAGGCGTGTTCTGTTCAGGTGGGGGCTTGGTTGTGCTCAGGTTAGTCTTAGTTGCTGGGGGATTTGAGTTGGTGAGCTGTGATCTTGCTGTTTGGCTTCGAGTTCGTGGTCGTGCTGCATCTTCATAGTGGGTGTCGGTTTGCTTCATGTATGGCTCGGAGGGGTTTGAAGTGGATAGTGATGCAGCTGCAGTGCGGCTTCTGGTCCGTGGTCGTGTCTCATCTTCTGAGTGGGTGTGAGTCTGTTTTCTACATGGAAGTGTGGTGGTGGCATCTTGTGTGGCTCTCATGGGTGTGGGTCTGGTGTCATTCTTCATGTTAGGTACTCGTCTGTTCATGAGGGCGGGTTTCCAAATGCCTGGAAGGCGGGAGGTGTCATCTCGTTTGTTCATGCTGTGTGGGCGTTTTTCTATCTCTATGGCTTCTCTGATTATTCTGCTGTTGAAGTGTTTGGTTTTGGCGATAGTTCTGGTATTTTTAAAGTCAATTTCATGTCCTGTAGCTTTGAGGTGTTGGACCAGGGAAGAGGTCGTTTCTTCTTTTTTGATTGAGTTCTTATGTTCTTCAATGCGTGCACTTATTCTTCTGTTAGTTTGTCCAATGTATGTGGTAGGGCAGGCAGTGCAGGGGATTTCGTATACTCCTTGGTTTTCTAATTCGATTTTGTCTTTGGGGTTTCTTAGGATGGTGGATATTTTTCTGTTTGTGCAGAATGCTGTTTTAATGTTGTGTTTTTGGAGGATCTTGCTGATTTTGTCTGTAGTGCCTTTTATATATGGGAGGAGGGCTTTGCCATTTTCTTATTCTCTGTCTTGGATTTTGGTTGGGGTTTCTTTTTGGATTAGGTGGGTAATCTTCTTTCTTTGGAATCCATTGGCTGTAAGTACGTTGGTGAGAGTGTGTAGTTCGGTTTTTTGGTGTTGTTCATCGGCTAAGCATTTTGTTCTGGAGATGAGTGTCTTGGCTACGGAATTGATCTGTGCTGGGTGGTGGTGTGAGAGTGCATGTAGATAGCGGTTTGTGTGTGTTTTCTTCTGGTAGATGGTGTGTCCTAGGGAGCCATTGGATCTTTTGTATACCAAGACATCTAGGAAGGGAAGTTGATTGTTGGCTTCTGTTTCCATGGTGAATTGTATTTTGGGGTGTAGGCTGTTGAGGCGTGTGTATATGTGTGTGTGTGTGTGTGTGTAACATTAACATAAAAAATTATATTAAATATATTAGCTTTTAAAAAAAAATCATATCAGTGGTCCTCGGGATTTAAAAGTATGAATTTGGTGGTCCCTGAGATCCAAAAGATTGGTGACCCCTGGGGTAGAGTATTCCAGACATTGATCACTCTGTTGCTGAAGTAGTATTTCCTGCAATCAAGTTTGGTGCGGTTAACCTTGAGCTTGTATCTATTGTGTGCTCTTGTGTTGTTATGGTTGAAGCTGAAGTATTCATTGACAGGTAGGACATTGCAATGTATGATTTTATATACCATGCTTAAATCAGACCGAAGACGGCGTAATTCAAGGTTCTTTACCATTAGGTCCTATCAGGGGTGGGATGGACCTTGAGTCTTTTAGTTTGTTGTTTACAAAATTGTAAAAAGCACGGGTGGAATTGGTGCTTAGAAGGTTTTCCTCTTGTTTAATGTGATAATTGGTGCATTCAGTCTTTATCTGGTGGCATAAATTTTTGTATTGGCTTTTGAAATTGGCAATGTGACCAGATTTGTTTTTCTGCCAGTGTGATCTCTTTTTGAATTGAAGTTTCCTTATTGTTATGGGTAATCTATTTTTTTGTTTTGTTTTGGGTGTTGTTGTTGATACATATAGTTTGATGATTCTGTTGACTTCAAGTAAAAATATGTTGTAATGGTCTTCAACAGTATTGTATCCAGTGAATAGAGATTGCCAATCAAGGGATGAGAGATTGTTGTCTATAAGATCATAGTTGCCTTTTTTGAAGTTATAATTGGGGATTACATCATTGTGGTGGTTTTTGTGTGGGCGTATGTTGAGACAAAAGTCAATCATATTGTGGTCACTGCTGGAAAAGGGTTCTTTAGTTTGTATGCCGTAAATTAAATTCAAACTATTGCAGAAGATGAGATCGAGGCAGTTGTTTAGTTTAGTGTTGTTGGTTACTAGTTGTTCCAGTCCCAGATATGTAACAGCATTGTAGAAGGTTGTGTGTATGGTTTCAGTTGTACATTCATTTAGGTCCAGTCAATATGAGGTAGATTGAAATCACCAAGAAAGATAAAAGCATGTGGGCAGGATGCTGCCCATGTTAGTACTGTATTTAGCTTGTTTACATGTTCGATGTCATAATCAGGTGCTCTGTAACATAGTAAGAATCGAATTGTGATATTTAAGGATAGTTCACAGATGATGGACTCAGGAAGAGCAAGCTCCTGGGTAACTTGGATATTTTTTAGATGTAAGCACTTTTTATAGAAGATAGCAACACCACCTCCTCTACAAATTTCACGATCTGATCGGTAAACATGATAGTCTCTTACTGTGGTAATGGAGTCAGGGAGAGATGCGTTGAGCCATGTTTCACAGACAAATATAATGTTGAATTTAGCCATATTTAGTAGGAGGAAAAATTCAGGTATTTTATTCGCGAGGCTTCTTGCATTGAGTAGCTTGCATTTTAAGGCCAGCAGTAGTTGGAATTGAGGTAGTTAGGGGCGTGCGTGCCTAGTCTTGGGTGATGGTGGATTGTGGTGGTCCTGCACTGAAGCCCAAAGATTTTGACGCAGAATCAAAAAATGGTTGGAGGAAATAACGGCGGAGCAAATTGAATTAAAACCAGAATTCTTCCTATTAGGGATATGTAATAGACAACTCCCTAAAAAAGCCAAATATATAATATTGCACATACTTACTGCAGCTAGACTAGCCTTTGCACAGTGTTGGAAACAAGCTGATATTCCAACAGAGGAAATGATCATTCAGAAAATAGCAACCTGTGCAGAGATGGATAAATTGACCCTAGCACTTAAGGATAAAGAATCATCGGAATATTACAAAAGCTAGGAATGTTAGTATGATTGGATAGAACAAAGATAGAAAATATATTCGTAAATAATGTTAACTGTAAAGGAGGTAGTAATTACATACTCGCATTAAGATTTACTTCTAAATATGACACCAATAATGATAACAAATAAGGAACCACAAACTGTTGATAATGGAATTGCTTTATTTTATTTGTTCATTTTTTGTGGGGGGGTTTCTATTTTTTTCTATGTTGTGTATGTGTTTGTTCGTTATTTTAGTTGTATATTCAATAAAGTTTGTTTTAAAAAAAAGAAATTGAACAATTTTCCATCAAATTATACTTTGGGTTATATCGGTTTAAAGAGGAAATAGTGAATTTGCTGAAATTCCTGTAACTCCATCTTCATTTTCTTCTCAATAAATCTTGCTAAAGAAACTGTGGAAATAATATTTGGAAAAAAATAACTTTTGAGTTGAGTAGCTGCCAGTTATCCTGGGGATAAAAAAACAGGTTGGGCTGTATCAGGACCTTAAGGGAATGTGGCTTGCTTCCCTAAACACTCTGCAATGTTTTTCTGAGACACTAGTATATTATTTGGTATGAAGGAAGTAGTGCTATAATTTGAAGCTGTTTCTTTACAAATAATTTAAGGCCAACATCTTGAAAAGTCCAAACTTCTACTGTATTTTTATCCCCAAGTGAAATTCCTCCTTCCATTCATCCTGAAACTGTTTGTATTCTTATTGAGAAAAAATAGAGAGAGAGAGGTGCTATTTTTTCTGCAATAAAAATGTGGGTTGTTTAATCCAATTATACTCATAGCAGTTTGGGTTAGGGAAAATTTAAAAGAGAAAGTACCCTAAGGAAAAGAAACGATGTACTAGCATCACATTTATAATTAAGGTCAATTCTCTGTTACCAGTTTAATTTTTTTAATTGGTTGAAAATGCTAAAGGTAAATTTCAGTTTGGTTACAACTTATTTATGTGGTAAATGCAAACAAATTATCATAAATGTATTGGTCATGGCTTTTAATGGGCACACTTTCCAGAAAAGCAAACAAAGAGCAACTGTAGGTGAAAAAGTAATTAGGGAAATGTAAATTGTCTCAGCTGGGAACAATCCAGGCAAAGTGATTTTTGTAGCTTCCTTTGAACAAAAGTCTGTTTAAAATTTGCCCACATTTCTAACTTTCTCCCAGGGCTTTTCAGAAGCTATCTATGGTGTTTAGGCAATGTTTGATGTGAAAAATAAGAGCTTTTAATAATTTATAAAATGATAAATTAAAGACAGAAGGTCCATAATCTGATCTGTAAATTCTGAATCTGTCTATGCTGGTAGCACAGAATGTGGTTACTCACTGAAACAGAATGTGGTTACTCACTGAAACCCTAACCCTAACCCTATCATCATCTCAGGCATTCTTGTTTCCAACCAAAAGCTGATGAACTTGATTTTACAGGTAGATTAAATGTAATTAGATAGGCATTTGCTTAGTAAGCCCAGAAACAATATCAGCCACTTGGAATTGTCATCACTGACATAGAGTACTCAAGAAAGGAAGAGAATTTGATTGTTTTAACAGCGGCTAGAATTGTATTTGCTAAGAATTGGAAAAATGAAAAAATACCTATGGAGGAGGAAATTATTAAGAAAATCATGGCCTGTGCCGAAATGAGTAAATTGACATTTGAAATTAGAGAACACAATACAATTTTATATGATATGGGATTTTTTTTATCAATGGTTAAACAAAAAAGACATGGTAAAGAAATAGATTAGTAAGCCTTACAATAAAAGTTAACAGATTGATATAGAATACAATATAAAATATATAACCATTGGATGAATGTATAAGATTAAATCATAATGAAAATTAGAATATCTCATATAAAATGATGGAAAAATAGTCAAATGAATGTTTAATAATTGATATTACATAAGAACAAGCTAGATTGATAAGGTGAGAATTTATATAACTTGTGAGTAATAGTAAAAAAAAAAGGATAGCACAAAAGATTGTAACCAACTGACACGCTGTATGTATATAATTGAAAGAGGGTTTTATGTTTTTATGTTTTGTTTGTATGTTTGTTGTAAAAAAATAACAACTTTGTTTAAAAAACAAGAAAGGAAGAGAAAACGGTTAGTCAGTAAGTTATAGAAATGGGAACCTGAAGACACAGTGATCAGCCCCTCAAAGCAGAAAATTAAATAACTGATTGAAATTTGGAATTTTTTGGGGTAGTGGTGGTGGTACGATTAAATAGAGTTGTGAGAATCATATTTGACCCATACAGGAAAGCACAGAATGTCCTGGAGGGATCTTCTGCAGTTGAGCTAATTAATTTCCATTTCTGCTCTTGCTGTAAAACAAATCACAACATTTCCATTTTGAAAGGTACTGGTAGAATACTACTAGAAATCTTGTGAATCCTTTAAATTGCCAATATTTCTTCACATAACATGATCTGTTCCACACACAAGATTAAATAAAAAGAATCCAATTAAACAAAGGTGCCAAAAACCTTATAGTGCTTCATTGATTGAGGAAAATGACTCAAGGCTACACACAGGAAGTCCTCAACGTACGACCACAATTGACCCCAAAATTTATGTTATGAAGTGAAAAATTTGTTAAGTGAGTTTTGCCCCATTTTACAACCTTTCTCGCCACAGTTGTTAAGTGAATGACTGCTGTTCTTAAATTAGTAAGACATGGTTAAGTGAATCTGATTTCACATGATCCCAGGACACTGCAACTCTCATAAAAGCGAGTCAGTTGTCAAGCATCTGAATGTAAATCATATGATCATGGGGACCCTGCAACGGCCATAAGTGTGAAAAATGGTCATAAGTCACTTTTTTCAGTGCTATTGTAGCTTCGAACAGTCATTAAATGAACTGTTGTAAGTTGAGGATTACCTGTAATTGGGTGTGGCAAAGTATGTAAAACTCTAGGATTATCAGTTTATTTGAAAAGGAAATTAAGAATCAGGTACTTCATCAATGGGATGAGTTCGGGAAGCCCTTACTTATTAAAAGACCAGAATTTTGTTCAATATCAAAGTGGAAATAGCTTGAATAGATTTCTGAGGACTTTGAAAAACTGTTGTTGATGCTCATAAGACTGGTAAAGGTTACAAAACTATTTCTAAAGATTTTGGACTCCACCAGGCTATTGTAAGGCAAATCATGTACTTTTAAAAAAATCTTCCACTCAATCATGTTTGTTCTTGGGGACTATCTGAACAGGTGCCTGCCATTTTCTTGGTAAGGTTTTTCAGAAGTGGTTTGTCATTGCCTCCTTCCTAAGGCTGGGAAAATATGATTGGACCAAGGTCACACTGCTGAGTTTGTGCCCATGGTAGGACTAAAATCAGAGTTTCCTGGTTTCTACCCTGCTATCTTAACCACTATACCCAACTAGCTCTCAATTCACAGGCAAGTGGAGGCAAATCAACACCTTTGTTACGCTCAAGAGTGGTTGACCAACCTAGATCACACTGTGATGAAGGCAAGTAGTATTCCAAGAGATGCCAAAGAAAACCAGAGATTAAAGGGTTAAAGGCCATCAAGAGAATCCTGAACAATAATGGTATGCATGGCAGGATTGCAAGAAGGCCACTACTCTCCAAAATGAACACTGCTGCCCATCTACATTCTGTGAAAGACCATAAAGGTACTGGAAGGCTATTGGAAGAAATTTCCATGGATGGATGAAAGCAACTTCCGGGTTTTAATAAAAAGCATTATGTTCGGCAAAAGGAGGAGGAGAAGAGATGATAAGAAGGAGGAAAATATATCTCCACACAAAAAGTCCTGTTGTACAATCACCCTCTCTTATTGAAAGAATTTTATGTAGGGTTAAATAATGTCTTCTTCCAACTGCAGCTCATGCATATTTTCTCTTTTTCATATTACAAACACACACATACACATCCATTAAAAAAAGGAAAGAAAACATCACCTGGTGCCTTTTTCTTACTGTTACTAGTGGCATCTATTGGGAGACAAATTTTCTCAACCATTCCACAAAGTAAAGGAAGACAAAAGTGCAGTTTTAATTGCATAGAAAAATGAAGCAAATTAAAAACTGTTCCAGGAAACAAATGCAGTTGTTCGAGAGTATCTTAAACCCTGTTTTTGTTAAAAAAATCTTTCCATATAAAATAAGCACATATTCAGGAACACAACTTTACTGTAAAATGTTTGAATGATCTAGTCCAGGGGTGTCCAACCTTGGCAACTTTAAGACTTGTGGACTTCAACTCCCAGAATTCCTCAGCCAGCAAAGCTGAAGTCTTAAAGTTGCCAAGGTTGGACACCCCTGATCTAGTCCTATTGAAACTCAAGAGATGCACAGACTTTTTCAGCTAAGAACCACACTTGATCTTTGAGTAGCAGCACAGGAGGAATGCACTCCAAGAAGTGAGATTGGCCAAAATATATATAACGGAAAAATTAGAACAAATGCAAGATACTTAAATTAAAATCAAAATAAATATGCTAATATGATTAATCCCTGCCTAAATATTTTCCATTTTTGTTTTAACTAGGAAGCTATATTGAAAAAGCAGATGCAGCTTTTGAAGACTCTAATTGTATGGAGACAGTTCTTGACTGATGGCCACAGTTGGGAACAGAATTTCTATCGTTAAGGGATTGTTAAATGAGTTGTGCAATTTTGTTCTATTGTACTTTATTAATTTATGTGATTCTTTTTGTTAGTTTTTATTGTTTTTTTATTTTAAATACAGTTTTACATTCTGTAAGCTGCCTCGAGTCGCCATGGGCGAATAGGCGGCAATATAAATTTAATAAATAAATAAATGCCACTTGACAAACACCTGGATTTTGATCATGTGATCATGAGGATGCTGCTATTGTTAAAAGTGCAAAGACCTGTTGTAAGTTTTTTCAATGCCATTGTAATTTTGAATAAATGGTTATAAGTCATTTATAAGGGCTATTTGTACTATTTTGCAAAAGGTTTATTAGTTGATCAAGGAACCACCTGATTCCTTGATCAACTACTCCAGAGCTTATGTCAAAATTGCTGTGCTTCATGTTTTATCTTTCTTCTGATTTGATTTATTCTTTTTTTCTTCATCTTACCAAAGTTGGGATACTATCAAAAAATAGCTGGTATGATGAGTATGATCTGTTACAAAACACCTGTTCTGGTCAGGCTGTTAAAACTATACCCTGCTCTGTTTTTTATCCATCCAATTCATATATTACTATATTTGACATGTGTATCAGAGGTGGTATTCAGCAGGTTCTGACCAGTTCTGGAGAACCAGTAGCGGAAATTTTGAGTAGTTTGGAGAACCAGCAAATACCACCTCTGACTGGCCCTGCCCCCACCTATTCTCTGCTTCCTGAGTCCCAGCTGATTGGCTGGGTCTTCTTCTGATGCCCTGCACAGAAGAACAGAGCTGGAAAGCAGGTTAGTGGGGGGGAATGGAATTTTGCAGTAACCTTCCCTGCCATGTCCACCAAGCCACACCCACAGAACCGGCAGTAAAAATTTTTGAATCCCATCACTGAAGTACATATATTATAGGTGTATGTAATAAAATGTTTTATATGCATTTTCAAACAATATACTGAACTATTAGCATTCAATCATTTTTATTTTTTAAATTATCCGTTGTTTCCTATGTAGATTCCAAAGCATTCTTTAAAAATTATGCTAGAGGCTGGCCCTATATCTTAATTCCTTATAGATCTTTTTGAATTTAAAATACATTTTTGAAAGGCAGCCAAATTGGTAGAACCTGATGAGTGCCAAGTATTCGTTGGTTCATTGGTTCATGGGCTCATTGAATGCCCATATAACAGGTTGCTATCCTTACATCAAGCAGCTGATCAGAAAAGATACTACAAAATCTCTTACTCTAATTTAATTTGACCAACACGTTATATATTTGACTTAATGACAATTGTTTCAGGGAAGCATTTCATATTTATTCTGACCTTCCCCCTGTTCCCCTTCAGGTATTTCTCCAGGGAAACTTTAGAAGTAATCTGTCTGGGTGGTAAAATAAAGTGGGGGAAAGGGCATTAGCCTGGAACAAAAATAAAAATAAAGACCGCAAGATGCTAAAAGGGAGTAAGCAAATAGAAGAGTTGCAAACACTAAAGTTGTAACAGGACCTTTACCCAAAATTCAGAAATGTTGTAACTTGTCTGAAAAAGAAAATGTAATATTGCTGAGTTGAAGTGCGAGGATGGAGGGAAGAGAAACATTTTCCAAATAGAATTCCTATAAAATGCCAAAGGTGCTTTTTCAAAAGGCAACTGGACTTGTGTTTTTGCTTGAAGATGTTTCACTTCTCAGCCACGAAGCTTCTTCGATTCTGAATGAATGGTGGAGAACGGAAGGATTTATATTTCTTGCAGTCATCTGGTCATCAGTACTCTTTTTGAAAGTCATTGAAGCCACTTGGAAGTTTATCTGTGCCCTCAGGGTCACCTGAATAGCGCAAATGGGTATAGAACCTCATTGGATCTGCTGAAAGGACTGTGTTGTAAACAGGAAATCCCTCCCCCTCTGTTGAGAATGGGCTGTTCATTCTTAATATAGATGGCCTCTTTAACCCCTCTTTCCAACCATTGGTACTCTTTGTCCAGAAGGTGGAATTTGCTGTCATCAAAACCTCCAATGAGATAATCTTCTGACTGAAGATGTCCTATCCCGATCCACTTCAATTCACTGATGCCCAAGGTATCAATTTACAGCTGTTTCCTTTCATCTTTCATTATACTGAGCTTTCCTGTGTTCATGCTCCTTTCATTCCTTCTATAATTTTATCTTTGTAGCTTTAGATTTTTTTTCTGCCATATGGCAACATCAGCAATTATATATCTGAAGGTTTTAATCTAGCCACGTCATGGACACCATTAGTACTCAGCTGTTCCTCAATAGCAAGTTGAGTGCCATTTGATCTGAGGAATCCTTCATCTGGCATTACATTGCCACTCATTTTATATTTTATACATACACGAGTGGTTTACCATTGGCTATTCCTACATAGACGGATGCAGTGGCTCAGTGGCTAAGACGCTGAGCTTGTCAATCAGAAAGGTCGGCAGTTCGGTGGTTCGAATCCCTAGCATCGCGTAACAGAGTAAGTTCCCATTACTTATCCCAGCTTCTGCCAACCTAGCAGTTCGAAAGCATGTAAAAAATGCAAGTAGAAAAATAGGGACTACCTTGGTGGGAAGGTAACAGTGTTCTGTGCGCCTTCAGCGTTTTGTCATGACCTCAGCCACATGACCTCAGAGTTGTCTTCGGATAGCGCTGGCTCTTCAGCTTTGTAACAGAGATGAGCACTGCCCCCTAGAGCCAGAAACGACTAGCACCTATGTGCAAGGGGAACCTTTACCTTTACCTTATTCCAACACGGTGTGAATTGATGCCTTTGCAATTGTCACTAAAATGATCACCTGCCTCTGGTCTTTTTCTATATTGCTGCTTCCCAGTACAAGTGCCTGCTTGTTTTAGCTGGACAGCTAGGATGACCTTCACATCTTGGGTGACCCTGCTGGGTTATATATTCTTGGCATACTTTCCGTACATTCTTCACACACACACACACACACACACACACACACTCACTCACTCACTCACTCACTCACTCTGCAATGATGAGGTATTACAGAAGGACTTATGGAGAAAAATGCCATAAGATATCAGTAAAAAATACAGCTGATAGCTGCAAAGGCAAACTAAGAAAAAGGGGGGGGGGGAGGGGAGACATACCAACAATAACTGATTCTAAATTTAAACTTGTAGAAGAGGGGTTCATGGCATGACAGAAACCAGGCCACACAAACAAGCAAAGCCCCATCCATGGGATGCAAGCAGCATACAAAACCATGGTCCCTCCGGATGCGGAAAAACCTCTCTCCACAGAACTGGTCCCTGGTGCACTAAAGGTTGGGGGCCACTGTTGTAGAATATGAAGTAACTCTGCCTATTAGCAGCACATATACGTAATAGAACTTTAACTAAACTTTAACTTTAACTTCCATGTATTTTATACATTATGTGTAAGCCTTGAAAACCATATCAGTATATATCTTAGTGCACAATCACT
Source organism: Pseudonaja textilis (assembly GCF_049901715.1). Classification (NCBI taxonomy): domain Eukaryota; kingdom Metazoa; phylum Chordata; class Lepidosauria; order Squamata; family Elapidae; genus Pseudonaja; species Pseudonaja textilis. The sequence continues at coordinate 38,182,003 of NC_141995.1, forward strand.
GCAGTTAAGTTAATCATGGGCGGGTGGGGGTTAAGTCAATCTGCCTTTCTCTGTTGACTTTGCTTGTGAGAAGCAGTTGGGAGAGATACAAGTAAAGATCACATGGCTGTAGAACCAGTTATCATAAATACATGCTAATTGTCAAGTGCCCAAATTTTGATCACATGACTATGGGGATGCTGCAATAGTTGTTAAGTGTGAAAAGTAGTCATAAATCATTTTTTTCAGTGCTGTTGTAACTTTGAATGGTCACTTAATGAATGGTTGTAAGTTGAGACTACCTGTATTTATCTATATTCTTTTTAGGACTGCATTTTTTCTTTTTACTTACCTTTTCTGCTATTTTTACAATTATAATTAATATAGTGGACATGTTGTATTAAGCTCAAAATTTCATATTCCTTTTTGTCTGTGATATCATGAAGACAATTCAATGTGCTTGGTATGTCTTATTTATTTTATATTGAGCATTAATTGTATAAACTTAGTAAAAAGTGTCCTTTATGAATATTATCTTTTTAGGAAACATATTTCTATGTTTAAATTTAGAAAGAGAGAACCATTTAGATAACTTTTAAAATCATCCTATCCACAAAGGGAAGTTATATGTCTTCAGAAAATTAATAAGAAAAGAACATCCAAAATACTGACTTCTGTAGTTAAACATGTCCTGATAAGGCCATTAATTCATTCCCCATTTTTTCTTTCATGTGACAAACTGTATCACCATCTGCATGTTTATTCTTAAATAAATGCAAATTCACAGGTGAAATCAGCTCTATTAATATCAATGGCAGAAGCCTATAGGTGTGAACTTGTGTTTCTGTTTGTACAAATTATCTTCCAGTTAATTCCTGACCCACAGCTTTAGAAGATGGGACTTCTGTATGCAAAGTTAGGATCTCAGTGTGATCATTCTTCATACTTTCTGAAGTATGGTGCATATGATTGTGTTCAAAGAGACCAGGGGTGTCAAACTCAAAGATCCAGGCTGCATCTGGCCTGCAACATGGTCAAATTGGGCCCGTGGGGCAGTCTGATTTACCCAGTGCAAAGAGGAAACATGCCAGCAGTTTGGGGAGTGGCATCAAGCTGGTCACATCTACCCAGTTGGCCACACCCACCCAGTTGCCCTTGCTCACCCGACACCCACCCCGAGGTCAGTCACAGCCCTGATGTAGCTCTCAATGAAATTGAGTTTGGGACCCCTGAGATAGACACTCAAAATCAGAATGGAATAGTTTCAGAAAGAGAAGTTTGATCTTGTCGTTAAGACACTAGAATAAAACCAGGAGACTGTGAGTCCTAGTCCCATTTTAGGCATGAAAATTCATTGGGTGACTTTGGGCCAGTGATACTCTTTCAGCCCAACTCGCAGGGGAAAGCTGGAGGAAAAGAGGCGGGATTAAAAAAAATAAAATAGAAGGCACATATCTCTCTCCCACATCTCACTACTGTCAATTACAGCCTGTCAATTAACTGTCTGCTTAGTGTAGGCTGCACCAAAAGTTTTTGCAATGGTAACAAGGCTGATGGACAGCTTTGGAAAGAATTTTCACTTTGTTCTTCTTTGGGTTCCTTCCCATGGTCTCTACAGCTTCTCCTTGAGGCTAACAGACTAAAATGCTGGATCTTTTTAAAATAGAGCACTAATAACCTATGGTTTGCTGTTCTTCCTTACAGGGGTTTCAAATCCCAGAAAAGCAATATAGGGTAATTCAAGGGTGAAATTTGGAACTCGGACAATCACTGGATGTTGATTTATGTGCTTATCTATTGGCCAGCTGGGAAGCAGCCCTGATCAACTCAGACAAAGATCTGAGAGTCTTGAATGGGTTGACATTGAGGAAGGTTTAATATGAATAAGTTTCTGAGGACTTAAGAGAGAGCTGTATGGCATGCCCCTTTTTGCTTGAGTGACATTCCCCTGGTGACAGTTTTTAAGCCTGGTCACAGTATTATGCTCAAATAGCTGGCAATAGACATTAATCTGTTTCTTCTCTCTTAAATACAGTATTCCAAAGACAGCAGGTTTTCAGTTCTTCTTACAACTATCACAGGTAGCCCTTGACTTACAGCCACAAATTAAGCCCAAAGTTTCTGTTGCAAAACAGTTGTTAAGTGGGTTTTGCCCCATTTTACGACCTTTCTTGCCACAATTGTTAAGTGAATCACTGGAATTGTTAAGTTAGTAACACGATTGTTAAGTGAATTTGGCTTCCTCATTGACTTGGCATGTCAAAAAGTCACAAAAAGTGATCACATGATTCCAGGACACTGCAACTATCATACATATGAACAAGTTGCGAAGCATCTGAATTTTGATCACGTGACCACGGGGATGCTGCAGTAGTCATAAGTGTGAAAAATGGTCATAAGTCACTTTTTTCAGTGCTGTTGTAACTTCAAACTTTCATGAAATGAATGATCAAGGACAATCTGTATTAGCTAGAACAATGAATGGATTGATCTCATGGGATGGGATTGAATATATTTGAAAAACATTTTAAGCACATGGTCTTAAATATATGTTTAATATTTGTTTATATCCATTAAGTGCATAATCAGCCAGAGCCCAATAAAGAGACATTGGCAAATATTCTTGAACAGTGAATATAGAGGCAAAAATATAAAAAGATGGTGCTATATGCAATCACCAATAATGATACAGTAGAATGTATCATCCAATTGTACAATGTACTTTAAACATTTTGTATTTTCAATAGGTATATTGATGGTCATCCCTACTCATTTTTTTTATATTGATGTCCACATTCAGAAGCTCTTGTTTTGAAATCAGAGGCCAGTGCTTTTATTAAGAGTGGCCACAAATTATCTACTTTGAGTGCCCCTGAAATTTGCCTTTTATCCCTGAAGCCCAAATTGTGTGTCTTGCTAAAGTTAAAGTTACTCAACTTTTTAGAACTGGATATCAGGTGATGTAGTCCAAAAAGTACAAAATGGGGAAGAAGCAAAGAAGAATCTTTGAGAGATTAAAAAGATAAAGACTTGCTTCATGAATCCACCAATGGAGAAAGGGTTTGCAACAATTCAGAAGAGGAGTTCTACTGACCTCATTCAGGGTTTCCCCCCCCAATTTCCCTGTCTACCCTGTATCTCTGGAAGTTCCTTCTAGTCCCTTTCTAAGCACTAATGAGATTTTACCTTTTTTAGTTTTTTCAGGATCAGCCAAAGTTGGCTATGTATTGTTATTTAACTGGGCTACGTATTTAAATTAAGTTACTTATAGCATTACATGGTGAAGAAGCATTAAAAGACTTTCAAATTCAGAACATATCTGGGTGCTGAATATCAGTAGTTCCTCCTGCATAGACTGCACAAAGCATATTGTTTTGTTTATTTTATCATTATGAGAGAAAATTGACAAAACCCAAACCATCTAGTTAGTTAACAGATGGTCTTGCTCTCCACGGAGAGTTTGCTAACCTTTCAGTAACATCCTGCGTAAGAAGGATGGAATGTTGCTGCATGTTTGAGCATTCAAAAATAGAACTGCATGTGTATTTGACTTCCAAAGACAGGTTAAGGAGAAAGAAATCTAGCGAATGAAAAAGAAGTCCAAGAAGATATCTAAAGTTTGGTAAGAACTCCAAGAAGATTGCTAAGTTTGATCCACTTTTAGATTTGATTTCTGGCTTTGGTTAACACAAAGAAAGATAGTTCAAAAAAAAAATCTTTGTTATGTTTGTAAATCAATCCTGGATTATTTGTAAAACAATATTCAGAAGGATCAAGGTCAATTTTAAAAAAGAAAATTGCAGAAAATTGTTGTAGCTTATTGCAAAAAAAAAAATCCATTTTCCTTGCAATTCTAGTTATTTTTATATTGCATTTTGCTTGTTTCAATGTTTATGTCTAAAAGGTAAAGAGGACATTTAATTAATCCCTCCCTCCCATTCATTGGAAGAGTTTCAATTGAAGACCTATCTTCTCTCCTAAAGTCTCACTCTTTGAAAGCTGTTCCTCTAAAACTTCCTCCAAATGTCTTTCTCTTTGAAACTGTTCTCTGTCAGAACAACCTTCAGGAACTGGTTGTTCCCTCTGTGTCAAAAGGAAAAGATGCAGTATAGGAAAAGTCCAGAGGAGGGGGCATCTGAAGCTGCTGCAGTAGGAAGTCCCTTCAAGTGTCAGGTGCTCAATATTTAACTAACCAGCCAATTTTTCCCATTTGGGGAAAGGTGCAAGATAGGCAAAGCCAAAAATCACTTTGAAAATATGCTTCCCTTCTCTTCAAGCACTGTTGCTTAGTTCTTAACCTACCCCAAATCTTTCTTCTTTTGGAAAAAACATAAATAAGTCATTTAGTTATTCCTTAATAAATCTGCGCTTACATTATAAAAGGACTATCCTATCTGGTTTTATCTAGACCAGGGTTGTCAAACTTGCAGTCCGTGAGCCAGAGGCATCACATGCTGGCCACACCCATGCCCAGTTTAATGAAGGGGAAAAAGTTGTGATACATCAGGTAATGCTGCCATGATGATATGACTTTGACAACCCTGATCTAGACCAATAATTTTATTTAGGAGTAAAGGGGATGATTTCAGGAAGTTTATTCAGGGGGAAAAATTAGGAGATTTGCTTATTTAGAGTTACCAGGGGTTAAAATTTGGGATATGTTGTTGAGCATGGGATTTGTCACAGAGGAAGTCTGCAAGATAATGTTTGAGCTTGTTTATGGACATGCAGTAATAACTACTTTGAGTGCAGAACAAAAATCAAAGAAAATAGAATGAAATGAAATGGATAAAGGAAGTTGTCTATCTAACCAGTGTTTTTCAGACTTGACAACTTAGAATTTGTGGACTTTGACTCTTAGAATTCCCTGGTCAGCATATGAGTTGAAATCTACACATCTTAAAGTTGCCAGGTTTGGAAAATGCTGTTCTAGACCCAGAGTGTATTAGTCCTTTGCTAGAGGTCCTATTTCTATCACTCAATAGTTTGTGTATTTATTCAATAGTTATTCAGCAATCATTAAGGATTTAGATTGCTAGTACTTAAAGTTAGCAAAGAAGCTAGTCTGCCCTTTAGTATCGATTATGAAATTTGAATAAACTTCACTTCATTTTAAATAAAAGCCACAAAAGTGGATAGGCACCAATTTCAAAATGTCATTGTTTATCTTTTTATTTATATACAGAAAGTCTTATGTGGACAAGCAGTGTCTGGGTCATCCAAAGTTCACAAAAGTTTTGCTAAATGTGAAAATGGAATTAAAAGATTGAGCTGAATTTGGAGAAAGAGGAAAACTGAACTGAATTGAGGGTATATAAATGCTTCCTAGAAAAGAAAGGGGTCCCTGAAGGAACACACCTACAGGTAAAACTCAAAAAATTAGAATATCGTGCAAAAGTTCATTTATTTCAGTAATGCAACTTAAAAGGTGAAAGTAATATATGCGATAGATTCATTACATGCAAAGCAAGATCGTTCAAGCCATGATTTGTCATAGTTGCGATGATGATGGCTTACAGCTCATGAAAACCCCAAATCCACAATATCAGAAAATTAAAATATTACATGCAATCAATAAAACAAGGATTGTACATAGAACAACATTGGACCTCTGAAAAGTATAAGCATGCATATGTACTCAGTACTTGGCTTGGGCCCCTTTTGCAGCAATTATTGCCTCAATGTGGCGTGGCATGGAAGCTATCAATGTGGCACTGCTGAGGTGTTATGGAAGACCAGGATGCTTCAATAGCAGCCTTCAGCTCTTCTGCATTGTTCAGTCTCGTGTTTCTCATCTTTCTCTTGGCAATTCCCCATAGATTCTCTATGGGGTTCAGGTTAGGCGAGTTTGCTGGCCAATCAAGCACAGTAATCCCATGGTCAATGAACCAGATTTTGGTGCTTTTGGTAGTGTGAACAGGTACGAAGTCCTGCTGGAAAATGAAGTCAGCATCCTCATAAAGCTTGCCTGTGGAAGGAAGCATGAAAAGCTCCAAAATCTCCTGGTAGATGGCTGCAGTGACCCTGGACTTAATGAAGCAGAGTGGACCAACACCAGCAGATGACATGGGTCCTCAAATCAACACAGACTGTGGAAACTTCACACTGGACTTCAAGCATCTTGCAGTGTGTGCCTCCATTTTTCCTCCAGACTCTGGGTCCTTGGTTTCCAAATGAGATGCAAAAGTTGCTCTCATCAGAAAAGAGGACTTTGGACCACTGAGCAACAGACCAGGTCTGTTTTTCTTTAGCCCAGGTAAGACACTTCTGACGTTGTTTGTTGTTCAGGAGCGGCTTGACAAGAGGTATATGACATTTGAAGCCCATGTCCAGGATCTGTCTGTGTGTGGTGGCTCTTGAGGCACTGACTCCAGCCTCAGTCCATTCCTTGTGAAAGTCCCCAACACTTTTGAATGGCCTTTTCCTGACAATCCTCTCCAGGCTGCAGTCATCCCTGCTGCTTGTGCACCTTTTTCTTCCACACTTTTCCCTTCCACATACATTTCTATTAATGTGCTTTGATACAGCACTTTGGGAACATCCAACTTCTTTTGCAATTACCTTTTGAGGCTTTCCCTCCTTATGGAGGATGTCAATGATGTTTTTCTGCACAACTGTCAGGTCAGCAGTCTTTCCCATGATTGTGATTCCTACTGAACCAGACTGAGAGACCATTTAAAGGCCTAGGAACCCTTTGCAGGTGTTATGGATTAATTAGCTGATTGAGCCTAGAATGTTGAACCTTTTCACAGTATTCTAATTTTCTGAGATTATGGATTTGGGGTTTTCATGAGCTGTAAGCCATCATCATCACAATTATGACAAATCAAGGCTTGAACTATCTTGCTTTGCATGTAATGAGTCTATCTCATATATTAGTTTCACCTTTTAAGTTGCATTACTGAAATAAATGAACTTTTGCACGATGCTCTAATTTTTCGAGTTTCACCTGTATCCCTCTGATACATCTATATCTCTGGAATCTGAGGCACCAAGTTTACATACAATCTTACCTTTCATGTGTGGCTCCAAGAATCATCCAAACATTTTCTGCAAAATGTTAATGGAAAGAATAAATACAAGAACAGGAATAAAAGTAATAGTATTTATTATAAAATCATATATATTTAATTCTTGTCCTGGCTCCTAAAATAATAATAAAATTACATTAATAATAAGAGATGAAGTTGCCTGATTCCACTGCTTCACACAGTTCAGTATTTTCTGCAATTATTGTCAGCATTTGATACTGAATTCTTTTTCAGCAGTCTATGGAAATACCATGGGTTTAAAAAAAGAGAGAGAGAGAAAGAAATATATTAATAATAATGTAGACAAATATTTGATTTCTGACTTCTCCCATCTTTATTCTCCAATCATTTAGTAGTATCTATTGGTACAGATTTTAAACAACATATTCTTCATGTTGATATTTACCTTGCTACACAATCTGTAATATATATATACTTGTTATACTTGCTTAAATTAAGTTGATTATTCAACATAGCCTCTATTATGTATGTTTGCTGTTAGTTTTCCATTGCCATATTTTCTCCAGGTTTATAGTAAGTTCCCAATTATCTGTCATTGGCACTATGTCTGTTTTCCAGTGTTGTGGAAGTAATAAGCCTAAATAAGTCATGGATTTTTAAAAATTTTGTATTGATGTGCTCTGGAATTCTATCTAGTAAAAATATTGAGTTTTCATTTTGAATGTGATCTTTTAAGATTCTCTGAATGGTGCTATGTTGTTTCAACAATTTTGTGATTTTTTGCATCCACCATACACAGTACAATGTTCCTTCTGTCTTATGGCATTTGCAGCACATTACTGTATAATTTGTCTATTTTGGCAATTATTGATGGAGTTCTATACCATCTATAAAACATTTTATACCAATTTTCTCTGAAACCATAGCCAGGAGTAAATTTTATAGATTTGTTCCACAATTCTTCCCATTGTTGTATTGGGACTTTTTCAAGTGTTGCAGTCAATTTACCTTACATGTGTTTATTTGTTCTGCCTCTGTAATGTGTGTGTGTGTGTGTGTGTAAGATACACATACATGGTTTAATATGTGGTTTTGATTCTGTATAAGCATTTCAAATTCTGTCATTTTTCATAACATCCCTTCTTTGTTTTGAGGTCAGATTTTATGTTTCCAATAATTTGTAGGTACATCAGCCATGAAATGTTCTGGTCTTCATTAAATAGTTCTGTTTCTTTAAATCATTCATAGGATCTGAGTGGACCCTATTTGTACATGTAATTATAATCTTCATAATCCAATATAAAAATCATGTCACCAACTAGAACCAAGGCACAGAGTACATTTGAGTTACATTACCTGCATCAGTGAAGTTCTTAATAACCTCTCACAGGTTCTCTCTGTTTGCCTCCTTTTTAAGTAAATGTTCCTTTCTGTATGCTTTACAATAAAGGTCTATTTTTGGCTGATTATATGGCAACTTCTCTGGAATGAAATGTATTATTTTATCATGCCATGGAGATGGCAGTGTGTCTACAGTGCTGTTTGCATTGTCACTTGAATGGCAAGATAAAGATAACCAATTGTTGTACAATCTTAACACCAGCAACACACTTTTGCTTTAGTAACCCTTAGCAAGCTAAAGTTGGAACTAACACACTTGGTTTCCTCCAGAGCGATGCAAATCTTATCCACCCTAATTTTTCTGCCCTATACTTTTGGGACAACCTGTTTGCATAGCACTTGTCTCTTTACCAAGTTTCTTTAGCAAGGACATTTCTATGTGGCTTTGCCAACTTGAGAGTTATTTAGGATTGCATGCCCATCTTACCAATTAAATATAGAACATAACCTTGGAATAGAATGCGGAACAAGGAGTGCAGCCTTAAAAAGCTTTTGACTTCTGACATTGGTTTCCAAAGTTATATTATTGTGTCTTTGCTGGTGCTTGACCTTACCCTGGCTGAGCAGCTAAACAGGCTGAGGCCTGGTTAGTGCTTGGGTGGGAGACTTCCAAAGACCATTCATGTTATTATGTAGAGAAATAAGTTGAAAAAACTTGCCAGAAGAAGGCCAAGAGAAAGAATTGCCCTGTTGCTGCCAAGAAAATTACATGGCCGTACAGAAATGAAGTTTCACTTGTAGGAGATTTTAGCTTTATCTGTACCATTTTTTTTACACCGTAGGACAGCGAATCTTCAGTTTAATTCCTCTTGGTATAATTAATCTTAGGTGTAATGAACAAAATTGGGTCTGAATACCATATAAAAATAATAAAGTCTACCAAATCTGAAGTTGAGTGATTTATGTATATATTATTTGCATCAATTGATGTCATTTCTGTACTTAAACATCAAAAATTCAACTTTAGTGAACATCCAGCATTAATGGTCACTCCTTATCCCAACTGTTTTATAACTAAGCTGTTATTGTTATTTTTCACTGTCATAATTTTATATTTTTTTATTTCATAGTTAAAACACTTTTGGGGATACATTGAATGTTCTTTGTTTTGCTTTACAAAATAAAGAACAAAGAGATCTAAGATAAAATTAATATAATTGAATTTGTTGGGAACTCTTGAGAAAATAATGTTGTAATAAATGATGTCAAATATCATGTTTTTGTTTCCAATCAAGCTCATTTTCAGTAGCATGTATTTTCACATAGCATGAAGGTCATTTATTTATTTAATTACCAATTCAATTTAGGCTCCATCCAGTTCCAACAGACTCTGGGCAGCTAACAATATATTACCATATAAAAAACTAATACAACCCAAAACATATCGGGATCTGGTCACTATATATAGACACAGACAACCTAACGAAGATACAGTACATGCAAAGGGGGCTGCATTCATCTCAACCCAAAACATTGGGAGAACAACCAGGTCCAGTGTAGTGGCCTAGAAGTGGAGCTCTCACATCACAATCAGGAGGCTGTGAGTTCGATCCTAGGTAGAAGCTAATATTTGGAATAGACTCTCCTGCTTAAGAAGGGGGTTGGACTAGATGACCTTCCAACTCTGTTTTCTGTGTTCAATTTGTAGAATGCCAACAGGATGGAGGTCACATGGATTTTGGGTGAATCTTATTCCAAAGGGCAGTCACTGGCATGCTTTTTAAGTCCTAATCGGTGACACTGTTTAATCAAAGGGACCCGGAGCATGACAAGTCTGTTGGCACGTATCATGCAGGCATAGATCATGGGGAATAGGCAGTCTGTCAGGTTACGAGACCATAGGCCATATAGGATTTTCTAAGTAACAGCCAGCACCTCGAACTGCACCCAAAAGAATACTGCAACCAGTGCAACTCACACATCAGAAGTATCACATGATTATCTCTGTCACTGCTCCCCTCACTGCATTCTAGACAAGTTAAAGCTTCTTTTCAGGACAGCCCCATGTACATATGTTGCAATAGCCAAAACTTGATGTGACTAGGGCACAACTGATCTTCTGAATGGACTTCCAATTCAAGAAGACATGCAAGTGGAAAGCCAAAAGGAATTGTGCAAAGACCACAGCTGCGACGTACTCTTCAAATAGATGTGAGCCCAGGAACACTCCCACACTGCACAACACTTTCGAGTGCCAAAACGCTACCCCATCCAAGAAGATTGCCCAAAACAATTATGTAACATAGAACTGAAATTGGAGAAAATGGAAAAAAGCAAAGAAAGAAGGCTGACAATCCTCTGAAACTACCAATTTTGTTCCCGTTAGTTTTATTTATTTTTGAATAATTTCACTAGATTTGGATTGTTCTTTTGGAAATTACATTGAAGGCCTTCTGAGGTGGAAGTCAGACTAAATTTTTCAGATAGGTTTGTAGGACTTAGGGAAATTACCAAACTTGCTTCTATTCCATTTGTTTCACTTTACTGCCATACAATATATCTTCTGATTTTCTGTCATAAGGCATAGTTTAGACTAGAGAACATATAAAGAACTTCCCCTCTTGCTCACATGGATTTATTTTCTTGAAAATATACTCAGGTTTGTAACATCTAAAGCAGGGATGCCCAATATGTGGCCCACAAATTGCCTGTAGCTCTGGAAAGTTAATAATGCAGCCACACAAGATAACAAAAATATTTTTAAAAAAGAAATGAAGGTTGTCATTTATATAATTTAATTATATATTTTATATGTGGCCCAAAACAATTCTTCACTCAATGTGTCCCAGGCAAGCCAAAAGGTTGGACAACTGTGATCTAAAGAAAGGGGCTATTTTTTTTCTGTGGTAAAGAAAAGCGTTTTTCTAATGTGCATTGTCATCTTTTTGGTGTTAATTTTCTGCATATGAAACTTTTTTTTACGTCATACTCAACAGGCTGCCTACAACAAAGCCTTCTTGGGTTAAGAAAAGCATCAATCAATCAATAAGACCAAAGCTAACAATTATGCCTGTCTCTGTTTTGCTGTAGATTTCTAATGCATGTTAACTACCTTTACACATTACAGTCTAGATGCAGTTTCCAATTTTTCACATTCATGTCTCATATTTTATTTGTTTGTTTATTAGTCAATCAAATTTCTTAACCACCCATCTCCCTCACAAAGGGGCTATATTACAATACATATATAAAAGCAACTCAGTTTTCAAGAACAAATGAAACCATTCCTAGACAGAATCATATTACTTAATCAGTATAGTATTTACACTGGGTCATTAAACAGGCAGCTAAATGTCTGAAAGTGAGCACATAACATCAGTCCCTTAAACATCAGTCTCTTTGGGGTAATTTCCCCAAAGCACAACTATCTCCTTGGCCGTGTTTTCAGTCACGCCCCTAATCCCATAAATATATCCTAAAATTAATGCGGAAACAACCCCAGAGTTTTCCCTGAATCCTAAGCAGAAACTAGCAATTAGAAGCTGCATGTTTGTAACTCCATGATGGACCAGTTCCAAGGCATAGAAATCAGTGGAATTTAAGCAGCCCAATGCAATAAACAATTTGCAATCCATGACTAACCATCCATGCAATTGACCAAATAATAAACAAAAGGTTCACCCATATTTCATCTGACATTCTTAGATTTTGAAGGTGCACAGATGTTTTGGTTCTCAAACGTCTTTGTGATACTTTTTCCTTTGGTTGTTCTGATGTTATACTGTAGAACAAGTAGGGATTCTAACAAAATGAATAATATACAAGGAAATGTGCAACACTGGAAAAGAAAGAGACAATACATTGCATTAGTATGCATGGGGGCCAGCTCTAGACATTTTTTTGGTGCCAAAATTATATTCTGCTGCCCCATAAGGTTTGGCTCACCTTCCAATTTTTTGAGGAATTTCAAAAAGGTGCCCTCTTTTTTTTTCTTTTCTTTGACTTTTTGAGTTTTATGATTTTTAGTCTTGGACAATTTTTTTCTTTTCTAGGATATATTCACCTCATTTACAGTGACTCACCATGGGTATGTATATCAGCACCCATTGTTGTCATATGACAACAATTCTGTGAAATTATATTTAACCCTCGAATGTGTGTGTTGCTGCACAGAATGTGCCATTGCATTTTTCTTTGTACAATTTTAATAAGCTGACTCTTTCACTCAAGAATCTGCCTCGTGTCTAGAATTGTGACTATTTTACCTTGGTTCTGTCTTGTATTTTTCCACAAGAAGAAATCTTGCTGGAAAGCACGTATTCAGCTCAGCAGGAAAGCACTGACAAGAAGGAAGTTAAATAAAAGAATAACCCGAGACAATAATGTGTATTCAAATAAGATATGCCTGTCTATAGCAGCTATAGAGGATGTGGCTCATGTCACGTAAACTGGTCTAAAAAGATTAACATTGCATCTCTTTACCTTTCTGTAAATTTCCTCTCTGACCCCCTCCCTTGAATTAGCACAATAAAAGAGGACAGCAAAAAGCCTGGGGGGGAAGAAAGGGGAAGAAGGAGGAGAGAGGAGAAGCAGAAGAAGGGAGCAGGAGAAGGAGAGAGGCCCGGACATTTTCCATCTGTTCCAGGGCAGCGAGGGAATCCCATCTCCCCCAGGCTCAAAGTGCTGCCTCATTTTGAAGATTTCTTGTGTTTTGTGTGTTTTATTTCTTGTGCTTGCTTGGCAATCACTCTTTTGTGAGTCTTGCCTGGCCTCACCCTTGCGAGGGTCCCACTGTCTCGCCCTTGCGAGGGCTACTTTAAATCTCACCCTGGAGAGGGTTATTTTCTGAGAGGAATTCAGCAATCAACCAGAAAGGCGAAACAACAGACCGGTCGCTCAACGCGACATAGAATTAAATCAGATATTTCTAGGGACAGATGACAAATTAATAAAGAAAATTTATAATTACTCATTGAACTTTAAAATGTAAGAAGAACATGTAAAAGAAACTATGATAGTATAGGCCAAAATTTTTGGATATAATATAGAACTAGACAATTGGCAAAAACTTTGGGAAAGAAATTACTCAACAGCATATAAAGAAAACCTTTACAAAATATTCTACAGATGGCATTTGCCACTAGCAAGAATGGCAAAGATGTTCCAAAACATATTGTCAGAGTGCTGGAAATGTAAACAGATACCGGGATCCTATTACCATATGTGGTGGACTTGTCCAACGGCAAAAAAATATTGGTTAAAGATAAAAAGGTGGTTAGAAGAAATGATAGCACAACAAATAGATTTAAAACCAGAATTCATTTTACTGGGTATACTATTGAGGAAATACAACAAAATAATTAAATATTTAATATTACATGTAATAAAGACAGTGAGAATTATATATGCACAAAACTGGAAAAATGAAAGTATACCTATACATGAAAATATAATAAAGAAAATACTAGATTGTGCCAAAATTGACAGGTTAACAATGGAAATTAAGGATAAAGAGGAAACAGAGTATTATTTAACATGGGACTTATTTTATAAATGGTTAGAAAACAGAAGCAGAATTTAGTAAATTCATAATTAGCGATTATTCTATTAATAAAATAGAAATGTATGTATGTATGTGTACACACACACACACACACACACACACACACACACAAGCATTACACCAGTGGTGGGATTTTTTTACTACTGGTTGTGTGGGCGTGGCTTGGTGGGCGTGGCAGGGGAAGGATACTGTAAAACCTCCAGTCACAGGTGGTATTTGCCAGTTCTCCGAACTACTCAAAATTTCTGCTACTAGTTCTCCAGAACTGGTGAGAACCTGCTGAAAACCACATCTTTATTACACTATAAGCAATATTAACATTGGTTTACATTTGATTATAAATTGTATAGAATGACTAGAAGTTAAGATTATATTGTATATTATGAGAATAATGGCTATAATTATGGTGTATAATATTATGTGTGTTCTAAAGAGATTTGATACAGACAGTATATTGTCATTGCAGAAATGGAAATGTGTTGTATAATAAAGGAAAATGTATAATAAAATAATAATAATAATAATAATAATAATAATAATAATAATAATAATTAAAAAAGAGAATCTGCCTCGCAGATATTTGTCTTGATTTAGTAAAATTATCAGCTTTCTGAAGCCTGTATCTCAGTTGTGTGCTGCAATTTTTTTAACAACCAGTTCTCTGCCCTAATGACTGGCTGGGTGGGCATGGCTGGGAGAGTCATGTGACTGAGTGGGTATGGCCAACTCTATGCCACTTTTGTGGGCCATACTTGTATGGGACAGGCAGGGCTGGGGAGGGAATCCAGGAGTCTCCGGTAGAGGGGGGCGGGAGGAAAGAAAAATCCAACCTATTTGTGTGTGTGTCTGTGTGTCTCTGTGTGTGCACGTGCGTGACAGCGAGAGAGAGCATGCCACTGCCAGCCCTGATACAACTCTCCAAGATTGAATTGGATTTCTCTCTCTCTCTCCCTTCCCCCTCCCCCTGTTTTAGGGAGGAAGCCTGCATCAAACTAGACTGGGAAAGCTGGCTGCGAGAGGAAAAGAAGCCGTGTGAGCTGGACCCAAAAGCTTCCCTCACCCCATAAGCAGCAACCTCACACTCTCCCCTCTCTGCTAGCCCCCTTATTCGATTCAGGGGAGAGTGCTACACAGGAAGAGGATCACACAGAAATGCCACCCCCTTCTCCCACTCCATCCCTGTTGCTGGGCTCTCCCGTGGGAAGAAAGGGGCTAGCAGAGACGGGAAGAGTGCGAAGTTGCTGCTTCTGAGACGAGGGGACCCTGGACAAGTCTGGGTCCGGCTCACCTGGCTTCTTTTTCTCTCACAGCCAGCTTTTTCAGGCCGTTTTCAGGTCCATTTTCAGGCCGTTTTTAATGCCCGAAAAATGGCCTGGGTTATTTTTTTTCTGTTTTTCAGACCATTTCCAAGTTGTTTTTTGGACTTGAAAATGACCCCAAAATGGCCAGAAAAACTGGCCAGAAAATGCACCCCAAAACGAGGCCAAAAATGGGCCAAAAACCAGGCTGGAAATAGCCAGCAGAGTGCTGCAGGAGGCCATGGGGGGTAAAAATGAGATGCAGGGGGGCCGCAGGTGGACCCCCATACCCCATTTTGGCCAACAAGGTGCTGCAGGAGCCTCTGTCCTACCCGCCCAAATCCTGTCAGCCCGCAGAGAACTACAGTGCTGATCTGGCCCTCGAAGAAATCCAGTTTGACATCCCTGTATCAAATGAACTCAGACACCTGAGTGATGTATTACAGTTCCATACTGAACTACTGTATAAAGAAAGCCTTCTGGCTTTGTTCACACAATTCATTAATCTACACACTACCTGGTAACATTTTAGTCTGTCATGCATTCAGCCCAAGAAATCAACTGAAAAAGGACAGGAATGGGACTGCCTTTTAACTGTCATAAAAATCCATCTGGAAAGACTGACTTTTATAGCAGGAATATTAGTGAACCATTATTCTTATGTATGAGTAATGTATCAGGGATAATTTTGTGGAGAAATTTCATTTGCTATTTACCGCAATATATGAGACTTACTATCAGTTAGAGCAGAATAGATAGTAGAGGATGCAAATCTGCAGCACTTCTTCAATTATTAAAGCAGCTGTGTTATCTTGATTGTTATCCTGGCTGCTTTGCAAGGTAGTCCCACTAGATACTTCCTTAGGATTCTGCTTTAACAATCCAAACCAAGAAGCTTTGCTTGCATGTACTAAAGCAGCATTTCTGAAGGAGCCCTACACACCCTTAATAGATAAGGCAGGAAACTTCAGAGTAGGAAGGGACTCTTCATCTTTTGTAATGGGGCAAAAGAAGAACTGTGTGTGTGTGTGTGTGTGTGTGAGAGAGAGAGAGAGGGAGAAATAGCTTGCCTGGCTATTTTTGCTGAATATGACTTTAGGCCAGACATTACCGTATGTTTCTGCTCAACTTACCAAATAAGATTCTTTTGAGAAGAAAATGGGCAGTTCATCTGCCTTGGAGAAAAGCACTGGAATAAAAATACAACACACACACATACACACACACACACACACACACCTTCAAATTGTGAGGGTCATGCATTCATATAGGCACAAGTGCCACTGAATATAAGACTTCTAATATATTAAGTCAACCTCTAGAAAAAGGGAACTTTTTGAGTGTTGATTAATAACAATAAATGTTTATTTTTCCTCTTGAAAATTGCATTTTATGAACACAAGCTTATGATGCCAATGTTTACTTTTGTTTTTGGCAATTGATCTTTTTCTAAATACTTGTTTGGTTTGGCTGGCAGACAGGCAGAAATAAACTTTGTCTAGATATGGTGTAATTGTTTAAGTGATGGTCATTTAGCTTTCAAGGAGGAAAGAAAGAATTTTATGATTAATGCTTGAAGCAGAAAGTTTACCTTCTTGTGGAACTAGAGGTACTGCATCAAAAAGGACCATAGGCGAAACAAGAAATAAAGGTGGCCATTATGCCACTAAGCCCCATCTGTTTTATAGAGACATTGGCATTGCATTAGCATGTCCAAAGGCCAGTCTTCAATTGTACTTCCACAAACATCATCTTGGCACCGCTGACTTGAGATCACATTGCTAACATGCAATGGATCATATAAGTAATACTTTAGTTACTGTAATAAATAAACTGGGCAAGATTTGAGAGCAAGGCTTTCCACACCTTAAAATCAGTGTCATCAAGTTTGGGCCAGTGGTTTCTGTAAGGAACCATGGGGGATCTTTTAAATTTGGGGGGAATATTTGACTCCCTTGGAAAAAAGTATTAGTTGAATAAAATATCACGCTGAGAGTATAGTGGCTGCTGAGATAATGTGGAGGGAATGCCAAGTTAGAAACCACTTATTGTCCACAGGAGTAAGGGAATTAAGGAAGGCACCAGAGGGGCTGCAGCTGGATCTCCCAAGAGAAGCTGTTGGGAGGACACTTGAGGAACCTCTAAGGAAGCCAGGGCTCATGCAATGTTGTCTCATGACTTTAATTGTTCCTGTATTTCTTGACCCCTTGGTTGCCGCAATTATTAAAGAGAAGGTGAGAGAATCAGGATGTTTTTATTTCTCTGGACCATAAGGCAGAGATATTTTTTTTTTGGCTTGTTTTCCCCTCCTTCACCTTCTGTCACTAGGGAGCCTCCTTTAACAAACTGGCAGAACATTTTGGATTTGAGGAGAATTGAACAAAAGGAAAGCATGCATTTGTGTAGTACTGTACAAGATTGTGTTGATGTACTTAAGAGTTTTGACAAAAGAAGGAATGGCAACATTACTATCAAGCAAGGGCAGCACGAACTGCTCTAGTTGTCATAAATTCCCCTGCGAGTAGACTTTGGGAAAAGTAAATAACAGAAGTCTGAAACTAGAAAAAAATAATCCTTTAAGAAGATTAACAGATATGGACCAAAAGGAAAGAACATGCATTGTCACCTTGGGATTAGTGTCACTGTGGCCCTTTTACAAATGAATGAATGGTGATGTAATCATGCAATCATCACCATTCATCATGAATGGTGATGTAATAAATCCTCTAACCCATTTCATAACCTGTTTCTTAGCAGAAATTTGCAACTGGAAACATTTCATTTTCATAGATAGATAGATAGATAGATAGATAGATAGATAGATAGATAGATAGATATAGATATAGATATAGATATAGATATAGATATAGATATAGATATAGTATGTCTATATTATGTAATAATTACACTATTCTTTATAAAAAGCAGTAACATTTTCCACTAAGATATCAGGTTGTGTATCTGTATCTGGCTCTATCATCTGGTCAGGAAATCAGGGAAGACTGTGGGGATTTGTGTATGTATGTGTAAATACATTTATCGTTATGAGAAATGTTTACAAGTGTGTCATGTGGACACTTGGTTCACTTTCTTTTGATTCATAGGTATGATATTGGGAGCCTCATGAGTGTGGCATGATTCTTTAATATAGGAGTGGATCCTGAATTGGGAAACAAATGTTATTCCTGAGCCATGTATGCTACTTTATGAGTTCACAAAGCACAGTTGACTGTATGTCTTTCGCATATGTGTTACTGCAATTCAGTGATTGGCTATAATAATAGAATATTGCAAGCCTGATTTTGCTGTACTTCCTTCTCCTTCAGTGTACTTCCTTCCTTCAATGAATTAAGGAAGTATCTGTTTGAGTTGTTTCTGAATGTTATTTGGACATTCTGGAATTCAAAAAAACGCCTTGTTGCCTTAGCAATGCAATCTGCATATCTCCATCAGGGCCATTTTCCTTATTCTCTACATCAAGTTACATCCGCCTCTACCATAGAAGGATTGAACCTGCCTTTCTGGCGAGGGAATACCTTGGGGAGGTTTCTTGAGAGCCCCTTTTTTTCTCTGAGGACTTGGGTGATAAGCCAAGTCTTCAGAGTGACTATCTCCTACTTTGGAACTCAAGTCTGTAAAGCTCCCTGCTTTGCAGTTTTTAAAAGAGCTTTAAAGACATCTTTAACCCTAGATAAGATTTATTGGTGTCTTTCTTGGGGTAATGTTTACTTTTAGTGTGGGCTTTTTAAAGGTAATTTTGATGTATTTTATTGTTGCATTTATTAACCTTTTATACTCCACCAAGATTCTTTTGAGTTGAGCAAGCCTTAAATCCTATAAAATAAGGGAAGAAATGAAGGAGGGAGGGAGGGAAGGGATTACCTGAATTCCAGCAATTGAACTATTTTCCTTCTAAAAAAATTTAAAAAATCAATATATCCCCAAAATGTATTTGGTGTGGAAACATTTGTTTTCTTCATAATTGCCTTCCCATGAACCTGACAAACTAATCAATCTCTTCACTTATAATGGAAGAGCTTAAAAATGGTTGTTTACATGGCAGGGTCCTGAACCTTGCCCGGTCTGGGAGCCAACAATTACACATCTTTCACTGGGGCTATATAAGAACCCAGAATGGTCTCTTTAATATCAAATATCCTCAGAAGTTGTAATTCTATGTGAGGATCTTGGAGACAGGAAGGAAATCAGCAGATCGGACAGCTGGCATATAGAATATGCCTCAACTTATAGAAGGGGGATGGAGTAACGGAAGTGTGTATTACCTTGGAGAACAAGGGGAAGAGATGCTGACAATCAGCATCAATAATCAGATAAAAGAGACAGGAGCCCCCAGTGGCTTAATGGTCAGAGAAAGAAACTTAAGAAGGGCCTGCCCTAAAAGTTCAAAAAGTTAAAAGTGGTGGCAGGAAGCTTGTAAATCCAGATGTGCAAGATTTTGTTAACATATCCTTACAATAAATACAATTAGCTCATCTAATCATATTTCCTGACTGGTTTACTTGGGGGGTTGAAAAAGTGGGAAACATTTCAAAAGGCACTCTCTCTAGTTTTCCAGACAGTAAAAAGAGAGGAGAAATACTTTTGCCCTTGCAAGTGTCTGTTAATGTAACATAACAATAAAGAGGTGGTACTCTTGGTTGTGCATCTTGTATGGAGTATCTTGCAGGCTTAACATCAGTAGGCATCAATAGATAGTGACCACCATGTAGCTACATCCAGAGAGCATTTCTTAAGGGCTCCATTTTAGTGTGGAAGGAAGCATTCAAGTGGTTTTCAGTGGCAATTCATATTGACTGTATTGCAATAATTCCTACACTAGGTCATCTAGGCATAAGTAATTATAACAAAATGACTCTTAGTTCAGGAAAGTATTAGCAATTGAAGTATGTGGGAAGGCTTTCTTGCCCATAGCTGCTACCTTTCTTTTGAGCAGGAGCTGTGAGTCGAGGAAGATACTGCAATTGCTCAGCAGTTTTATATGGGAAAGCATGACCGTCTCTAGCACCATAAAAAAAAACTATGAAGTCATAGCCACTTGGTCTTCTCAGGATTTAGTTTAATTTTGTTCTTCCTCCTTCAGATATCAACAGACTGTAAGCACAGCATACTGATGAGAAATGACCCACTCATAATTGATGACCATACAGATGTTAAACAGAAGCAAAGAGACTGTCAAGCCCTGAGGCACCTCTAAGCCTTTAAAATGGACTTCTCCATACCTGACAACTGTGGCAGGAATCATATGTAGAAAAGGAAATACACAACATTGTGCCACCAAACCCATGGCTGATCTGATCCATAAAACAATCATGATGAAAGCATCAAAAGTCACCAAGAGATGAAGAAGAAGAAAAAAGATAGTTACACTATCCCCATCCCAGTTTTGCTGTGTCATCAAGTGATTATCAAACATCACCCAGCTCCATACAATGCAACAGTGGCTTTTTGAAGAGGGAGTGTACTTTCTTCTCATTTAAAGTAAGCAAAACCACTCTTCTTTCTAGGATGAATTTGCTCAATGACTCTTTATTGCCTACAAAGGGGGTGTCTTGGAAGGCCTTTAGTTTAGTTTACTTTGTCATACACTGAAAGAAGGAGCAGTTAGCCGCAGCATCCATATGCGCAGCCACCTTGAAAACCATTTACCAAGTAGGAGAGACAAAGATCCCATAAACAAGTGGCCAGAACCTGGATGTATGTCATTTTGAGTTAGTTTTGGATTCCTGATAACTGACTGGACAAGTCTCCGCAGTTTTCTTGACAAGGTTTTTCAGAAGTGATTTGTGTTTCCTTTTTTTTAGGGCTGAGAATGACTAGCCCAAGGTGCGGTGGCGTAGAGGTGGAGCTCTCGCCTCACAGTCAGGAGGTTGTGAGTTCGATCCTAGATAGAGGCTAATATTTGGAATAGACTCTCCTGCTCAAGCAGGGGGTTGGACTAGATGACCTCCGAGGTCCCTTCCAACTCTTGTTATTCTATGTCTAAAATCCCCCAGTTGGTTTTGTGCCTAAAGCAGGATTAGAACTCAACTTATCCATTTCTAGCCTGGTACCTTAACTACTACACAAGACTGGCTCCTATCCGCTTCTTAAAGAGTCATAGAATCAAACATGAGAGTACAGGATTAAACCATTCTTGACCAGTTCAACAACATTTGCCTAGTCAAGGTTTGTATTAGGGTGGATCTGAGCAACTTTATCTGCCAGATGCCCAAAATATTTCTAACAGTAGCTAGTAGCTGTAGATATTCTTGTGACTCCTCCCTCCCCAGCAAGAAAACAGGCCACTTTAAGCAAGACCTCAGATTGGCTACCTGCAAATGCAAGAATAATTGCACTTTGTGCCCATTGCCAAATATAACCCCTAACATCGGTTCATGCACATGCTCAGTTGAGTTTCCACTTCACTTTTTTCTAGCAATGCTCTAGGAGTCATTTCCCAAATCTTCTATTAAAAAAAACCCAGAGAGCCTGCAATGATTGATGAACATATAAAATTAAAAATAATCCAAGCCAAGGCTCTCATCATACAGCCATTCCAAGCAGAGACTAAGGCCTCAGGTGAACTGCCTAGTTGAACTGCCTAACAAATCACTGGGAAAATTCTCAAGTTCCCTCTGATACCCATCTAGATCCATTAGCCACCTGGGTGGACTGATAGATCCTACCTCCATACAGGGGTAGGCATGCGGAACAGAGCACCCCCAGCAAGGGGAAAGTACTGATGGTAATAATATTCTATACCATCAGATCAAGTCACTCTGTCTTGAAATTAAAAAAAACAAAACAGGTCTAGTGTGTGATCATTTGTGAATTTTGGCCCTTAATACCGTAACTTGGCCAGGTCAATAGTTGCTATTGCAGTCATGAATCCCAACCTTATCTTAAACATCTATGCATTTGCAGTCTACAGCCCTGCTTTCTCTTGCATATATTAACAGTGTCTTTTGGGTTATTAGCTGAAAAAGAATCTTTCACTAAGAAATAAAGAATTCCAAAAGTTAGAAATAACAAAAATATCTTCTGGATAGGTTTGAGAGGCCCTAGCCAGAATAGCCAGGAGTTACTACTGATTAAAATTCTAACTCAGATTCAATTTCAAAACATCTCAAAACTGCTGGATTTTAAAATCTAGATGATATGCTATACATTTTGCCCTGAAGCCATCTTCTAGAGCAGTAAATACCTACACCTTTTAAACTTTTTTCATAGAAAACGTTAAGAGCTAAGAAGTTCAAGCATTCTTGCAAAACTTTGCAACACTTACTTTGCTTCAACTTTCATCCTGATTCACAGCACTCTTATTTTCACAATCTAATAGTCGTGTATGGGAATGTGTGCACGTGCCAATATGTGGGAGGCAAACTCGGTTAAATTCAATGAGACCTGTTTCTAAATAAACGTCTCTTTTGAGGAAATTTAGCAACAAGCACAAACAGGGTTGCACGCTGTTAAGAAAGCAGTTGTGTTCTCCCCAGGGCAGGCCGAGGGTGAATGAATCTTTTCAGTTTGCTTTGAAATAAGAATCATCTTGCTTGCTAGTATTTATTCCCTCTATTTATAAAATTGTATCTTAACATAAGAGGAACTTTAGAGATGTGTTTAGGATTGCCTTGTCAATGTCGCCCAAGAATATGTGTGTGTGCGCGTGGGGGGGAATTAGGGTGACGGGGTACCCTCAAAGCCAAAGCGTATCATTCTGCAACTTGCTTTTCTCGACGCGAGAAAACATGTGATGCGATAAAACAGACTCGAGAAGGGAACGGATCGGTTTCTGGCGTCCTCATGAACTGCCAATGGACAACAGCGTGCGCTTTCCCTCAGACCAGTTTATTGAACGTGAATGGGAAAACCGTCCCCAGCAAGCACCGAGGCCGCCAAAAGTGCGGGGAGGCCCCGAGG
This sequence comes from Pseudonaja textilis, assembly GCF_049901715.1. Taxonomy (NCBI): domain Eukaryota; kingdom Metazoa; phylum Chordata; class Lepidosauria; order Squamata; family Elapidae; genus Pseudonaja; species Pseudonaja textilis. The sequence continues at coordinate 38,205,096 of NC_141995.1, forward strand.
ACGTCTCCCACAGACCGGCACGCCAGGGATCACGTGCGGCGCCCCTCGCTTCTCGGACCGAGACCGCCCGGGCTGCCTTCCGACGTTCCGTCGCGTCGCGCGATTGACCGCCTTTGGCATTGCGTGGTTTTCGCCCACCTCCTCCCCTCCTATTGGTGCGGACGCCAACCGGCTCGCTTCGCTTCTAACTGGTCCTAGTGTCTCTCGCGTCCCTGCGCTTACTGGAAAGGCGGGCCTGGCGCTACGCAAGACACTCGGCTGCGCCGCCTCCGTTTCGTGCGCTGTTTTCTTTCCCACTCTTTTTTTTTTCCCTTTCTCCTCCTTCCCTCCCTTTCGGGGCGACTTAAATAGGAGCGCCGGGCGCTCCCGTCGCAGACCGCTCGGGCTGCATAAGTGGTGGCTGTCCGCTGACTTGCGCCCAGGGAAGCGTGCCCGGGAGGAGACAGGACGGAGAGGAAAGCAGGTGGGTGAGCCAGCCAGACTGTCACGCCGCAAGCGAGGGGAGCTCCCCCCCCGTCCCCTTCCTCAGGCTTCTGGAGGGCAGCGGGGCTTTTCCCGCTGTTTCACTCGCTGCTGCCGCCTTGCCTGCCCGGGCGGACCCTGGTCCCTTCTTCGGACCAGCTTAACCTGCCCGGCCGGCGCCGCAGTTGCATCTCTGGCTGCGCCGGGAAAAGGGGGCGGGGAGCCGGGCGCGTAAAGGAAAGCAGCCGCACGTCAGGGAGCCGGGGGCACGAAGGTGGGGCCTCCCACTTCTCTAGGCCGCTTTGGAGAGGCGCTTTCTCTCCCCGGCCCCTCGGATCAGACAAGGACTGCAATAGGATCTTTCCTAGGTCGGTATTGGCTTGGATGCAGCCTATCAGCGCGGGCAGGAAATGGGTTATATTGCGGCGATGCTTTCCTTTGGGTTGAACTAAGCCCCCCTTTGGGGCGTGGGGTGGGGGGATGTTCGGGACTATTGGATTTCGGGGAGATAAAGGCACAGATGTTTGCAATGGGGAGGTGGAAGTGGTTTGGCTTTTGTTCTCTTGAACGCACCTATCCTGCATCGGGACCTTGGATTGCAGGAGTGTTGTTAGGTGGGATCCGTGTGCCTTTCCTCCACCGCATTTGGAAAGGACATCAGTCTTTCGTTCAAAAACTTGATATTTAGGCCTGTGAGAAGGACTGAGTCAAATGCTGTCCCCTTGCCATAAATTCGTTCTATCTGAATTTGTCAAGGGAATTATATTTCTCTGGTTGGCTTAAATCACATCTGTTTGATGGAGAAGTCCTGCAGTGGCAAGATAATTCGTAGTTATGGCACTTTGCCTATGAACTCCTAGGCAAGACCTCCACTATGTCTTGTAATGCCTCTCTATTTCCCACTGCTTTTTCCATCCCTTTTGATGCTTCTGGAAGTACCTAGTGCTTTTCAGAATTACAATTAAAATGTTGATTTTTCTTTGTCTATATTTCCAGAGATTAAATTGCTCCAGATATGATCGCATTCCCTGGAGTAGATTACAGAACCTTTTGTTCTTGTTTCTGCTGCTGCTACTAATGTGGCTGTAATTAACCAAGCCTGTTGCTTCTTCGCAGCTATCAACATTGGGATTTTCTTCTTCAGGAGAAAAGGCTGGGCGTTTATTCCTTTGCTCAAAATATCACCGTATTGGAGGCTACTATTCAGGAACAGCCAGATCACATTTAACATTTATTAATGATGTCTGGTCTTGACTATTTTAGTTTGATGGCCAGATTCTAGTCATGGGATTAAAAAGAGAGAAGTCTGCTCTTCTGGATTAGTAGCTGGACAAAGAAGAGGAAGCAAGGAAAATACATGGTGAATTCTTCCAGTGGCAGATTAAACCAATAATATCTCTGTGTACTTGTATTAATGCTTCAAAATGAACCCTCCAAACTCAGATCAGGGATTCAAATTACAAACAGTGTAAGGTTCAGTTTAATAAAGCATAGACAAATGCACAGTGGGCCAAAAATTAATCTCTTTTCACATATGGGTTCTGAATTGGTGACAGGCATCCAGAAAAAAAGATCAAAAGTTTGTGGTTAAGCACTCTACAGTTGCTATGGATAAAAATGCCACAGATAAAAATGTATACGTGGTCTGTAAAAGCTGTAAGGGTTGATGAAACATGCATCATCACCTGTTATGCCAAAACATGTTTTAAAGACTTGCTTTGAACATAAGATGCAAGTATGTAAAGGCAGAGTTTTTGTCATTGTACATGTGTCATCATTTTGATGGAGTCTTGGTTGGCTGGACATGTTTGTGCTGCATGGGATATCATTAAAAAGGGATATAAATAAATTTGCCAGTATCTTAATTGTTGATATAATCATTCCCTGTGTGTGGAGAAAGAGGGGAGGGAGGGAGAGAGGGGGGGGGAGAGGGGAAACCGCCTCACATTTAATCTAGGAATTTAAAAGACTAAATAGAAACAGGATAGTGATGGGTATAATTATGCATGGAGTGGAAGGTTTTGTGTTTTGTTTTGTTTTGTTTTTGTAATACTGAAACCCATAGTCCTCCAATGCTGAGAGATTGAACAGGAAATACTTTTCCTGCAGCTACCTTTGATTTATCGAATTTGCTATACCAAAGTATAGTGGCAGTCAGCCACATTTTAACCTGTTTTTATTCATGGAGAAAACTGCTATTAAATTTTACTAAAAATGGGTACTATACATTATCTCTAGTTTCGGATAAAGCATGTAATAATATACCATATAAAGCCCTAATGCCTGGCCCGGGGTTGTCTTTACAGACAAGTCTCTTTGGTCATACTAATGGCCTTTTTGTGGTTTCCAATATACCAATTTCTCAAGGTTTTGACACTAATGCTCTGAAACTCATGTTTGTTTGCCTTTATTGAAGTGCTGCTTAAATACTACTGAGAACAGAATTTGTGGCCTAATTATCTGCTCTTCTAAAGCAATGCAGAGCCAGCAATTAATTGTGATGTTTGTTCAACCACTTACATCTCCTTATTAAGGTGCAACATGTTAGACTTACTATTACGTTTGGCAGTGTGATAAAAATAAATACTGGGTCGGATCTAGGTTATGAATATGCAAGAAGGTGAAACAACGTAAATTATTCTTTGTCTTTGAAGTTTAGGTACTACCAACCCTGTCTCAAAGAAATAAAACTTGCTTTCAGGAAGGCAAAATCTTAGAGGGAAAAGCTTGTTTATTGTTATGGATTTTATAGTTATGTGGTATTTGTAAAATCATAGTATATGAAGGGGTAGTTAAACCATTTGTCTATTCAAGTCTAAATAAAGCATTTATGACAGATGGTCATCCATCTTCTGCTTAAATACATCCAAAAGATAAGAACTTGTCACCTGCATGGGTTCGGCTGTCCAATCATCCAATTATTTCTACTGTTTGAAGTTTTCCAAAAGGTTCAACAAGAATCTGCCTTCCATATTGTATGGATCCAGAAAAGAAATCCATAAAGACAATGAGTTCTCAGAATGTAGCTTATAGCAATATTTAATTTCTCAAATGAGGCATGATAATGCTCTTTTCATAAGCTAAGATACTATTTTAATAATTGTTTTCAATTACAAAGGAATACAAATGTGGAAAGTGTTCCATTACATATTTTGCTCTTGTCGAATGCCCCCTGATTAAAATACGGTTAATGTTTCTTGGAAACTACAGAAAAGTGCTCAGTCTGTTGTTTATTGGATTAATGTTTGTCTAATTCAAGCAGCAACATACCCTGTTTCTCCAACAATATGGCCTCCCCCAATAGGAAGTCCCAGCATGTTTTATAGGCATGAAATGAAATTAAGCCCCTCCCCCCAAATTAAGGCCTATATTAAAACACGTGAAATGGGAGGGAAAGGTGGGGGGGCTTGCCATTAGGAAGTACTTTTGTTGCACACCCGGATATGGTGCTGCCTGCGTTAACCCCGATACGAAGTGCCCCACCAACACTGAGGTCAACATCCAAGTCGCCGCCCGCCCGAAGATGGGGGGGGGCAATTAAGTCACCCCCGAAAAGACGGCCTAGCCATTTTTTCGGGGCTCAAACAAAAAAAAGACCCGGCCTTATTATATGAGAAACACGGTAGCTATAATAATGCCCGGTGTTCAGTTGAAAAAGTATTTAAAAAGAAGGGCAAGAATGCAGAAGTTTCTGTTTCAACTTTCTTTGAAAAGCTAAGTAGGACTTCATAAAAATTTTGCTGAAGTTGGTGATGTGAAATTTTGCTCAAGTATATGTTAGCAAAGCATCCAAAATAACCCATAACATGCTTTTGGTTTTTCTGAATGGTTTTCTTTTAGAGGCTTCGGGAATTTTAAATTTGATGCCAACTAGTTTGCGCAGCAATGTGTCTTTTAACTCTAAAATTTAGTTCAGTGCCTCGTCAGGAATAGAAGACAGCTGATCACATGGAGGACATATTTTATATTTCCTATATTTAACAAGAGGAACTAATGGTCAGCTCTGACATGTTCAGCCACTAAAATTTTTGTGCAATATCACAGATTCTTTTTTTAAATGTTTCTAGATTCATTCCTGCTTGGTGCTGTAAGTGGGAAGGGGAGGTCTTTTCTTACTGTTGCTGACTGATAGTATGTCAATGAATTTAAACAATTTAAGCAGTTACCAACCCATAGCAATATTTAACTGATCAATTGATTCCCTGCTTTAATTTTATTAAGGCAACCAAGGCAAAGTAACTTTAGCTGCATAAATTTTTTTTTAAAATTTCCTCACACTGGGGCAACTGCGAAAAAAAATGCTTCTGCTAATCAAACAGAAGATGGTCAATGTCCATGAGATCTCCAAGCTGAGGGACAGAAGAACCTGGTAGGTTGTTTTGCCCATGTTGGCATGAATTGAACATTACCTTTGATTGACTTGGCAGTAGTTTTAAAATAACATTTGATAGCTCTCCTTGTTTATGTCCCAGGTTGAGTTATTAAGCAAAACTGGACTTCTGTCCCAGGATTGGGCTGTTAAGTAATTGTCTTGCAGAATGCCATTTCAGAATAATGGAAAAGTGTCCTCCTTCAGCTGACGTTTCTCAAAATTTGATGTCTGTCAACTCCTCCACAAAACTTAAGATAGATTTTTCAGATATTGGCATCTCCACTAGTTTAAAAATGGGGAAAGAGCTGCAGAGGAATTAATGCAGTGCTATGATTAATTTGAATAGCATATTTTTCACCCCATTCTGAAAGTAATGAATGAAGAGCGTGGTTGCTAAAAGTGTCGTACTTATCATGGGGTGGAGCTGATTTCTAGAACAATGATCCTGATTAAACAAGTCATTATACATTCACACACGCCCCCTTCAACTTAATCAGCAGAGCTAGAAGGAGAAAATTCATTGGCTCCTCTGGGGTAGCACTATACTGAAGAAATTGGCAGTTGCCCTTGAATGATGTCTGCCTACTGGCAGACAATAGAAGAGCATTCTGCCCTCTGTAAATAGATGATTGTACTTGGCAAAAGGAGGAGGAGGAGCTTGGAATGAGTACACTGAGTTAACTTGGATGAGGGTTGCTAAGCTGAGCGCAGCTGAAAAGACCACATTTTGGCTGATTCAGTATTTTACTTAGGCGTGTGTCAAGGGGCTTTTTTTGGCTGGAAGCATGGTATTCATTTGACTAGCTGAGCAAGATATACGAGACAGGGTTAGGGCTTCCTGTACATAGCTCTTTCGCCGACGGGTTTCTAAAGCTAAAAGTTTGGGTAAATAGATGATGATCAAATTATTTATTGAATTAAAGTTATAGCTATGCATGTATCATCAAAAAGTTTGCCTCACCCAGCATTTAGGTATTTGCTGCTTGGACAACAGTATTAGAATAGCCCATAATATGCCTTTGGTTTTGACTTAGACACATGAATCTTAAGAATTGAAAATAAAAACACTGCATAATAGTGCCTTTAGAACAGCCATATTATAGCTCAATACCTAATGTGAGCTTCTCCTATGGGTGTAAGAGAGGCATAAGAGAAGTGTTTGTGTGTTTGATATTTATGTGAAATGAAGAGGTTAGATTAGATTAACCAGTTTTTCACGGCCTGTTGCCCACTGCATTTTTGGGATCCTGGCCATGCTGGCTGGATACTCTGGAAAAAGAAGTTTGGCCATTGGATCCTAGAAAAATTAAGAGCCGTATCTATTCATATTAAAACCTGATGTACTTTAAAGTATTCCTGTTGGATAACATTTAGGGTTTTTTCTTCTTTTCTTTTCTTACCAATCTAATGGCCTTGCTTACAGAAATACTTGTAAGGTACAACTACTTAGATATGACTGGAAAAACACTCAATAAATTGACTGAGCAAAACCTTATCTTTCATTGTCATATTTTTAAAGTGGTTCACAGGCAACTTTACACTTTAATGTATGGAAATATGTGCTGCAACAGTAAACAGCAGCTTTTCCATAGAGCTGTCTCGAGTGTCCAGGTTGGGAGGAGCTCCAGTCTCGGCTCTCAAAGGCTGAGCTTGAGATTGAGGCACGCCTCTCACCATCACGTGGTCCTCCGGGCGCGCCCCAGTTTTTTGCTCAGCCTCGTGGCAGTCAGGCTGGTTTTCCTTTTGCTCCTGGTCGTTCTAGCACCTTGTGTTTTCTTTTTTTTTTTGATCAACTTGGACTCTCAGACAGCGCAGGAAACTGAGGTTTGAGCTCCCTAGGGAGCCTTTTTCTTCTAAGGGGAATTGTTTCACTATCCTTTTAAGGGAGAATCCAGCGCTTCGAGCGCTGCCCCCTCCGATTGCTGCCTTTTCGCTCCGTGCGAAGCTGCATCGTTTCTTTCCTGCCTGTTTTTGTTCTTTGGCCGTTTCCCCCCACGAACGCCCTCTAACCCAGGGAGATGCTTCCCTGCCTCTCCCAGGTACTTCTTTGTGGCCTCCGGGCCTTTTAACTTCTCCTGGGTGATAGCCGCCGCTGGGGATTGCCTCGTCATTGCGCCCTCCATTTTGGGCTCCCTGTGGCGTCAGCCATCTTGGGAGTGGCAGGAGTCGCCGCCATCTTGTGTGTGGCCGCATGGCCGGGCGCCATTTTTCAGAGGCCTATAACAGGGTTTTTCTTAATGTTTTATAGGCAGACTCCAGACTGCCTATATCCTTGCCTGTTTGCACTTAGTTTCTATCAGGCTAACCAGGGTTAGTTGGCTCTGTAGCCCTTCCCCCAGCAGGCGAGTTAGCAGCTCTGCCATCCCCCTTCCCCGGTCCGTCCGGCAGGGGTAGCTGCCTGGCGTTCAACTTTTGGCTAATTGGCTTCTGGGCTAGGCCCTGCTGTGCAACAGCCTCCTATTTTAAATACAAAAAAATTTTTTTGATCAAAAGGGGGGTGCGAAACGTGCGCTAGGATACCCGGCCTCTACGTAGGCCGCATCCAAACGTGCATCTGTCCGAGGACCCGTGATGGCATTTTACTTTAAAATTTTTGGTTGGTAGCCCCAGGGACGCCTGCCACTGCTCGAGGCCTACCTGCAGGCCGCATTGTGTTTGATTCCTGGGCAGATCCTTGGAATGTCCAAATCCCTGCTGGTACCTTGCAATCCTGCCTTGGTACTCCTCTAGATATAGGAGTCTACTGGCTACACAGTCTCTCCCCAGCAAGGGAGGTAGCAGCTCCGCCATCCCCTTCCCGGTCCGCCTGGCAGGGCGGTTTTTAGGCGTCCATCTTTGGCAAATGGCTTCTGGGCTAGGCCCTACTTCTCAACAACGTGCAAAGCACCTCTGTTGCCCTTGACCTAGGGGGTGCGAAAGCAGTACTGGGTTTCCGGCCCTTGCTTAGGCTGTGTCCAGCCTTGTTAATCACCTCACGTTAATCAAGAACTTTCCCTCCTTTCTCCTCTCCAGATGGCAGACGACAATGCATCTCGTGGCACTTCACTGAAGGCCAAGGCTAGAGTCTCACCACCTGCGCAAACAAGCACAGGAAACATCCAAAGCCTCTCAAAGGGATGCCCTTAGGCGACACAGGGCCCTTGAAAAGGAGATTGACAGATGCTCTAAGGAGTCAAGCTCTGTGCCTCTGGACCCTTCCAATCCCACTCCCTCTACCTCCACCCATCCTCCCTCCTCCCCTGCTTCTGCCTCTTCATCGCAGCCTGGACAGGCCCCTGAGGCCACCTTCCCCCGCTGCTGCAGGTCTGCGCCCGGAGGAGCCTCACCCACCCCCACGGTGGAAATCCCGAAAATCTCAAGCGAGCGATGGAGCTGGCCATCCGGCACGGGATAGCACAACAGTTTCAGCAGCTGACCGGTCTGGCCCCTAGGCCTGAGGCCCCGAGGCTCGAGGATCAGCAACCGCATGGTCAGGTAGCTCTCCACGGGGACTTGACCCTGCCCTTGGAGATGGAGGAGATGGAGGCCCAGGAACTCGGGGACCCTACCCTCTTTGGGGACGAGGAGGATCTCGAATGGGGTCTGTCGTAGACAGTGAACTCCTCTCGGGAGCAGGCCCCCAGAAGGGGACATGTCGGAGGACGAGGGCCTCTCTCCAGGCCAGCCCGCGTTTCTGGGGCTGTTTAAACCACATCTATTTAGGTCCCTCCTGTTCAAGGCCAGGAATACCTCGGGCCTGAACCCTCCCCCCACCCAACCCAGCGGCATCGGGGGTTCCTCCCGACTCCATTTTCTCCCAGCCTGTGGTGGAAACCGAAGTGATTCCTGTCCCACCCATATCCTCTGACATGGTCCCAAGGCAGCTAGCCTCCTCGGGGCCTCCTCCTCCTCCCAACGCCCAGGACAAGCGGTTTTTCAATCTTGAACCGCAGTTCTCTACCTTGCTCGATCCCCCCCTGTGGACGAGCCCGTAGTAGGTCTGGCCTCCCGCTCAACTCCCAGCGAGTCCCTCGAAGCTCTCCAGCCCGAGGACAAGCGAGCTGAACTGGCCCTGCGCCGCGCTCATCTCTCTGATGCCTGGGCGGTCAGGGCCTCCACGGCCGCGTCTTTTTCACCAGAACCTCCATCAAGTGGCTCCAGCAGCTCAAGCAGCACGTCCCCGCAGCTAATCTCAGAGCGCACCAGGATATTGCCAAGATCCTGGCCGCAGCCGAGTTCTCTGCAGACGCCACCTTCCAGGCTGCAAAATTCTCCACCAGGGCCATCTCGTCCCAGGTTACTGCCCGTCGCCTTCTCTGGCTCCGCCACTGGCAGGCGGACGTAAAAAACAAGGCTAAGCTAGCATCAGCCCCCATCTCTGGGGGGGAAGCTATTTGGACCGGTTCTCGACCCATTCCTGGCCGAGACCCGCAACAAGCGCAAATATCTCCCTTCTCTTGCTAGGAGGTCTGATTTCAGAGGTTCCTCTCCCTCTTCTCGCCAAGGTTCTTCCCGCTCTTCCTCCTTCCCCAGGTACTACCAATCATCTCCCTACAGGCCTCCCGACCGATCGGAACCAGACAGGTCCGGAGGCACCTCGTCCAGGAAGCCCTCCCGGGGATCCGGGAGAGGTTTGTTCCGTCGTTCCCGATAATGCAGTCGCCCCCAGGTGGCTGCCCCCTCCCCCCCCAAAAAAAGAAAGAAAGAAAGAAAGAAACAAGTATAAAAACGAGGAGAAGGAGAGCGAGAAAGCCTCCTCTTCAGGCTTCTCGCCTAGTCTGGCTCCACTCTGACACTTAACTCCTGCAAAATCTCTTTCTCTTCAGCCTTGCCCAAACCGTTGGGGAAGCCTAATCCTCATATCTGCCTTACCTCTCCATACCAAGACTCCCGGTAGACCATACGGCTCCCGGACGCAGGCTCATAGTCTGGAGCACCCTTGTCCTCCTCACCTTGCCCCAGGGCATCTGGCTGGCAACACATTTATCCCCACCCCATGTTAGCTGGGGTTCCTTCTCTGGGCCCCGGCCCACAGCCTCATAATCCAGATACACGGACCCCTTGCCCTGGTCCTCACTACTACCCTTAGTTCCCTCTGGGGCGGTCCTCGGTCAGTTGGCTCTTGAGCAGGGCCGACCGCCTCGCTCTGGGCGGAACCAAACTTGGTCCCCACTAGCACAGGTCACAGTTTGGGAACTCCTTACGTCTCCCCTCCATCACTCTGACCTGGAGTTCTCTCAGGGGGTTCCCAACAGGGTCTATCCCATAACACCCTAGGGCGTCCCATCGCCACCCTCGCACGGTGACCCTCCGGTTATTGAGGGCGCCTCCCCTCACTCTGGCTAGGTCTTCTCAGGGGAACTTCCATCCTCGCCTCTGCCCGGGCTCCTCGTGCCGGGTCCCTAACAAGGTTTTGGCCGCTCTACCTAGTCTCCTTGCCCCACGGTCTCAGTAAGCATCCGTGGCATCCCGGCAGGGCTACCTTTAGACAGCCCGTCTCCTTCATCAGGCCCTCTCGTTGAGGCATTCCAACCTCCGAGGGGTTCTCCTGTTGGCGTGCCCTCCAGCGGGTCATCAGGGTTCCAGGAGAGGTCCCATTCCAGACGGAGCCCGCCCGCAGGACTAGCCAAGCTTTGGTATGTCCCAACCTGGACACTCGAGACAGCTCTATGGAAAAGGGCGTTGGTTCTTACCTGATACGCTTCTTTTCGTAGAGCTGTTGAGAGTGTCCAGCCCCACCCGTAGGCCGTCTGGTGGGAAACCCTGCTGTTCGACCGAGCAAACTAATATTTTTTTCCTGAGTAAGATGAGAACAGGACCTTCCTTCTCGTCTTCGCAAAACTGGGGCGCGCCCGGAGGACCACGTGATGGTGAGAGGCGTGCCTCAATCTCAAGCTCAGCCTTTGAGAGCCGAGACTGGAGCTCCTCCCAACCTGGACACTCTCAACAGCTCTACGAAAAGAAGCGTATCAGGTAAGAACCAACGCCCCATTAGTGCAAATAGGATTTTGTTACAGTGAGGAACGTAGAAATTACTCCAAAAATACATTGCAGTGGAGTTTAATCTAACTGGTCTAGCAAAAATGAGGTAACTTGGGAATGATTCAGCTTGAAGGCTAAGGAGAAAGATATTTTATCCAGAATATTAAATACACAAGGAAACGAAAAGAATCAAAATGTACATGTATTACTATAATCATTATTAGATGGAGGCAAGACTTACAAATGTTGGAACAAGGTAATAGCTATGCACCTTTTTGATTAAAGGTTCATTTTAGCCCCAAATCTTACAGAGCTAACATTAATCGATAAATATAATTGATACAGAGATTCGCAAGCCTATGGGATAAGATCAAGCAGTGGTGATTCTTAACCAAAGAATTCTTGATAAAGAATTACAATCAGAATATAGTAAACTTTTGCTTAGCTTACAATTGGAACAGAGCTGTGAACATTATAAGGCAACATTGTACCTAGATCAACTCTCAACAAGAAGCATTTACATAACAGTGGTTCAACATTAGGCCATCAGAGCTGGAGGGAAAATTTCATAAAACTCCATGCTCTTGCATTGGTGGTAATACTGAAACACAAACTCAGTGTTATATTCTAATTTCTTATTGAGATATATGCAAAGAGTTCCTGACACCTGTTGTAATTTCAATTCTGGAATGGACTCAAAAAATTTAAATACAATTTCTACTAGCAGTGCCAAAGATAATTCTTGCCACTTCACTGCATAGCTTGTAAAACCTGTACATTGCTGATAACTAAATAGTGGAAGGAGAATTGCAGATCTTCTATCTTGTGTGCTTTATTTTAGTCTGTATGTTCTACCTTGTAGCTGCACTGTGTAGGTTTTTATTTAATAGGTTTCATTCTGAGTGCTAACCTGAAATAAAGAATTGGTAATCATTGGCATATATGCCGTGCTTTTGATGATCAAAGGATGGCATTCTGAAATCTTTACCAACAGTTCCAAAGCAGATCAATTTTATCCCTGTATTGCAGAGGAGGAAGGATCCCAGATTCATGAGAAGATTCTGAAAGGTTGTTCTAGGAGAACTGAGTAAATTCCAGTTACAATTACTCTCATGGATGTGAGTATGGTGACACAGAGGTGGTCTGGTCTTCAGCTTAAATTCAGCACCCAGTCCAGTGAGAGAGGCTGCAAGATTTCAGAGTCTGTTAGTATGTAGGTAACTGTGAAAAATAGATAGATATTACGCTTTCTACCCTTGTTTTTAAAACATCTGCTGCCTTAGTAGATCAAAACTGTCTACATCTAATCTTTCCAAGTTTTGTTTGGGAATAAGAATAAACTGTTGATAGTAAGGGAAGTTGCTGCTAGTTGTATGTTTCTGGGGTGAACATCTTTGCATGCCACGTTCCATGGGGTGTGCAATGGGGCTGGCTTCAGACTCTTGTTTCCATTGACCCACCTTGTCTCAAAGCTAAGTATGCATTTTGTCTGCTGGTAAACTTTGGCCTCGTGGGCAAAAATGTAAGGGTTGAGCATGTGACCAATGTTCTGAGAGACCTTGGCAGCAGAACCAAACGTAAGCTGAACAGACACACCAGGACTTTAAAAAAAATTTTAAAAAATTTTTTGTGTTTTTTTTTCTCTTTAACCCAGTTGGAGATTTAAAGAGACAAGTAGAAGAAAATTCCTTCAGTGTTCTGTTGTCAGGATGTCAAATCATGTACAAAAACATTTTTTAATATTTTGGGTTGCAGGTGAAGTATTAGTGGACGCCTTTAAGCTCATGATTTAAAGAAAATGCATTGCAGCTTTTAAGGAGCTTGAGAGAAAATTTTGTAGAGAGTAACTTTTTTTTTACTGTTTTAAGGCAATATGACCTTCAGCCTAAAGCTAGATATAAAAAATGCAAACAAATACATGTTCAAACATTGGAGGGCATATCTATTAAAATATGTCATTTGGCAATCTCTGTTTTTAAAAGTTCTGCAATAGAAAGATGCATGTCACTGTTGGGTAGAATATACAGGTTATTGTTGACTTATTATCATAATTGAGCCTGGATTAATGGTCATAAATTGTCAGTTGTTAAATGGGTCGCACATGATCACACTCAATTTTATGATTTTTTTGCAGCAATTATTAAATGAAAACATTATACACAATGGATTTTTTTTTTTACCAAAAACCAAAAAGTAAAAGTCGCTTTTTGACAAAACGTAAATCATATTTATGTAATACCAAGACATTGCAAATAGATGTAAATCTGTATTGGTTATTAAGTGCCTCAAATGTGACCACATGACTGGGGCGGGGGGGGAAGCTTGGAACTTTGAGACTGGATTGTAAGTAGTTCTTGGGAGATCCATTGTAATTTCAAATGGTCGCTAAGTGACTGGTCATAAATCGGGGATTACCTGTAGATGTTTCTAACTTGTTATGGTGTTGGAAGATACATACATCCTTTCCCTCTGAGAAGAGTAAGGCTTCATTTATTCCAGGGGTCACCAACCTTTTGGACCTCGGGGACCATCAAACTCATAATTTTAAATCCCGGGGACCACTAATATGAATTTTGACGGTGCCTTGCTGACGTTGATGGGAGATATAGATAGAGATCTGATCTACCCCCCCCCCACACACACACACACAGAGGCAGGGGTGGGATTCAAATTTCTCAACAGGTTCGTGACTGGCTAGGCATGGCTTGTATGTAAATATTATAAGTATTTATGTAAATATTGAATTTTTTACAAAAAAAGCAACTTTTACCCAAAATCAGGCAAAGCAGATTGAATTGCTCACAGAATCACAGAATCACTCAGAGATCTATCTTTCTGCCATAGGCTACCTGAGTCTGTTACATAAAATTTGCTTGAAAGCAAACTCACAAAATTAACTCACAACACACCATGTATACAAATATTGCATTTTTTATATTAAAAAAGAACAACTTCTACCCAAAATCAGGCAAAGCAGGCAGGCAGATTGAGTTGCTCACAGAATCACAGATTCATTCAGAGATCTATCTTTCTGCCTTCGGCTATCTGAGTGTGCACTGAATAATTGTCCTAAGAAAAGTTCAGCTCTGCTTAAAAGCAGAGCCGAAGATCTAAAGCAGGCTTGTCCAACCCGCGGCCCACGGGCCGCATGCGGCCCAGGTCGCCTTGTAATGCGGCCCAGTGCCCACCCCAACCTTCGTGCCAGAGCCAGTGAGGTGGAGGAGGAGAGGCAGGCGCGAGGTGGGGCGAGGCGAGCGCCAGGCCAAGCAGCAAGAGAAAAGGCGGGCGCCGTCAGAGCGCCACCTCCTGCTGTTGCCGCCGCCCCTGCCGCTGCTTCTGCCCCCGCCGTCGCTGCCGCTGCTGCCCCTACCGCCGCTTCTTCCCCTGCCACCGCCCCCGCTTCTGCCCCCGCCGCTGCTTCTGCCCCCACCGCCGCTGCCCCCGCCGCCGCTTCTGCCCCCACCGTCGCTGCCGCTTCTTCCCCCGCCACCGCTGCTGCCCTGCCGCCGCTTCTGCCCCGTCGCCACCCCGCCGCCACCATCGTTTCTGCCCCCGCCGCCGCTTCTTCCCCGCCACCGCTGCTGCTTCTTCCACCACCGCTTCTGCCCCCGCCGCCACTTCTGCCCCCACTGCTGCTTCTGCCCCCGCCACCGCCGCTTCTTCCCGCTGCTGCTTCTGCCCCCGCCGCCGCTTCCCCCCACCACCGCGGCTGCTTCTGCCGCTTCTGCCCCCGCCGCCACTTCTGCCCCCGCTGCTGCTTCTGCCCCCGCCGCCGATAAAAAAACATGATAAAAAAATAAATAATTTTTAATAAATAATTAATAATAAATAATAAAAACATCTCACTAACTTCATTTCCAAATAAATTTAATATGTTAACTATGTTTTCTATGGTTTTTCTGGATGATCAGGTATCGTTACTGTTATTTTATTTTATGTGCGGCCCAAACCAAATTTTCATCTTCTAATGTGGCCCAGGGAAGGTGAAAGGTTGGACACCCCTGATCTAAAGATTAGCTAGAAAGCAAGAAATCCAATGGTTTCCTGCTTTCTAGCTAATCTAAATCTCCCCGCACAGCAGAACAGCTGATGGTTGTTGGGTGGGGGGGGAGGAAAAATAGCAAATTAGCAGACAAGTTTGCCAGCTAAGGAGTGAGTGGTTAGGGAGGGTTCCCGCAGGCCATGTGAGTGGCACAGCCTTGTATTCCCTCACAGCCTGGATTAATTGCTTTGAGGGGGTGCTCTGGGGGTGACATTTCTCTGCGGACCACCAAAATTTTCTCGCAGACTACCAGTGGGCCACGGCCCACCGGTTGGCGACCACTGATTTATTCCATATGAGAGCGGGCTCATCTCTCCTATTTTTGTCAACAGATTGCAAGCAGACACAGATTGCAGCAGACTGAATAAATGCAGCCTATCACAATGCAAGCCCATGAATTGTTTCGGCATCTGCGAATGCCAGAACTTGGTGATGTAAGGCAGTATGTACGTACTCTTCCAACGAACACACTGATGGGGTTTGGTGCTTTTGCAGCCCTGACAACTTACTGGTATGCCACAAGGCCTAAAGCTCTGAAACCACCATGTGACTTAGCTATGCAGTCTGTAGAAATAGAGGTAAGCAGTCGTGTGTTTCTTTTTCTTGGAGTACTTATTTCATAAATAGGTCTACCATAGTAATTTTAGTTAGTCTTTACAAAAAGAGCTTTAGATTAATGTTTTTAAGATAAATGAATCTATTTAAATAAAATGATGTTGTGAAACTGATTAAAGAGGGCAATTCAGGATCTATACAATACTTTACGTCAGTATTTTTCAATCTTGGCACCTTTAAAGAAGCAGCCTGGCTGGCTGGGGAGTTCTAGGAGTTGAAGTACACATCTTAAAGGCTCTGACACTGAGAAACATTGTTTTCCATCTTGTGCTTAGTGCAAGCAGCAGAACCTGAATCTTCTTAGCTGACTAATAGATTTCAGTGTAAAGCCTTGTAGAATATGGACAGTAGAGTTTGTAGGAAGATAGGCCTAACTCTGGGACAACACCGATTCAAAGCCCCTCTCGTTTGAAACTTAAACCATGTACTCCTGAACTCCTTAGGCAATCTTGGAGGTTGCCAACTAGATTTGGAAAAAAGGTCAAGCTGATAAAGAATGGCTGAGCTACAGTTCCCCCTGCCCTCTTCAAACAATTGCAGTCATGAGCTATGATTGAACTTTGCATTATTTTCTTTGTTTCAGTAGAATTCTAATACTCTAGATATGTGATTTAAATACTTACAACCAGGCAAAATACAATCCCATTTATTGGCCATGATCTTTGGTAGTTGGATGGTATTCTATAGCCACAATTATAGTGACATGCAGCTGGTAACTTAATTGAACCCTCATGAGATTTAGCGATGCATCTGTCATACACATGTAAAGACTCTTTTTCAAGCAAGGATGTTTCCATGTAAAAATGCCCAGATTGCATATTGAAGCTCATGAAAAATACAGTAATTGATCCAAAATTTTATTTTTTGCATAAATAAGCAAATAGAATTAAGCTAATTATTTCACATGCATAACATTTAAAATTATTGGGTAATATAAGCTTATTAGTGGACAGTTGTCATGAGGAACATGCTGTATCATGTGTCTCACTGAGATCAATCATTAATTAGTACTATTCCAACAATGCATTCAAGCCTAAATATTTAACTATTGTTTGGTCATACAAAAATGATATTTGTATTTCGTTTGATGAAGTAATTACCAATTCTTTCTGGAAATCTCTTGGCCCTCAGTTTTCAAATAATTGATCTGGCCTAATATTGATTCGCAAGTGCAGAGTTCAAAGTAGAAATTGCTTAATTTCACAATAGTCTTCATGACCCCACAGATTTTGGCAGACCTTGGGTAAATTTGCACTTCCCATCTCTCTGAGCCAGAGGATTTGAACTTCACAAAAGATTGCAGAGGCTGGTGGGGTGTTTCTTCAAAATTTGTGTTTCTAGAACAACGAATACCCTTTATCATATACTAGGTCTCCCATCAAATTTCTGAGCTACACAAGAATAGAATTCTCTCACGCAGGTATTCATAGAGCACACAGAACATATAATGTCTTGCATTTAAGGCATCAAGTATACCTGGAAATGGAAATTTCCTAACATGTTTTTCTAATGCATTAAGGGAACACAACCTTTCCATTTTGGTGTCCAGTCTCAGTTTCATGTGATGTTTAGCTCATGAACTGTCATTAATTCCTAGCTTGTATATTTTTCCAAAGTGGCTAAAAGAGACCAGGAGGTATTTTTTGGATATAATTGTGCTGTTGGTGTATATAATTATAATTATAATTATAATTGGATTGTTTGTTTGGAAAGAATTTCATAGATAAAAATAAGTTGGGGTTATGATTTCAATTTCTTCCTCTATATTATATAAAGATGAGAAGCCGTGCTTTCAAAATTTCTATTGTGAGCACTCTCTGCTGTTACAGAAATCCTGGCCTTTTGATCCATTTGGTAACAAAGGAGAAAATAAGAAAGTGTTGTATATTTCTCATCTTCCTATTCTGTGCTGTGCAGGATTTGAAATTATGATATTTGTTTTTAACAGTCAGCAGAGCAGTTTTCTTAACAATAACTGCTAATGCTAATTGATACTCTTTTATAACTTAGTAAGTAATGCCTATATTTGGCAATGTGTTAGAAACATCAGATTGCCAGAGATATGGCTGAAATGAGAGGTGGACAGTCCATGTCACTGGCTAGGCTGAAGTGATCTGCCCAAATCAACAAGAATATTGTCCAGCCAGATGCAGTACAATGTGTTCCTCTAACATAGACAGATGCTCCCAGATTTTTTTCTCTCTTCAGAAGTGCACCTGCAATAGAGCTTGTGTGCAATTACTGGTGTTGTCATCCAGACCCCAACTTCTCAGTGAAGACTGATTAATAACTTTGTAATTCTACCTTCTACCTCACCCATTGCTGGTATATTAGACATGGGGAAAAGACAGCTATTGTGTAATTTGCTGAATGGGAACCTGCAGAGTTTCCAGAATTACAATTTGGAATTTCCTGGTTCAAGAGTTTCTTATGAACTTGCTACAGTATTTCCCAAAACATAGGGAATGTTTTTTTTAATCTTTCCTTCCATCTCCAGCATTTTGATACAAGCTATGAATACATTACTCAACATTCAATAATGGGGATATATTTAAGTAACAGTGGAAAAGCAGAGAAGGAAATCAAGGATGAGGGAACATGAAGGAACAAAAATACGGATGCAGGTTTTATGAAACTCAAGATGGTCATAGAAGTAGATATTTATGTTTCCTTCTCTTCATTTGTGTCTGTCGCGCAGAGACTGCCTGGACAGGTCCCTGTAGCATTCTTGGCAATTTATTTCAGAAATGGTTTGCCATTGTTTCCTTTCTAGGGCTGAGAAAAAGTGGTAAGTAGTAAAACAACAAAAGGAGCAAAGAAAAAACAGCCTTTTCTTCTCAAAGCTACAATAACATAAAATGTAAGATATGTAGTAAAGAATAATAGTGTAAATAAACAATACACTATTTAAATTTACACTAGTTAAGCCTATTTAAAAAGTTAATAGAAATAATTCTACTTGTGAGCTTACATTTCCATTCATTCTAGAACATGCAATCAAATTAAATTATTGACACTAACTATTGTGTTTTGTAGCTTTAATATAACTTTAACGCAAGCTATAAACGATTTCCCTTGACACTGGGATAGAAACAAATTGAAAATAGTATGTGACATATGTATATGTGTAATTTTTACATGGTGTCCTCTTTGTTCATTGACATATTTCCTAATTTGATAAGAAATTAACATAGTTTGTTTTGCATGATCACAGAAAAAGTTGTACAGAGATTGTACAGAAGTATATGTGTTTTACTTCATTTGATACAGGGTGGAGAGTATGCTAGACGCTCTGCACTACTTGATAATGATGAGCCATTTGTTTACTATTATGATGATGTGAGAACGGCTTATGAAATCTTCCAAAGGGGCATGCAAGTGTCAAGTAAGTATTGATTATTTGGAAAGGAAGAATAATTCTGAAAGAAGCATATCTTATAGAGTTTCATGGAGCTATACCAGTTAGCCAGATATGAACATCCATATACATTGGTTTTAATCACTAGATGCTGAAACTGAAAAATCATAGGACTTGAGAATTAAATTTGAAGTTAGATCACTTATGAATCCTGCATATCAATTCTCAAGAAGTGGACTCTAGCAACATGAATTTGAATTTTAGTATTCTAATATAAAAATCCAGAACTGGAGTGTTTAGTCACTGAGTTGCTTGGTGCTTCATTTTACTTATTTTTAAATTTTATTTATCATTTTGAACTTTAAATCTCTACAGACAATGGACCCTGTTTGGGTGTAAGGAAACCAAATCAGCCATATGAATGGATTTCTTACAAGGAGGTAAGTGGATAGGCAAATGTGTACATGGTTGCAATGCTATGATAGATTAGATGTATTCCATCAAAGCATATAAATTTTGACCTTTCTTTAAATGGAAAATAACTGGAAAGGTAGGGGAACTCAGAGAACTCGAGAGAAAGAGAGGGGAGATGCTACCAAGAATTGGATAGGTTGAAAAGAAGAAAAGAAAAGAAATGATAAAAATAAAGAGATTCAGCAGCTCTTATCACAAATTAATTATCTGTAAATAAGAACAAAGGGATAATATTTATTTATTTATGCATGCATGCATGCGTGCCTTCAAGTCAGTCTTGATTCCTGACAACTACCTGGACAAATCCCTGCAGTTTTCTTGGCAAGATTTCAGAAGTTGTTTATCACTGCCTGCTTCCAAGTGCTGAGACAGTCTAGCTCAAGATCACATAGCTGGTTTCTACCTTGATGCTTCAACTACTATACCATACTAGCTCTCCTTTTGATAATATACTGTTTTTTAAAGGGAAAAAAAATCCCATTTTCATAGAGTATTACTAGAAATTAAGCCTTAATGATTCCTAATCAACTAGTATTTTGAATGAAGATAGAATATATTAGTCACCTATAACTAAAATATTGCAGTACCAGGAAAACTTTAACTTTAGTGAAACATCAGTTTTGTGAACATCAATTAGAGAAGGTACAGAAGCAAAACTTACATTCAACCATGATTGGGATCTAAACACTGAACACCTATTCATCAAGCTTCATTTAGGCATCTCCTTTCTTAAGGAGAATTCCATCCTATTGTAATGTATTAGCATGTATATAAAGTATGTTCAGGGATTAGACATTATTGAATGAAATTACTAGGAACTTTCAAAGTCATAAATATCCAACTGCATTAATACAGGCATTTGTGTTTCCTCTTACTCATATTTCCACCCCAGGTTGCAGAAAAAGCAGAATGTGTTGGTTCAGCCCTTCTTAATAGAGGCCTCAAGCCATCATCTGACCAGTTCATAGGACTGTTCTCCCAGAACAGACCTGAGGTAATCAAAGATCATTAGTCTAATGAATCCTATTAAAAAAGAATGTTTAAAAATAGAGCTGTAGTGTTCAGTAAAATGTTCCTCACTGTGGAGGATTTGTCCTGATAGGCGTAATTCCTGTCCTGTTGGCTTTAGTAATGCTTGAGATTCTTTTGATTTCTCTTGAAAGATACGGTTTCATTTACCTAGCTATAGCTAGTATTTTTATAAGTTGCTTGTAATTCTGTGTTTAATTGAACCTCAGAAATCTTGGCAGCATTAAACTAGTGATAAATTAGTGCAATTAACTACTGTTGCTTCTGACAGGCCTTTAGAAATAGTGGATAGTTATTGTTGTTTTTAGTATTATATGAGTTTATAGATAAGTCACTTTACTTTTGAGATTTCTGATCACAAAATTGAGTTTTAACTATGATAGTTAAGCACTTTGTATATGCAAATATTTGCTCAGTTTATTTTTCGTTTTTCTCGCGATAATTCGTATGTATTTGTGAATTCATTTTTCATAAGAAGTCTTCATTAACCTGATCCAGGAAAATAGCTGTGAAAGTTATCAATGTTTTTTATTAATAATGTTTATAAGTTTCTAGGCTCTTCACTTAGTGACATTTAACTTGCTGTCATATTATCCCTTGCTTTATCAGCTTTACTCAGGAGTTTATAATATTGGAAATATACATACATGGCAAAATAACATGTAGTTTTCATTGCAATATATTACTTAGTTAATTCATTAACTTAGATTCCTATAATACAATACTCTCAATCTTCAAAACAGAGTAGTCTATTTATGCTCTATTCTGTGCAGGAAGTTTGATACAGTGTCTATTTAGCCATAGTTTTATATGTACTTTTTCTTCCTAATTCCTTTGTACTCCATGTTCAGTAATCTACATGCCTAAATTTAATCTAGTGTTAAGTATCTACGTCCATGTCTCCAGCCATTGTGTGGGCTGCAGTCTAAGTCTTTTATGTTCTAACACATAATGACATTGTAGGTTTGAGCTTGGTCACTATTTACAATAATTATCCAATCTACAGAATATTTTTTAAAATGTGTACCCAACGTTTTAGCTCATTTAAGTGCTAAAGTTGTTATATTAAATGGCCAAGTAGTAAACAAAAAGTGTAAAAACTTAGTTCAGATATCCTATACTCAACTAGCACTAGCCCTTAGGCTTTTTTACACCGTTATATAGAATACTTTTACAGCCCGCTTTAAGTGGTTTACAGAGTCAACATATTACCCCCAGAAATCTAGGTCTTCATTTTACTGACCTTGGAAGGATGGAAGGCTGAGTCAACCTTGAGCCAGTCAGAATTGAAATCCTGACAGTCGTTAGAGTTAGCCTGCAATACAGAATTCTAAACACTGCACTACTCATAACTAAGTAGGAATAGTGTCACTTGAGAATCCATATCTCATCTGAAAGAAAATAGGTAATACAATAAAAATCAGAGTTGTTTGTCGACATAGATTTTTGCAGAGGACAAGCAGGTAATAATATATACAAATGTCACAAGAGAAATAATATTATTGAAATGCTTGTGGCTGACATTGTATTCAAATTTGAAAGAGCAGGTTTTATATTATATTTTATTAGATTAGATTTTATTTATTTGTATTCCACCCTTATTATTTTTACAAATAACTCAAGGCTTCACAGCTTCCTTTTCCTATTTTCCCCACAACAACAATCCTGTGAGATGAGTTGGACTGAAACTGACATGGAAGTCACCCTGGTTAAGGCAGGACTTGAAATTATTATGATGGTTGAATCATTTTTACATAATTGTAGTTACTAGTGAATGTTATGGTAGTTAATGGCATGATGCTTCTTCAAGTTTTTATTTTTATTTATCTCCTTTATAGCTTAGTACATTTATTTGAAAAAACTATATATAAGTAAACATATGTCTAGGAAACGCAAATAAAAATATGCTTCATTTGAATCTTTCCCAAATGTACTATGCTGGTACTTTTTTTTATAAAAAGAAAGTTTTTATGTGACTGTAGAACAAAAAACAGTATTTTCCACAGATGGAAGTTCCCATACTGCCTTTGTGAAAAAAAAAACATTTTATGAAAACTAGAGTGGCCAATACTTTCAAGACAGTGAAGGAAATATTTTAGTGGAGCTTCTGATTGAGTTAAGCTTTGCAAATAAAGCTCCTGACTTCTTTGTGCTCTTCTTGCAGTGGGTTATCATTGAACAAGGATGTTATACTTACTCGATGGTGCTTGTGCCACTCTATGATACTCTTGGAGCAGATGCTATCACTTTTATTTTAAACAAAGGTATGTTCTGAACATTTCAGTTTACTGAACCAAACCTTCATACTCTGATGAGTCTGAACATCAATGAATATACAATGAAGAAACATAGAAAACTGACAGCAGAAAAAAGAAACAGTGCTCCATTGAGTCTGTGCTTTGAGGTTTTTGTTTGCTCTTGTTTTCTTTTTAATATATTTATTATTTTAAATTACCTGTATTTATTTTTTATTAATTTTTGTCCGATGATAGACATGCGTTTATCCCCAAACATGTTTAAACTTACTTAATCTATGATTGATTCACTACCTCTGCTGGAATTTGGTTCCAGACTTGCACTACTTTTTCTGTGAAGTAATATTCTAGTATAAGTTAGCTTATGATGCTAATTATTTGAAAGCTGCTTCAGTAATAAAACTAGGATTGATTTGTCTCTACCACCATTAGTCGTGGTGGCGCAGTGATTAGAATAGGCTATTTATGCTGACTGCCAGCTGACTGCAGTTTGGCAGTTTCAAGTCTCATCGACTTAAGATTGACTCAGCCTTCCATCCTTACGAGGTCAGTAAAATGAGGACCCAGATTGTTGGGGGCAATATGCTGACTCTGTAAACTGCTTAGAGAGGGTTGTAAAGCACTGTGAAGCAGAATATAAATCTAAGTACTATTGTTGTTAAGAGTAAGTGTAGTAAATCAGTATAGAAAATCTGGCTGCCTCTGTTTGGTTTAGAATAACTTGATACAAGAAACACTTTTAATAACATTTCATTAGGTAAGTCATGCTAGTCTGCAAAAAGAGAGAAAGATTTGGATCTAAAGAAATACAAACTAAGATTACAGAATGCAGATTACTCCAGATTTTTATTACAGACACTTACCTTGATTGGATGGTATGACACAGTAACTCGTTTTCTAATTATTGAATCCAAACTATTTCTGATTACTCAAATTTGAATTAATAACTCTTTTTCTTTTCGATTTAGCTGATATAACGGTGGTCTTCTGTGACAAATCGGAGAAAGCTGAACTACTTCTGGATAGTACTGAGAAAGGAGAAATACCAACCCTTAAAACAATTGTGATAATGGATCCTTTTGACAGAGACCTTGTGGCCCGGGGGAAAAAATGTAGTGTAGATATCATCAGCATGAAAGAAATTGAGGTAAATAAAACAAATTTTATTGTGAGACATCCTGACTTGCAATAAGAAAGCAAGAAGCTTTAGTCTGCTGCAAAACTAAATTAACATTCTGCCCAACTGAATAAAATCTAAATTGGACTTTACATTAAAAAAAACTTGCAAACTCCTAGCAATGTAAGGATTTTTCTTGGTATTGCACAACATTTAGATGATCTTAAACATTTAAACAGGTGGTCCTTGAAGTAAAACGTGATGGGGAAAAAGTGTCAAGGTTGTTGGGACTCTGTGAAGTGGGAAGCAGGCCCAAATCTTGTGGGGACTCAGCAGGGCAGGATGTGGGGAAAGATAGGCATTTGGTTGTAATGATGGGCAGATTGCCAAGCATTCAAATTTATTCAGATATCTCTGGAGGCACTGCAGTCACCCTAACTTTGGGTATAGGTCATAAGTCCCTCCAGCGCCGCTGCAATTTTGAATGGTCACTGAATGAACCCTTGTAAGTTGAGGACTATGTCCAATATGCAAGTTCCTTTCCATTTTGAAAAAAAACATAAGAATTCAAATAAATTGATTAAATGTCACTGGATATATATTGGGCACTCTGATTTGAAGGTTTGATGGTTTGAAGGATGAGAAATGGTCTCATAATATGTAAAACGATGGTTTATGAATCTTACGAATTAAGAGTCTGATTAAGAATAAAGCTTTTTTAAACTCTATTCTCTACCATCAAACTGTGTCTACATGTCGAAACAAAATTAAGCATAACTGTTGAAACAATATACATGAAAGCTTTGGGAATCAAGAAGGTGAAATCAGCTCCTATCTAATTTGCTGTCTTTCCCCCCCAAAGGCATCAGGAAGAGCCCACAAACACAAACCTGTTGTAAGTACCATGTAGCTTCTAGCGGTATATACATAGAGAGTATTTTACTGTGCTGGTTTGAAAAGTAGGATACTAGAGATTTTTCTCTCTTTTTAGCTTCCACAAACAGAAGATCTAGCCATAATCTGTTTCACCAGTGGAACTACAGGTATGCATGTCTTGGAATTGATATTGGAGACGAAAAGAATGATAAAGTTGCTTTTAACACCTGAAATGTAAAGCTAAAGTAAACTGTCAGTATTGCTGTTGATACCACTACATTCTAAACATGTACTCCTATTTGGAGATCTGTGTAATACTATATAATGTAGAAGAAACATTTTATTATAAAATTGATTTTATAATTATAACAACTATATAACATTATGGATTCATTACAGCCTGTTTTTTAAACTCTTGCTTACTTGTACAGGTAGTCCCTGACGTACAAGCACATTTGTGATTATAATTTCTGTTGGTAAGCAAGAGTGTTACTAAGTGAGATGCACCCAATTTGATGACCATTTTTGACATAGTTGTTAAGTGATTCACTGCAGTTGTTAAGTGAATCATGTGTTAGATAAGTGAACCTGGCTTTCCCCATTAATTTTGCTTGTTGGAAGCTGGCTGGGAAAGTGACAAATGGCGATCTCATGACTTTGGGATCTGCAACCATCTTAAATACATGACAGCTGCCAAGTGTGAAAGTTTTGATCACATGACTATGGGGAGGCTGGGACAATTGTAAGTGTGAAGATTGGTTGTGAGTCACTTTTTTAGTGTCACTGTAGCTTTAAAGGTCACTAAATGGTTGTAAGTTGAGGATCACCTGTAATCCACAAACCTGTAATTCCACAAACCCCTTTAGAAATTTCATCTCTTTGCTGTTTCAAATCTTTATACCGTTTTTCTCATAGGATGTCCTAAGGGAGCCATGATTACTCATCGAAATATAGTGAGCAATATGTCTGCATTTGTAAAAGCAACAGAGGTAAAGGTTGCTGATTTGGATTTTTTCACCTTGGAGTGTAACTTACTTGGAAAATAAATAAATATTATTTTACAGAAGTAAATTTATTTCAGTTTTAGCAACTGGATGTGATCAGTTTATTGGAGACCAAAAACTGCAGTTTTCACTTCCAATTCTGCAGTTTAAGGGAAAAAAATCTGTATTTTTAATTTTGTTACTACTGTTGTTTTAAAATGAAACCTTTATACTGTATGTTAGATCAGTACCTGTAGGACTGCTAGGTTTTATAATGCTTTCTATCCAAGGGATTGATTTAAATTAAAAATAAGATGGAATGTGTAATATATACCTGTTAATATCCTTTAAAAACTTGACATTTCTATTATACTAGATGTTCTAATGTTTAATGTGGTATTTCAGTGACGTTTACAAAAAGATGGGATATTAGAATTTCAGTATAACTAAATGAAGTAAGGGGGTACTTAGAATAGATTGCTTAACATGAAAGCAAGTGAAATTTAGATTGTTTTGGTTTGCAGATTGTTATATTAAATGTTTTAAGGGTTCTGCCATGGGGATGGGAGGTTAAAAAGTTAAAACAACCAATAGGAAATTCTTGGAAAAAAGGGACACCGTAGCATGTTATAAACTTGATTTCCTTATAAGAAGATATACCAATTTTATGTAACCACTGAATGGGAGTTAAGCTAAATACAGGCTTGATTTGTAGTTCAAACACAAAATTCTGCTTTCTGGAAGCCATGTTTTATTGTTTCTGGTGCCTCTGATGCAGCTTGGATTGTCTCTGATGTTCTTTGATCTTTTCTGCACATAGACCATACTTTGGTGAATTATGTGGGTTTCCTGTCTTCTTGCTGATCTATTTGCAACTCTGAAGCCAAATGGATTTTTCTAAAACAATTGATAATTAAAGAACAGCTTGAAGTGTCTTAACCAGTCTTTTGCATCTAATATCTTCTCACAGCTTCTAAAATTCCAAA
Organism: Pseudonaja textilis; assembly: GCF_049901715.1. Taxonomy (NCBI): domain Eukaryota; kingdom Metazoa; phylum Chordata; class Lepidosauria; order Squamata; family Elapidae; genus Pseudonaja; species Pseudonaja textilis. Next base: position 38,231,626 of record NC_141995.1, read on the forward strand.
CCACATCCCAATGCATCTAGGGAACTATCCACAATGCTTTATGCCTTATATGACAAGATCTTTGGTCTTGAAGCAAAAGATGTTGTAATCTAAACAGATGTTGTAATCTAATCTAATCTAAACAGTCAGTTTGATATCTCTTAAGAGAAAAGCACATAAGTTGCACATTCATCTTGAATATGTGACATAAATATAAGTGTAATCATAGTGTAATAAGTATAAAGCTTGGTTATTAGAATATTAATGCTTGAATTTTGCTTCTCCAATTATCTCATTGACTTAATACTTTTCTGCAACATCACTTTAATCTGAATAGTTGGCTTATGTTGGATTTCAAAGCACATGGCCATAAACTTGTAGAAAGGGCATACATAGTACGTTAATCTGAGTGGCTCAATGGACCAAACTGGGCTTATTTCCCATTCTTTCTAATGGTTTTGGTGATCATGTATATTGATTCTGTTTAGCTTGGCTTGAATATGGTAGCCTTTTCTTTTAAAAATGATTCTTGTATAATTGGTTTCTTTTTCTCTTCTATTTCCTGGGGCTTCTGCTTACAGAAAGTAGTTTTTCCTTCTCCTGAAGACACCTTAATCTCCTTCTTACCCCTGGCTCATATGTTTGAAAGAATTGTTGAGGTAGGCATCTCTATTTTAATATTTTTAAGTAGTTTCATCTTTTGCAGACTGGATATAGAACAAGCTCAAGTGACACACATATCTCCTTTTTGCCTCTTGCGCATATGTTTGAAAGAATAGTCCAGGTAAGTAAAACAATACATGCCGGCCTACTTACAACAGATAAATCTGTCTTAGACTCATGTGATTTAACCAGCCTTTCTTAATGTTAGTTCCTCGAATAAAATTGGAAATATACAATTCCCATTAAATCCAAATCCATTTTCTGCCCTTGAAGTTGAATGAGCGACTAAGGAATAATTGCTGTTTCTTAGCCCAACCATTTTATAGGGCTGTCGATACACATGCTGAAGGAAGTTTTATGTATTCTGCCATTAGCTCCTACAGGAAAGGTACGATATAAGTGTAAAAAATAAGAACATCTCCTTGTCAGTATGATCATTGGTAGGAATGATAGTTGGCTAAGCAATACATAAGAACCAAGAGCCAGAACATTTTAAATCTGATAATGAATAAGGAAAGATGCGATATCTCTGTGTACTACTTTGAGATCCCAAAGGAAGAAGAAATAAATATAAAGATGTCTAATATATATATTAATGAATAACAGGCCAAGAGTGTTCAATTTTGTTTAAATTTTAAGGTATTAAAACATCATACTCTATTAATATCTGTTTATCTTGCAAGGCTAGGGAGCCTTTGGCAAACAGACTTCCATTAAAAGTATTTCTGTTAATTTATAACAAGTGTGAATCCTTTCAGGAAAAGAGAGTTGGCAGTATAATATTTTCACACAGCATATTCAAAACCCAAACATAGGACAGCTCTAGTAATTAGCTAAATTGTTTCTCTATATGCTGGCTGGGGAATTCTGGGAGTTAAAGTGTACACATCTTAAAGTTTCCAGGGTTGAGAAACATTGTTCTAGTTCAGTGAAACACAAGACCCGTGGGTCGCATCTGGCCTGCAATCCGGCCCATGGGGCTGTCCTGAAAAATGTAAGTGGCATCGCTTCCACCCCGTCTGTCCAATGCAAAGAGGAAACATTGGGCCAGTGTGACTTCAGCCCAGTCTACCCAATATGAAGAGAAAACTTTGGGCCAATGTGACTTTGGCCCGGTCTACCCAATGCACAGAGGAAACATGCCAGCAGTTTGGGGAGTGAGCTGGCCACTCCTACCCAGTTGGCCACACCCACCCACCCAGTTGGCCATCTCCCCCCCGCACCCAAGGTCAACCACAGTTCTACTGCGGGCTCTCAGTGAAATTGAGTTTAACACCTCTACTCTAGTCCAACTAGTATCTTTCTATCTTGCATACAATTGCATGCAACCTGAACCCAATTTTGGGGGCGTATTTTGGCACATAAAATTCTAGGCTTATTCACTAGTAATGAAGGCTAACGTGCCCCAAGATAATGTTGCAGGATCCAATCTGAATCATTCATCAGGACAAGAGTTTTAGTCTTCCAAGCTTTCAGATTTGTACTGGAGTCCATCCTCAGGTAACTTCTCTCTCTTCAAAATGCTCTCTCCATAATGATTGCTGTAACATATACAGTATATTACAGAAGTGAGTATATCCCCTCACATTTTGTAAATATTTATATCTTTTCATGTGACAAAACTGAAGAAATGTCACTTGGCTTGAATGTAAAGTAATGAATATACAGCTTGTATAACAGTCCCCTCAAAATAACACAACACACAGTCATTAATGTCTAAACTGCTGGTAACAAAAGTGAGTATATCCCTAAGTGATAATGTCCAAATTGGGCCTAAAGTATCAATATTTTGTGTGGCCACCATTATGTTCCAGCACTGCCTTAACTCTCTTGGGCATAGGGTTCACTAGAGCTTTACAGGTTGCTGGAGTCCTCTTCCAAGCTGTGGGTGTTAGAGAACTTGTGCACCTCCATCTTCCATTTCAGGAGGCCCCACAGATGCTCAATAGGGTTTAGGTCTAGAGACATACTTAGCCAGTCCATCACCTTTACCCTCAAGTTTCTTTAGCAAGGCAGTGGTCATTTTGGAGGTGTGTTCAGAGTTGTTATCATGTTCTGCTTCAGTATGTCACAGTACATACTGGTATTCATGGTTCCCTCAATGAACTATAGCTCCCTAGTACCTGCAGCACTCATGCAGCTCCAGACCATGACATTCCTATCACCATGCTTTACTGTAGGAAAGACACAATTGTCTTCGTACTCCTCACCTGGTTGCCGCCACACACGCTTGACACCATCTGAACCAAATAAGTTTATCTTGGTCTCATTGGACCACAGGACATGGTTCCAGAAATCCATGTCCTGCTTGTCTGCAGCAAACTGAGCTGTCTTTTGCATCATCTTTAGAAGAGGCTTCCTTCTGGGACGACAGCCCTGCAGACCAATTTGATTCAGTGAGTAGTGAATGGTGTGAGCACTGACAGGCTGACACAAACACCCCTTCCTTCAACCTCTGCAGCAATGCTGGCAGCACTCATACATCTATTTCCCTAAGCCAACCTCTAGATATGACGCTGAGCACGGGCACTCAACTTCTTTGGTCGACTATGGTGATGCCTGTTCTGAGTGGAACCGTCTCCCATTAAACTGCTGTATGGTCTTGGTCACCATGCTGCAGCTCGGTTTCAGAGTCTTGGCAATCTTCTTATAGCATAGGCCTGTGATGGCGAACCTTTTCCATGTTGCATGCCAAAAGTGCGCTCACATGCATGCCCTCATGTGCCTGCACTCATGATGCAATGCGTGCGTGACTCCCTCCATCCCCTGCACATGTGCACACAACTCCCCCACACCACATGCCTCTGCACTTGTGTGCGTGTCTCCCATGCACGTGTCTCCCCCCACGCATGCACAGCAGATACCAGACAATTGGCAGGTGGGGGGGTGCATGCGCAGTGGGCAGGGGTGGGTTTCTACCAGTTCACACCTATTCGCTAGAACCGGTTGCTAACATTCTAAGCAGTTCGGAGAACCGGTTGTTAGAAGAAATTACCACCCTAATCCTGTAAGGAAGGTAGGAAGGAAACATTCTGGTGTTGCTGACAGAAACTGCCTCTCCATCAAGCCTTATTACATTCTTGGCAGGACTAGATTTCCTGTCTCAGGAATGTCTCTGGAGTTTTTTTCCCTCCTTTACTGGTACTTTGCTTGTGTGGAGTCACCATTCAAAGTTACAATGGCACTGAAAAAAATGACTTATGACCATTTTTCACACTTATGACTGTTGCAGCATGACTCCACAGTCATGAGAGGCCAGGCGAGGAGAGGCATGCCACACCCAGCCAATAACATGACCATCGAGCCCTGTCCACCCGGTCACATGACCACCAAGCCACGCCCACCACCCAAGCCACGCCCACAGAACTGGTTGTTAAAAATTTTGAATCCCACTCCTGGCAGTGAGGCTCTTCTGGGTGACCTCTCACGTGCTGGCAGAAGTGGCTCTGCATGCCACTTCGGGCAGGTGTGCCATAGTTTCGCCATCACGGGCCTAGGCCATCTTTATGTAGAGCAGCAATTCATTTTTTCAGATCCTTAGTTCATTGCCAAGAGGTGCCATGTTGAACTTCCAGTGACCAATACGACAGAGTGAGAGCAATAACACCAAATTTAGCACACCTGCTTCTCTTCACACCTGAGACTTTGTAACACTAACGAGTCATAAGATACTAGGGAGGGAAAATTGCTACTTGGGCTCCATTTGAACATTATCACTTAGGGGTGCACTCACTTTTGTTGTGAGGGGTTTCGACAATGGCTGTGTTTTGTGTTATTTTGAGGGGACAGCACACTTACAACGTTATACAAGCTGTATACTCACTACTTTACATTATAGCCAAGTGTCACTTGTTCAGTGTTGTTACATGAAAAGATATACTTAAATATTTACAAAATGTGAGGGAGTATACTCACTTCTGTGATATGCTGTATGGCTTTCCTGTCTTGAAATTGGCTACAACACAGTGAAGTATTGTTATTAAAAAGTAAAATGAAGTCTGCTCAGGAGATATAGATGCCAACTATGGTGTCAGATCCCAGGGATCAGCAACTAATGACTTCAGATAATTTCATACAGCATTCAAAATTCTGATGATTTGCCACATTGGCTGAGGCTTATGAAATGCCTGATGTCCTTAATCTATTTCTCAAGTGTTTTAAATACAAACAGAAATTCCATTACTAACCAGGGAACAATTTTGATCAGCCAGTTTCAAATTGTAATCTTTGTTCTACTTTAGCTCTCTGATGTCACAAGATTAGTTATTCTTCCATTTTCTGAAGGAGGAAGAAATGACATGGTTGTGTGATATTTATTAATGTAGCATTAGCTAGCCAGGCAGGTGGTTTTACACTATTTTTTCACTGCTTCAGGGATGAAGACAGTTATGGTGAATATGTTTGAAGTTACAAGTACAGTGGATGTAAAAAGTCTGCACATCTTGGCTAAAATGCCAGTTTTTTGAGATGTAAAAAAAATCAGATCAAAATAAATCAGAACTTTTTTCCATCGGTAATATAACAAAAAAAAAGTTTTTTTCCCACTGAAAAACTGAAATTTTTTATGGAGCAAAATATCACTAAAATGTATCATAATATGGTGTGTATACCTTGAATTAATACTTTGTTGAAGCACTTTTTAATCTGATGACTGCAGTCAGTCTTTTGGGTAGGAGCCTGGCAGCTTGGCACATCTTGTCTTGGGAATCTTTGCCCATTCGTCCTTGCAAAAGCTCTCCGAGGGCATTTTCTGTGTTCAGCCCTCTTCAGTCATTCCACAGATTTTCAATTGGATTCAGGTCTGGGCTCTGGCTGGGCCATTATAAAACTTTGACTTTTATCTGGTAAAGCTGTTCTTTGGTTGATACGGGAGTATGCTTTGAGTTATAGTCATGTTGAAAAAATGAAATTTGAAATAATCTTCAACATTTTAGCAGAGACTGGAAGGTTTTGTGCCAAAATTGACTGATATTTGGAACTGTTCATAATTCCCTTCACTTTCACTAAAGCTCCAGTTCCAGCTGAAAAAAGCAATCCCAAAGCATATTGCTGCCACCACCATGCTTCACTGTGGGTATAGTGTACCTTTGGTGATGCACAGTGTTCTTTTTTGAGCCAAACATAGTTGTTGGGATTAGAGCATAAAAGTTCAACTTTGATCTTATCAGATTTTAATACATTTCCCACATGCCTTTATCAGACTTAATATGTGGGTTTTTGCAAAATGTAGCCTGACTTGGATGTTTTTCTTTCAAAGGAAAGGCTTCCATCTTGCTGCTTATCCCCAACCTAGACATACTATATGAAGAATGCGGGAAATTGTTACCACATGTAGTACACAACCAGTACTTACCAGAAATTCCTGCAGGTCCTTTAACATTGTTGTAAGCTTCTTGGTAAGCTCTCAGATCAGTTTTCTTGTTTTTTCATCAATTTTGGAGGGACATCCCATTCTTGGTAATGTCACTGTTGTGCCATATTTTCTCTGCTTGATGATTACTGTCTTCACTGGTGTGTACTCTCTACTATTTAACATCAGTTTGAATATGATTGGTTAATTCTGAACACAGCCACAACCCTACTAATAAGAGTGTGTGCACAGTTACGCAACCATGTTGTTGGAAAATTTTATTATTTTCCCTAAAAGATTTTAGTTTGTTTTTTAATTGAATTGTACAGTTTCCATGTTATATTAAAGGTGAAAAAAAATCTGAAGTGATTTGTCTTGGTCTGATTTTTTTACATGTCAAAAACTGGGTGTTAGGAATATGAGTCACCTAACAGCTATTTGGGTTAGAAATATATAAACCAGGATAAACATTTTAGTACTATGTCTTTAAGAGATTGCAAAAACTGCAATTGGGTGTGGTTACTCAAACGGCCATAAGATGGAGCCAGAAATCTGGGTTGTTTAGTCTTAGTCTCAGAAGAGAGTGTGAGTCAGTCTCTGTTTCCTTCTGTTGGAAAGTTTTGCCGTTGCTCCATTTCTTCTAATTGACTGATATTACTGGATTTGATATAAGTTTGTTACTGAACTGTTTTTTGACAGTGGACTTTGATATTTGGATTATCCCTGGATTGAAAACTGGCTGATTTAACTTGTGATGACTTTGGATTGCTTATTTCGGACTTTGCTTAAACCTTTCTGGAAGTAAAAACCTACATTTACTGTACAGTGTATCTGTGTGCTGTATGTGAATTATTCAAATACTCCTCTCAAATACGTCTCCCTGTATGCGCTCATTCTCCTAACGTGGAATTACCTCAACACTGGGCATTTTAATGGGTGTGTTATATCCACTGTATGTTAAGCAAAGAAATGACTTTAAAAAGTTATCTGCTAAGGAAGTAATGTGCTGTCAGGTAGATAGCTTATATTAAAATTGGCTAAAATGGATTGTTCAGTTTTGCCTCCTAATACATTTTCTGTAACTAGAAAAAAGCCAGTTGTAAAAGAGTAGAAGCTGGCGAACAGTCTAAATTTAAGTAATACTATTAATAGGCAAATATAATTCCAAGAATATGTCAAAGTGGCTGGAGAACAAAAGCTTTGTCTGTGTGCTCCCTAACTATAAAACAGATTATGCTGATATCTATGTGGTGCAAAATGGAATGCTGATAACTTGGACTGCAGTAATAAAATAAATTAACTGCTCCAATTTCTGCTCATTTTTTTAAAAATAAACCAATCAAATTTTATTTGCCTTGGTTTATTTTGGATTATCTCTTTCTGTCTTGTCCTTAGTGTGTGATTCTTTGCCATGGAGCTCGGATTGGATTTTTCCAGGGAGACATCAGGCTACTCATGGATGACTTAAAAACTTTGCAGCCTACAGTGTTCCCTGTGGTGCCAAGGTTGTTGAACAGAATGTTTGATAAAGTAAGTCTGTGTGAAACTGAACATAATAGGCACCCTTGCTTTCCATGACATTTCTGTAAATCACTTTTTATGCTTTGGGAATCTAATGGTAGCAAATAAAGCATATTTTGACTTGTAAAAGCAAAGCTCTCATTTGTATCTAGAGGGTGAAACCGCAGCAGCAGTCACTCAGTGTTGTAGCAGCTTTAAGATCTTTCCCAGATGTTATTTGCATTTGCATATAACCACAAAACTATGTCTACTACAGCCTATGGTAGATGGGGTGCAGAGTAGGCCTCATCAAAGGATTATAATGGCTCTAGTGATTAACAATGGAAAATAGCAAGCAGGAGCTCTCAAGCATTTGTTTAATTAACAGTTAGTGGCATACGACAGTGGCCCCCAACCTTTTTTGTGCCACGGCCCGGTACCGGCATCACAAAATGATCCGCGGCCAGGTACTGGCATCAGCACACATGGCAAGGCGAGCCGAGCGACCGGCCAGCCAGCCGTCCCCCGCTTCTCCCCACGACCTTCAACTCCTCCTTTGTACCTTTGTCGATGGGCTTTGGGACGGTTTTGGGACGGTCGCTCGGCTTGCCTTGCCTTGGGTGCTGAAAGAATCCTCGCGCCTTAGTTTTGTTCGAAGCCGCCACCCCCTTCGATGAAACTAAGGCGCGAGGATTCCTTCAGGACCCAAACGCCACTTTCCAATCGGAAAAGCTTACCGGAAGCACTTTCTCATCAAAACAAGATGGCGGCGCCCAGCAAACCAGCGGCCCGGTAGAAAATGTTCCACGGACCGGTACCGGTCCGCGGCCCGGTGGTTGGGGACCCCTGACATACGATGGTGAAAAATATATTCATATGTTTCTATGGCATCTTGAACAAAATTGCACTCTTTTCCAGATCTTTCAACAAGCAAACACTTCATTTAAGCGGTGGATGTTGGATTTTGCTTCCAAGAGGAAAGAGGCAGAACTCAGAAGTGGCATTATTAGAAATAACAGCCTATGGGATAAAATGATTTTCCACAAAGTACAGGTAACCTGATTGCTGATGATTTTGAGAGTTGACTTGCTCTCCGGAAGTTCTTGATTCCAATATTTTAAAAAACAATATGTGGCTCTGAAATTAGGTCAATTATTTATTAAATCATTGATGCATCCAGATTAGCATGTTTTATATTGCTAGACAACCTCCACTTGATGTTTCAGATGGAAATTTTCTTTTAAGGGGCAATGTATTGTCCTCCAAATGTGGCTGGCTAGTAGTTCCCATGAACTTTTATGATAGACCACTGTATGATTGCTAAGACTTCTCTTATTTAATCTTATCTGACGGTAATAAGAACTGACTCTAGGACCTTTTACATATAGAATGCATACTTATTTATTTGATTATATCCTTTTCACGTAACATAAGAATTCAACTAACATAGCATATGACATAGTTAGTCCTTGACTTACAATCATTCTTTCAGTGAACATTTAAAGTTACAATGGCACTGAAAAAAGTGACTTATGACTTGTTGTCACACTTACAACCTTTAAAGCAACCCCATGGTCACATGATCACAATTTGGGTGCTTGGCAACTGGCATGTATTTATGACAGTTGCACTGTCCCAGCATCATGTGTTCACTTTTTGTCACCTTCTGACAAGCAAAGTTAATGAGGAAGCCAGATTCTTACTAACTTAATAACTGCAGTGATTCCCTTAACAACTTTGGCAAGGAAGATTGTAAAATGGGGGAAAACTCACTTAACCACTCTCTTCCTTAGCAATGGAAATGTAGGGCTCAATTGTGGTCGTAAGCCAATGACTACCTGTAGTATAATTCTTCAAAATTGTTTGAATTTAGATTGTGGCTGAAGGAAGTGAATATTGAAATACTTTTTTTTTTTTGCCTGTAGAAGACTCAAAGTAGATTTCCAGTGGTGAAGAATTGCTTGGAGTGTGAGGTCATTCTAACAGGCAGTGCCATCTCACAGAGTCAGAAATAGCAGTTTAACCTTAGCATTTTTCACATAGTGACTCGACATGTGTGTAACTGCTGGTGCTTGTAAACTAATGATTCTGATTTCACCCAGTCTAGTGAAGCAAGGTAATCGAGGGTCTTTTATGCAAATAGCTCTTTTATAATTTAGATATTACATTTAAAAAAAATCTGAAAAATTATTTCTATTCTGAAGCCATAGTACTTGTTTCTAATTATCTGTGCCACACAAAACAAGTGCTTCCAGGTTGTCCTGTATGACACTGGATGAGACAATAAGATGACCGTGTTACACATGTGAGAAGTTTTCCTTCTATAGCGATCATCATATACAACAATGCTTTCTCTCTCTCTCTCTTTCTCTCTCTCTCCACAACTATATTTGTTTTCTTAAGTTTTTGTGGGTACTTACATGTATGGTATTTATCTTTGTTCAGGTATTTTCCCACGTCATTATAGTTGTGCTTTTAAAGTTGTAGCAACGTTTTGGCAGAATCTCATCTGCCATCATCAGGCTTCTGTATTGTGTTCGTCTGTGAGTCAGACTTTCACAGCCGTTTCTGTTTTAAATTTGGGGCTAGCCTACTGCTGTGCCAGAATGGTTTTTTCTTCATCCTGATTGGTTGGGAGTCTTGGTCTGTGTTTGTCTGTCTTGGTCTGTCTTGGAGTTTGCTGTGTTCTGCTTGATTGGTGTTTCTAATATCTTCTGTCCTGTTTTGTGGCTTTTTTTGTCTTGATTGGCTGGCAACATTGTGTTCCTGTATTGGAGGCTTTTAGTGCAGCTTGGCTCCGAGTAAATGGACGGCTATCATTTATTAGGAAGCTAGGTTTCATCTGGGTGCCTGGTTGGGGTGTGTTTGAGCTGGAGGTATCGGGGGGATCTGTTTGTCCTCAGATGTTTGCCTGGCTTGTGGTGTGGAGATTTTTTTTTGTTTGAGAGTGCAGGCTTTTCCAGATAATTGACAGTCTGGTGGAGTCATCTCTTCTATTCATGCTTTCAGGTCTTTTTTCAATCTCTATGGCTTCTCTGATAATTCTGTGGCTGGGGTTTTCTATAGTGGCTAGGGATTTGGTGCCATTGAAGTTGATGCTATGACCTGTTGCTTTCATCTGTTGGGCTAGTGAGGAAGTGTGTTCCAGCTTTTTTACTGCATTTTTGTGTTCATCCAGGCAGGTACTTATTCATACATTGGACAGACCAATAGAAGAATAAGTACCCGCCTGGATGAACACAATAAACACAGACCAAGACTCCCAACCAATCAGGATGAAGAAAAAACCATTCCAGCACAGCAGTAGGCTAGCCCCAAATTTAAAACTGAAACAGCTGTGAAAGTCTGACTCACAGACGAACACAATACAGAAGCCTGATGATGGCAGATGAGATTCTGCCGAAACGTTGCTACAACTTTAAAAGCACAACTATAATGATGTGGGAAAATACCCGAACAAAGTTGAATACCATACATGTAAGTACCCACGAAAACTTAAGAATATGTGTGTGTGTGTGTGTATGTATACAAACTATATATGTATATGTATGGTATTCAGCTTTGTTCAGGTATTTTCCCACGTCATTATAGTTGTGCTTTTAAAGTTGTAGCAATGTTTCAGCAGAATCTCATCTGCCATCATCAGGCTTCTGTATTGTGTTCGTCTCATATAGATAGATAGATAGATAGATAGATAGATAGATAGATAGATAGATAGATAGATAGATAGATAGATAGATACAGACAGACAGACAGACACACACACATACACACACAACAACAACTATATATGAGTGGTATAGTTGAAATGTCTGTGTGAGGAAAACAGAGCCAGGACAAGGAAAAATTAATCATATATTATGTGTATTTGGTTATGATACACTATAATGCAAATATGATTCCCTTCCTGTTAGGGCAGTAAAATTTATTACCATATCAATGGAATAGGTTGCCTCTTTTTCCTGGTATAGCATTGCCAGATGAGGCCCAATATGGTCTTTCCTAATACAGGTTTGGTTTTAGAAGGATTATTTAACAATATTTCATGGCCTGTGTTAGTTTTAGATGAAGTAACAGGGCAAAATGTACCTGGCAGGAAGCCCTGTAACAAATACTTCTTGAAAGAGTAATCTATGTGACTCCAGGCTGCCTTTAAATGCACATACTTGGAAAGTGTTCAAAGGATTTGGGCTTTTGAATATTCTTCCAAATACGATCCAAGTGCCACTCACCATAGATTTTTGGCTTCCCCTGTGATTGTTGAAGTGACGAAGTTTGGGGTTTGTTTGTTTTTTCCCTTTCCTTAGGCAAATCTGGGAGGAAAAGTCAAACTAATGATTACAGGAGCGGCTCCTGTTTCTGCAAATGTATTGACCTTCCTAAGAGCAGCTCTTGGTTGTCAGGTGAGCTTGGATTATAACTAGAATGGAAAATGTAATTTTCATTACGTTTCATTTCATTACAGATGTCATATCTTATCATCTTGAGGTTACAATTAGAGAACTGGACTAACTTTTTTACAAAACATGTATATGATTAAAAGGGACTGAAGACCATGCAACAGCAAACAGTATTGAAAACTGGATTGTGAAAAAAAAATGGTATTATTGGCTCTTCAAGTGGCATGTGAAGCTTCTCTTAGTTATTTGGAATGTGCCCATCTAACAACCCTTTGCCTAAAATACAAAATCAGTTATACAAATAAGGATTTTATAATCATTAGCTTATAAATGAAGACTCAAGAATTGTTACTATACATGAATGTAGTATTTTTCAGACTGGAATTACATACAGGAAACTCAGCTAAAAAGGTTTTGTAATGTACTATTGTATGTCTGTGACCAAAAATCATTTATTCTTGATGTGATTCAATAGGCAAGTCCCATTTGAAGTATTAAAAGACAAGATTAATGTAAGGTCAAGGCTTAGATGGTATTTCTATAATTAAATTAAACAAACATTATTGGAAAATTTAAAATTTAAAATAGGTAATTGTTTAGCTAAATACATTATTACTCATATGGTATATGACTACATACAGGTGAAACTCAAAAAATTAGAATATTGTACAAAAGTTCATTTATTTCAGTAATGCAACTTAAAAGGTGAAACTAATATATGAGATAGACTCATTACATGCAAAGCAAGATAATTCAAGCCATGATATGTCATAATTTGAGATGATTATAGCTTACAGCTCATGAAAACCCCAAATCCACAATCTCAGAAAATTAGAATATTGTGAAGAGGTTCAATATTCTAGGCTCAAAGTGTCCCACTATAATCAGCCAATTAAGCCATAACACCTGCAAAGGGTTTAAATGGTCTCTCAGTCTGGTTCAGTAGGAATCACAATCATGGGAAATACTGCTGACCTGACAGTTGTGCAGAAAACCATCATTGACACCCTCCATAAGGAGAGAAAGCCTCAAAAGGTAATTGCAAAAGAAGTTGGATGTTCCCAAAGTGCTGTATCAAAGCACATTAATAGAAAGTTATAGATGTTCCCAAAGTGCTGTATCAAAGCACATTAATAGGAAGTTATGTGGAAGGGAAACGTGTAGAAGAAAAAGGTGCACAAGCAGCAGGGATGACCGCAGCCTGGAGAGGATTGTCAGGAAAAGGCCATTCAAAAGTGTTGGGGACTTTCACAAGGAGTGGACTGAGGCTGGAGTCAGTGCACCAAGAGCCACCACACACAGACGGATCCTGGACATTGGCTTCAAATGTCATATTCCTCTTGTCAAGCCGCTCCTGAACAACAAACAACGTCAGAAGCATCTTACCTGGGCTAAAGAAAAACAGACCTGGTCTGTTGCTCAGTGGTCCAAAGTCCTCTTTTCTGATGAGAGCAACTTTTGCATCTCATTTGGAAACCAAGGACCCAGAGTCTGGAGGAAGAATGGAGAGGCACACACTGCAAGATGCTTGAGTTTCCATAGTCTGTGTTGATTTGAGGAGCCATGTCATCTGCTGGTGTTGGTCCACTGTGCTTCATTAAGTCCAGGGTCACTGCAGCCATCTACTAGGAGATTTTGGAGCACTTCATGCTTCCTTCCGCAGGCGAGCTTTATGGGGATGCTGACTTCATTTTCCAGCAGGACTTGGCACCTGTTCACACGGCCAAAAGCACCAAAACCTGGTTCAATGACTGTGGGATTACTGTGCTTGATTGGCCAGCAAACTCGCCTGACCTGAACCCCATAGAGAATCTATGGGGCATTGCCAAGAGAAAGATGAGAGACATGAGACTGAACAATGCAGAAGAGCTGAAGGCCACTGTTGAAGCATCCTGGTCTTCCATAACACCTCAGCAGTGCCACAGGCTGATAGCTTCCATTGCCACGCCACATTAATTGCTGCAAAAGGGGCCCAAACCAAGTACTAAGTACATATGCATGCTTATACTTTTCAGAGGTCTGATATTGTTCTATGTACAATCCTTGTTTTATTGATTACATGTTTTCTGAGATTGTGGATTTGGGGTTTTCATGAGCTGTAAGCCATCATTATCACAATTATGACACATCATGGTTTGAACTATCTTGCTTTGCATGTAATGAGTCTATCTCATATATTAGTTTCACCTTTTGAGTTGCATTAATGAAATAAATGAACTTTTGCATGATATCCTACTTTTTGAGTTTCACCTGTTTACTGAGTAACAATTAAATTGGAAAACCAAGGATGAAAAGGAATTCTACATTTTTTTCAAGAATTTTGTATAAGGTGTTGTGAAAAAAAGATAAAATATAATTCTCTTTGGGTGGAAAAAGCTTCAGTGACTGATCTTTATGTTCTGCTTCACAGTTTTATGAAGGCTATGGACAAACAGAATGCACAGCTGGATGTTCTCTAACAATACCTGGTGATTGGACTGCTGGTAGGGCTTCTTTAATTTGTTAAGTCTTATACCATTTAAATCAGGGCAGACAAATATTTATTGAGAAACTTCAATGGTAATATTAATCAGAAGTGAGAAGCAATTCAGAAGAAATGTCCAGCAATACAATACACACACACACATAATTAAATCTTCAGATTGGCATGATAGTGCAAGCTTTGCAATAATGGGTCTATCTTCGCTGGCTGAATGTGCATATTAGCTGAATGTGATGGGAGATATAGCCCATTAATTTTGGGAATCTCAGGATTGAAGATCACAATGAAGTTTCATGAGTAAATTGAATTAAATTATTTGTACTTTCCTTAAACATTGTGGCATTTCATTATTTTAAAGAAGTGGAAGGGATAAGAGGGAAATTTTCTTCCAATCAGTCAATTTATTCCCTGGAGATATTTTTTCTACATATGACTTAAGCAATTAATTACCTGTAAAAACTATGATCTCACCTACTTGATTTCTGAAGATCTGACTCTAGAAAGACATATGAACTTCTACAATATGACTATCATATTTGGGGGATTACAAAATTATAGGACCTATTACATATTATGATTTAAACCTGTCTTTATTTTTCAGTCAGTATTTGTGGATAATCTAGCATGTTCCCCCCCAAAATTTCTGAAGTGCAGAATCAAACCAAAATTATCAGAGCTTATGCTCTCAGACGGGAGCTCTTTGCAATGTCATTATTCCATTTTCCTTCTTGATAAAAGGCACAGCCAGTGTAAATTATATTATATTATGATCATAGTGACCTTAGTAATGCTTGTTCAATAGCATGTCCAGTACTCAGTTAAACCATTTTGTGTAGAAATGAAATTATTATTTTGTATAGAAATGGATTTTGAATATCCATAATTCAACTATTATAACTTCACTACTTTAGCCACAAGCCTGGCAGCAGATGTCCAAAGTATTCTTATTGCTTGGGGTGGGGTGGTGGTGTCAAATGGAAGTCTTCCCAAATATTTGAATGTGAAGTATTCTATTCTGTTCTGTATGATCCAAAAATAGGCTATTCCAAGAGTCAAAACGACTACGATTCCCATCTTTAACTCTCATTGATCACAGAGATAGTTCATAAGCTTGCATATTGATTAAGGTTCAGAGGTTACGCTGGTCTTTGTACAAATCACATTTTTCTACCTCATCTAATCCTGGAAACAAGATGTCAGAATAGAAAATACATTATCTTGATTGCCCATTGTATATATTGAATTTGTGTGCCTGAACCATTGTTTCTACTGTCAATATAACTGTCATGTTTCTAATAAATCTTAGTTAAAATAAGAGAGACTATAAAGAGAGCAAGGTTGCTTAAATCTAATTTTATTACTTTCTGGGGTTTCCAAAAATTCCTTCTTTGCAATTTCTTTCATGCAGTGAAGACAGGAAAAATAATAAACCTGCCCTATACCACCTAAAAATCTAGCCTTAGAATGGTCTGCATGGGCCTAGGGCCCATATATGTAAATGCTCAGGCAGTCACTCAAGGAAATTATCATGTGCAAGGCAACTGTAGCCTGCCTAGTGAGATACGGAAAATACCCATCTCCCTCACTACTCTGATAGTTGGTGAGTGACAGAGTAACTACCATCACTTTAAGTACTTTGTCTCCTACTAGAAACAACTCTGCATTATTTATGTATTAATTTGTATAAGCCAAGTAGATGCCTTCTGTAATTGTATGTGGGAGTGACCTTGGGGAGAGAAAGAAAAGTCAGAGACTATACTGGCATGTAAAAGGTAGCGTTAGTATTCATGGTTGTGTGTCTTGTCTGGATTACTGATCTCAAAAGGATAAGCAATGTCAGAATTGGTTAGTATTTTGATAAAAGGTTACCAGGAAATCCCAAACTGAAATAGAAAAATGAACAAGCTTCCTGGGAGGAGACATTAACAAGCTACTTCTGTTTATTATTATCATGAAAAGTACGTAGATGTGTTCTTGAAATCATCAGAAGTCAAGTTCAGCTAAGTCTTTTATGTATACATGATACTTTTTCTTCTAATGAGCTTAAGCTGAAATATATGCATTATGTTCATTTTACATAGCCATCTTACAAGGTAATTCATCTAAGAGAAAGTACTCCAGGGAGCTCCATCATTGAGTGTGGACGAGAACTGGAGTTTTCCAAATCTCAGTACAACATTCTAATCTAGATAATGATAGTGTAAAATAATTTTTAAACTAATATGTATACAGAAAGCTTTATTTCTGTATTGTGATCAACTATTGGTGATACAATAGCTCTTGGATTAAGAGGCGTGGTGGCTCAGTGACTTAATGATGCTGGAAATGGTCTTTACTCCAGCGGTTTGAGTGCTAGCAGGGCATAGCGGGGTGACCTCCTGTCACTTGCCTCAGCTTCTGTTCACCTAGCAGTCTGAAAGCATGTTATATGTGAGTAGATAAATAGGTGCCACTTTGGTGGGAAGACTAGCCAGAGCTTCATGTAAACAGTCAGATTCTGCTGGCACTGGACCTCCTATTTGTGAGGCAATTTCAGTGGATAGAAAAGGTCCGAGGTGCTGCTGCAGGAAGCTATTCATCTTTCTTTCTAGGGCTAGTTCACTTCCTGTGGTGCACCTTGGAAACATGCGAGTGTGAACAGAACAGGTTAGCAATCTTAGACAGCCAAACAACTACCCTGTATTTGCATTGTAGTCTCCTGGCTAATGTAACATGGCCATACACTAAATAAATAAGTAAGCTGTTGGATTAATACTGGGTAAATACAGATGCTGGTCTACTCTCTATCATGGAAATTTACTGTCTGTTTTTTTTTTTAGTATAGTTTGTCACTCTCTGCTTGACTGACATAATAGACATTGTAAAGATAAAATGATGGAAAAACTCCTGCTTAAGCTGTCTTCAGCTTCTAGAGAACTCTAGCCAATAAAAACAATAATAAAATAAATATGTACACAGAAAAATTAATAAGAACTATCAGGAAGAACATTTTGATATAGCATTTCCCGTGGGTGAAATGCTGCATGCTAGCAGAACTACCCTCAAATCCTATTCAGTTCAAGTTCAGTTCAGTACCATGTGGAGAACATATATTTGCCTGATACGATTCTTAGAAATGAACTTTAGTACTATATACCCACCCACCCACCCTCCCTCCCTCTCTCTCTCTCTCTGTGTGTGTGTGTGTGTGTGTGTGTCTTTTTAAAAAAGGAATTGCATTGTTTATTAATAACCTTTATTCAGAGTGACTCTGGTAGCATATGGTTAAAATCAATCTAAAACAAAGTATTATTATTCCACCATTAGGTCATGTTGGTGCTCCAATGCCTTGCAATATCATAAAGCTGGTTGATGTAGAAGAAATGAATTATTTTGCTACCAAAGGAGAGGGTGAGGTAAGTTGTGCTATCTGAACTCCCAAGGCTTAGCTTTTCCAACACTTAACCTCCCATTCAGTTCTTGGCTTGAGTTGGCAGAAGATGTCAAACACAGTTCAGCTAGATTAGAAACTGTCTTGTAGGCCAAAAATCAAGCCTTAACATAATAGTTGATTGTCTGCTGCAGAGCAACAGATATAGAACCTTCATACAGTATATGTGTGTGTGTGAGAAAGAGAAGTGGGGAGGGAGGAGGGAGAGGGAGATCCAGAGATTAAAAACTCCGTTTTTTTCCTCCTGCATTTCTGAGGTTATAGACACTTAGTAGATCAGGTATCAGCCTTGGCCAATTGCAATGTGTTTATATCATGATCCTTTGTAGCCTGTGAACTGCTGGTTCCTGGTTTACCACTTTCCATTCTTACATGTAGAACTTAAGTACAAAACACACCCAAATGTCAGAAAATGTCTTTCTATTTCAAATCGCATATTTTAAATTTTAAGTAAGTACATTCTCTACTCTACAAGAATCGGTTAAAAAAATAAAGATATCATGATTTTGATAGCATTATTTACCAAAACATTGGCAAATTGCTTAAAAATAATAACAAGTGATCTTAGGAAGAATCAATTGGTGTACTGAATGAATGTTATTTCCATTCCTACATAAAAAAGGATAATCTGTTTTATGGAGGGGTGTTTTTTAAGGACAGTTCACTTCTGTTCCAGATTTGTATAAAAGGAGCAAATGTGTTTAAAGGCTATCTGAAAGACCCTGAAAAAACAGCAGAAGTTCTTGACAAAGATGGCTGGGTACATACTGGGGATATTGGCAAGTGGTTACCGGTAAGCCAATTTGTAATCGAATGTATTTTGTGAATAGACAGAAGACAGATAACAGATAAATCAGAGTTGGAAGGGACCTTGTAGGTCATCTAGTCCAACCCCCAAAGCCAGAGCGGGAGACCCTACACCATTTCTGACAGATTCTGTTGCCTAGCAAGGCAGTTGTTAAATGATGTGCATCCCTTTTTACCACCTTTTGCCACAGTTAAGTGAATCACTGCTGTTGTTAAGTAAATAATGCAGTCATTAAGCAAATCTAGCTTCCCTCGTTGACTTTTTGTGTCAGAAGCCAGCTGGGAAAGTTAGAAATACTGATCATATGACCCTGGGACAGTACAACTGTCATAAATACATGCCAGTTATCAAATGCTCAAATTTTGATTATGAGACCATGGGGGCAATGCTTCAGTGGCTGTAAGTGTGAAAACAGGTCATCAGTCACTTTTTTCAGTGAACTGTCACTAAATGAGTGGTTGTAAGTGGAGGACTACCTGAATAAGATGATAAGAGCACAACAAAATGGCGGAAAACAAATCTGATGGATGAATGAATAAATGAATGAACAAACAAACAAATGTATGTTTTGTGTTTTCCTATCTTGTTAAATTCAACTTCATGGGCTGTTGAAATAACTTACAGAAATAGTCTACTTGTGCTGTTCAAACAAATTATTTCTTAGTGGTAATCTTGGCTTTTAATTGAATGTTCTTCAGAATTGATCTTGCACTCAGCTCTCATTGATTATGGGATAATGTAAAGCATAAGCTTTTCACGAATTGAAGAAAGTTTCTTTTTCTACTGGCTTTGTAGAATGGTACCCTGAAGATAATTGACAGAAAAAAACACATATTCAAACTTGCACAAGGAGAATATATAGCACCAGAAAAAATAGAGAATGTATATGCAAGGAGTGAGCCTGTTGCCCAGGTGTTTGTTCATGGTGAAAGTTTGCAGGTAGGTATTTCTTTTTAAGAATGTCTTAGAAATGTCTAAAGTGAATAAAATATTTATCATTAATAAATGTTGCTCTGCTGTGAAGACAGACCAAAGAAAGAGATTTCTGATCTCCAAGGGCAGCCCTTCAACAACTTTGGTACTTCAACACTGTTGTTTTCAGTTGTGGCAATAGGTGCAACTTGGCTTCACCTTCTGCCAACAAAATTTTTGTAAAATGGCTGAACCAATAATAACAGTTGAAGTATTTTTTCTTATCTGCTTTCAGGCTTTCTTAATAGGAATTGTGGTACCAGATCCAGACGTTTTGGTCACCTGGGCTAAGAAAAAGGGTCTGGGAGGCTCTTATGAAGAACTGTGCAAAAACAAAGTAGGTGATTTTTTTTTTAAATTACAAACCCTAGTAGTGGTGTAACCTTGTTTGTTTTTAAAACCTTTCTTTATCTATGCAGTTTCCATTGTAGGTAAGAGTTAATGTAGGAAATGACCAGGCTGAGCCTGAGGGAAGGGTCAAATGCATCATCAGTCTTGAGTCCCTTTGCACGCACAAGAGATCTAAGTCAAGCCCATCTTGAATTCTGTTGACTCTTATCTACCACAATTCTTATAGAGATTCTTGTAGAGCGCTTAAGGTTGCAATAAACCTTTTTATTTATTTGAACTGCCTGGATTTCCTGATTTCATTTTACAGTTAAAAGATTACATTCATACATACGTATCTGTCATATGATTGTATTTTAGTAATCATTTTGCAAAACATAGAAAAAGAATAGTAAGCAAAAGAAATTGGCACACCATTTTGCCTCTGAAGATGCCAGCCATGGTTGCCAGTGAAATTCAGGAAACCTGTTACTAAACCTAGCTCAACACTCTCTCAAAGCAATTAGATTTGGATTAAAAGGGAAAAGGAGAGAAAATATAACTAAGTTCTAGTGTTATGAGAAATCCACAAAACAGACAAGCACTTAAAACAACTTAAATAAGGAGTTCTCACATTTTGCATTGATATTGGAATAATTGCAACACTGGTGGATTTGCATTGCCAGGGAAAAAAACTTAGCACACCTCCTATCAACACAGAGTGTTGTTAAACTACTGAGAAAATAATAATTCTTAACCATCTTGAATGACCTAGGATTGGGTCATTTTTGTATCTTCTGGCCTTGATCTCACGGCCTAGACATTCCTGACTTGTGTGTGGAGATTGTATTGCAAAATAATAAATCATTGTTTATCATTGGTCCTGATTTTTTTGCAAAGATAGCTTCTAATTAGCCTTTATAAGTTAAATAAGTGCAATGAGCCTTATTTATTGTTTGTGGTTCACAAATTATAAATAAGACTCATATTGTTATATTGTTCTGTAACACTATGTTTTGAATCCCAACAGGATTTAAAAAAATACATTCTGGAAGATATGTTGAAGACAGGAAAGGAGTTTGGCTTGAAGTCATTTGAACAGGTGGGAATTTCAAATGTTTGCTTTTTATTAACCTGCCTGTACTATACCTTTCTACATCACTTGCATTTTGGGCTGTAGAGTTACAAACATAAACTGTCTAATTACAATGAAATTAGCAAGATCTAATTTGTAAGGGAAAAATTTAACCTACCTTTGCATTAAGATTACCAGCTTTTTGGTTAAAAGTTTATTTTAAAGGAAAGAGAAATTTGTTTTTTCTTATAAATATGGGTGATTGGTTTCAATAAACAATCTATGTAATTCAGCACCTATATTAAATCCTTACTAATGTGGAGTAGCACTGCTTAGAATAAACTGGTTCAGATACTATTTCTGTTCTTTCACAGTCTAATTGTACTGTACGTATAGCATTGTTCCTAAATAAAAAATTTGCAAAGTCTGATTTAACCTTCATTTTTTTCAGATCAAAGGTATCGCCCTTCATTCTGAAATGTTCTCTGTTGAGAATGGCCTGCTAACACCAACCTTAAAGGCAAAGAGACCTGAGCTACGTAAATACTTCAGCTCTCAAATAGAAGAACTCTACGCTAATGTCCACATGTAACTGAAGGAAACTATTAGAGAGAATGGCATTTGCTATTAACCCTCATATCTATGAATAGACTACAACAAATATGTGGAAGGAAACAGTGCAATCATTAACTTCTATACAAAGGGGTACTCAACATAGGAAAACTGAAGAATAATTGAACTCTGCCTTACTGTCCACTTGTGTCGCAGACCATTTTTTACAATGACATACAACTTCCTCAATGCGCCTTAAAACTGTACATGTTATCTATGTGATTTGTAAGTTATTTAAGACTTCAGCCAAAAATGTGACTCTCAAGGCATGTAAAGGGATATGTGCTACCACATTCATTGTTTTTATTACATTGTACAGCTGGTAATCATTTTCCAAAATATTTGATATATGGAGATTTTTACTGCATCACAGCAGAGGACACTGATAGGAGACTGAACTTTATTTGTGTCTGGATGTAAAATTTGGGCAGAATCTTGGCTGCCTAGGTTATTTACAGACTTTTTCGAAGCTTTATTTAATGTTGTGGTATTAATGCAATGAACCACAAGATAAATGATCAGATATTTTAGCTTTAGAATTGGGGGTGAGATACTCCAGATGAAACTTCATACAGGGGTAGTTGGGCCATAGTGGCATCATGTTATAAAATACGCATGGATGTGGATGGAATTTCAGTACGTATTGGGACTAAGTCATGCTCATACATTGCCAACCGTTAGATTGCCTCAGCAGTACGGCTTAATCTTGGTCACTTAATTTACTGGGTCTTTGTACAAAATTAGCTTCTGCTTCTTACTCATTGAGCAAAGAATATTGAGAATTTGATAGCATCCAAAAATAAACATGCTTCTGTAACAGATAGGGAATGGGCTGTAGTATATATATATATATATATATAGGATGTCATTTTATTGGAATGGGGAAGGATGCTTGAACATACTTACCTTTTACCTGCATCTGTATATGGGGTGGGATGGAATTGAAATGCCTTGTAGTAACCCATGCTCAAGTTTTCCCTTAAAACAGTAATTAATTTGTGTTAAATATATGTAAACAAGCACAATGAAGTTTGCACTAAAGAGTGTGTGATTATAATGCACTACCCAGTTGCATAATTTCATACATGGGTGTCCTTGTTGCACACCATTATTCAAACCCATATTTTTGAAGTATTAAATCACTTGTTATATTGGAGTTCAAAGTTTGCTTAGTGTTGGCTATTTCTATATTTTATAAACAAAAATTTCCACCCAAAAAACCTCCACAAGGAAGCCAAAATAAATATTTCTGCATTTAATTTGAGTAAATGTTTTTATACTGCAATTTAAAAAACTCACTGTGCGCTTATTCCTAAAAAAAAAAAGGAGTTATTGTCTGATTATTCTTATTTGTTTCCCATTCTTTTTGTCTGGACCTTTATGATTGTTTATGTCCCAGTTGGTAAAGGAAGCAAGAGAAAGGCAAATCAGCCAATAAATCATAGTTTTCCACACAGCTTTATCATGAAGAAATAATTTTGACATATTAGCAAAATAGAATTTCCTGATCTTAACCAGCTTTCTCTTTTTGGCAGTAGACAGTAACTTTATTTTTGTGACAGTGGGAATGAAGAGTTTTTAATCTAAATACATCTCAAGAGTTTAATATTGGAAAAGGCTCGTCTTAATAGCTTTTTAGAAACTAGCAGACTTGAACTTGGATAAAAGTAGTTCCACAGGGGAACAAAAATATTCCATTGACCTATAGTTTATTCATAATAAACTGGAACAGAAAGAAATCAACTCTTTAGTGAAATGGTTGTTTCTGGAGTAATAGGGGTAGAACTATAATGGGGTAGAACAAGCTTGTTGCTTGTAGAAAATGTAAACAATTATACCCAAAGCTATATGTAGAGGGCATATGACAAATGTGGTGGTGTACTGATATAATACTTGCCCTACTTCTTTTATAGACATATCATAAAATCATACAAAAGGGACAGACATTGCAGTGCAATGTTGCTATTGTCATTCTGATGTCTCATTTGAAACCAGTTTGTAATCTTCTAAGGTTTTAATGGTATTTGATAGCATTATTTTCTATAAGTGGTATCTAATTATGGCTGATATAAATGGTGCATGATGTTAAAAACTCACTTTGTTCAAAAGCTCTTATGGAAAATAAAAGAAGCCCTTTATAATGTAGAAAATCAATTCAACAGAGAATCAGCTAAACATTAATGCATAGATGCATAGATGTATGTATATATATTTTTAGTTCAGATGGTGGAATTGATTCTTTTTTATGGTAAGGAATTGTTAGATAGCCCTGTCTCCATTCAATATAGATGTCAGAACAAAAGAAGAGACCTTACTCAACAACTTGTTAAATAGCGCTATATTAATTAGGGTATGACTATAACATCTTAACACTTCTGGTACAATGCTGAGACTATATATTCTCATAGTCTCATTTCCACCCTCCTGTGGTAGAATATTTTACAATTTAGCTGCCACACAAGTTTCTTCAACTACTTTGAATGAAATTTGGCCTAGAAACTCAGTTGTGTGTTGAAACTTGGGCTTGGATTAGTAGAAAATTTAAACCACCCAATTTACTTAGAGGCTGACTGGGTTATTCTGGGAGTTGAAGTCCACAAATCTTAGACAAATTAGTGTATATTGTGACTTTCAGAGACAGTCTCTCAGCTCACAGCCAGCATATGGGCGTATTCTTATTTGGTTACACCAGTCCATTAGAATAGAGTAGAGTAACAGTTGGAAGGGACTTTGGAGGTCTTCTAGTCCAATCCCTTGCTCAGGCAGGATTCCCTATACCATTTCAGACAAATGGTTGTCCAAACTCTTCATAGTAAGCAGTTGTATCATATATTTAGAATTCATACCAGGCCGATTGATTGCACAAAAACAATCTACTGCAATTCCATTCCCCTCTCTAAAGTATCAGTTTTACTGAATCAAAGTGGGGAACCTGGGGACCTTCATGTGTCTTGTATTTCAATTTTTTATGAGGTTTTGAAACAGATAAACAGGGAAATAAAATAGGAAAAAGGATATTAGTACTAAATGCATATGAATGAATGGTTGAACCAAGAAGGGGTTTGGAAATGCCATAGCAGTAATACTTTCCCAATATATCATTAGTTATTTAGTAATGAGTAACTGAATATATTATATGACTTAAAATTGCTATTAAGTTCTAAGCAAAGAGTGAATATCAATAACCATGATCCAAAGAATATAAATCAGTGATTTATAATTTACAATAAATTCTATTCGTTAGCAAAAGTCTGTGGTGTTTTGGAAATCTTGTAAAATGGAAGTATCAGCTTAAGCATAGAGAAACTATTTTTGGATGCATTACAGATATTGATGGTGCATAACTCCATATTGGGTAGAGGTGTAGGAAGTTGTAGTCAGGACTACAGTTCCCTGTCACTGCGTTAAGCTAAGCTGTGTGTGAATAAGGCAAAAATAGTATAAACCAGTTTAATGTGGTAAAGATGTGGGGACTCAGTGGCTAAGACGCTGAGCTTGTCAATCAGAAAGGTTGGCAGTTCAGCGGTTCGAATCCCTAGCATCGCGTAACGGAGTCAGTTCCCGTTACTTGTCCCAGCTTCTGCCAACCTAGCAGTTCGAAAGCATGTAAAAATGCAAGTAGAAAAATAGGGAACAGTGTTCTGTGTGCCTTTGGTGTTTAATCATGCCGGCCACATGACCAGAGAGATGTCTTCAGACAACGCTGGTTGTTCGGCTTTGTAACGGAGATGAGCACCGCCCCCCAGAGCCAGAAATGACTAGCATGTATGTGCGAGGGAACCTTTACCTTTGCCTTAAAGATGCTAGCCTAGCAACCAGGAGACTGAGTTCTAGTCCTGCCTTAGGCATGAAAGGGCAACCTTGGGTCAGTCACTTTCAGCTGGAGAATGTAGATGGTTTGGGAAGGTTGTGTATATTTATATATATTTGTATTGTATATCTTCTCTATAATCCTTGTCCATCATAATCGTTCATACTACAAAACAATTGCAATAGGAAATGCAATACAGAAAGTCCTTGACTTACAACAGTTCATTTAGTGACCATTCAAAGTTACAATGGCATGAAAAAAGTGACATGACCATTTTTCACACTTTTGGCTGCTGCAGCATCCCTATAGCCACATGATTGGATGTTTGATAACAGAGTCACATTTATGACAGGTGCGGCATCCCAGAGTCACGGAATCTCCTTTTGTGCCCTCCTGACAAGCAAAGTCAATGGGCAAACCAGATTCACTTAACTGTTACTAATTTAAGAACTGCAGTGATTCACTTAACAAAGGTGGTCAGAAAAGTTGTAAAATGGAGCAAACTTACTTAACAAATTTCTCACTTAACATACATTTTGGGCTCAATTGTGGTTGTAAGCTGAGGACTAGCTTCACACTTGATAGGAAATACCTCTGCAAATTGAAAGTTTGTGAGAATGTCCTGTAAAAAACTCCCTGTACTGAATTATTACGATTGGCCTTTTTGTGTTTTAGATACCATCCTTCAGGGTAAGATACTTGAGCAACTTATGTTTAGGAGCAGAATCAAGCATGGTTTTGTTGAAACAGTCAAGATCACTAGATTCACATACTATGTTAGATTATAAACCATGTATTATAAATAAAATGGGTGGATTCAAACAAAACACTAAACCAAAACCAAACAAATCATAAGATTATGATTTAGTGAAATGCACGAACCTGGTGAAAACATGGTTAGATTTTTCAAATAGTTTCTGTAAATGTCTAAGTATAATTGTATGGAAAAGAGGGGAGAAATTACCATACCAGGTTATTTACTTTGGATAACAACATATTTTCTGTTTCTGTTTAATAGAACAAAAATAAGAACTACTAGAAGAATTCAGATGTTCCGGTGTCTTTTCATTAGAGATTTTGTCTAAAATTTGAAATGAGGCACCATGGGGATATATTTTTTTTTAATTAAAAAGTTATGCAATCTGGATGTAATTGTTTGCAAAACCTTTCTAGGTTTTTCTTGAATAAGGAAAAAATGCTTACTCAAGAACTACAGATTTCGACTACAATGTTACCAGTTTGCAGATAAATGCATGTAAAGATGACAGGACAATTTCTTCGCAATATCCCTCTTGTCTATCCTCTGGCCTTTAGATGGCGCTCTTCCTTTATTCTCGCGGCTATGCGCGGTAAGAGGGTTAAGCTTTAAAAATTCAACTCACAGACAACGGACTAAACCATCTACTAAAGAAAATAGGGGGTATCCTTTAGGGAAAAAAGTACTATTCACTTTCCTTCGACCCTCTTTGCGAACTGTGAACTTTTATATAGAATAGTGAAAAGTAATTTACAGGTGTCATAACGAACGGCTTTGGTGATGCTAAGCTGTATTTCCACCCCCCACCCCCACCCGCCTTTCGAGTACACAATGGGACGTTCTGGCAGTAAGTTTTGAGTTTCAGCGCGGGAAAAAAAAAGCCGTTTGTAGTCAGGAAGTTGAGCCTTGCGCGTCTTTCTTCCTTTTTCTTTCTCTCTCTCTCCCCCTCACGGTTTATTTCCCTCTCACGAGGCGGGGCGGTTTGGAGCCCTTGGGAAGGAGGGCGCGCGCCACAGGTGAAGGCGAGGGGCGGCGGGACGGAAGGCCTCCCGACTGCGGCCGTAGCGTTTCGGGGTAGGAAGCTCAAGAGCTGTTTAAAGATTATCCATAAATATTTACATCTCAACTTTAGGAACCGCCCCTCTCCTCACAGAGGCAGCAATGGTGCTTGAGGGACGGAGGCGAGGGACCATGCCTGCTTTTCATTTATTTCATTTTATTCCGCCTCTACTTGATCACAAGGCGATGACCATGCCTAATCCTTCTCCCTCCTATTTTCTCCACAACAACGACCCTGTGAGGTGGATTGAGCGAAAAGAGAGTGACTGGCCCAAAGTCACCCAGGGTCTCCCCCCGCCCAACCCCCATGCTTAGGGCTGGACTAGAACTCACTGCTTCCTAGGCCAGCACCTTTTCACCACTAGATCAAACTGGTTCCTTCTAGGGTTGTTGCAGGGGCCCTTTGGGGGTAGGGGAAGAAATCTGTTTAGGCCAGGGGTCACCAACCTTTTGGACCTCAGGGACCACCAAACTCATAATTTTCAATCCTGCGAACCAGAGACCCTGGGAAAATCCTCAAAAAAGTCTGCAAGAAAATTGGCCACCCCGTTTTCCTACTGATCGATCATTCTTTATTTGAGATTGCAGGATACTGTCTCCAGGGGAGGGAGGGAGGGAGAGACTTTTGGCTTCATGCAAGGAAAGCAGCAGAAGTCTTTCTTTCTCTTCCCTAAACTCTGCCAGAAATGAGCCTTTGTGAGACTTGTTGTGCCAGCGCAGCCTCTTGGAGCAGGATGCCTTGCAAGGTCCCAAAGACTCATTTCTGGCAGAGTTTGGGGGAGAGAAAGACTTTTGCTGCTTTCCTTGTGTGCAGCCAAAAGCAGAAGAAGAAAGAAGCAGTCCGGTGGCTAGGCCAGGCGCGTGGGGCAAGTTCTCCCCTGCCACCCTTTCCGCCCCCTTCCCTTCACTACCTCGTGTTGTTAGCAATGCAAGAGACGCAAGCCTTGTGTTCCCACGTGCAATGTGGGCGGCACAGCCCTGTGTTCCCGTGCAGCCTGGATTAATTGCTTTCGGGGGAGTGATTTGGGGGTGACATTTCTCTGCGGACCACCAATGTTTTCTGACATACCACCAGTGGTCCCCAGCCCACTGGTTGGCGACCACTGGCTTAGGCTTCTAGGGTGATGGGGCTTTCCTCCTCTTGCCTTTCTCTGTTCAGGGAGAGATGTGGGTCAATTCAAACTTGCAGAGGTTTCCAACTTTGGCAACTTTAAGACTTTTGGACTTCTAACTCCACAAGTCTTAAAGTTGCCAAGGTTGGGACCCCTGATTCAAAGCAAAATTCCTCCTTTAACTGAGTCCACTACATGCCTTTCAAGTTTGGATGAAAAAACACCTGGGTTGGTGCCTTGGGAATGCATGCTCTTCTCTCTTCCATTAAAGGGTTTGAGTGGGTGTAGGTAAGAATCAGGCACCTGGCCTGGTCTTTTGCTGGGGCCAGGTTTAAATTAGAATTTGCTTTGGAGATATTAACCAAGTTAATTTGGGAACTTGCTTATGTACAAGGTTAAGGCCTGGAATGAAGATTGTATAGTGGTACAGTTTGAAGATTCATGACTGTAAAAGGAGAAAAGAGGGTTAATGCCATTTAAGTTTATTTTCCTCTTTTGTTCGTTTCTCTAGTAACAAGATGTCAAAGAGAAAAGCAACAAAACACTTCAAAAAGAAATTGGCAGTAAGTGGCGCATTTTGTTTTAAAGTGTGAATAGGCATTTACCTCTTCTTTTTAATGCAGAACTGTGAGTTGATTTGGGTGTAGAAATTCTATAAAGTTTATTAATTCTTGAGCCATTTATAGATCATCCTTTTTTGTGACGTAGTTGAAGTAGGACTGTTTGCTATTTAGTACTGTGTCTTCAAATTGGACTGTGAACATTAATGTTTTTCTGGAATTATACAGCAGCTACAGAAAATTCCATAGTTTTTTTCTTAATAATTTCCAATATTTTTTTAAGGATTATATTAAATAAATAAAATTTATACAACTACAGAATAGATATATTAAGGAAAATAAAAAAACCTTTATGATTTCAGGAATAGATGCAGCAGCTTTAAAATATTCATGGGTGCTGTGTGCATAGCTCTAGATCAGGGTTGTAAAAATCGCGCCATGGTAGCATCATGTGACGCTTCACAACTTTTTTCCTCTTTGCTAAATGGTGTTGAAGCATCCGGCCCACGGGCTGGGAGATTGACCGTCCTGCTCTAGATGGTAGTATTACTTATGACCCTGATAACTTTTTCTTAATTTAATTTGCATTTATTACTTATTTGTAATAACCTCTTAAATGTTTAACTTTCTGAAGAGCTTAGATAACTTGTTTTTTTTTAACATTGCCATGCTAATCCATAGGTGCATGGAGCTTTGAAATCAGAACTTTAGCATATTTTCTTCTGGATGGGGCTAAATTACCCCAGACAGATCCAGTGCACAACTTGGAGGTTCTTCTAGATTTGCAATGACTGCTCAAAGAGCAGGTGGCAGTAGTGGCTATAAGAGCCTTTGTGCAACTTTGGGTTGTGTGCCAGCAGGTCCTTTCCTGATTTGGAAGTCCCTGTGCTTAATCACTCAAGGCCTGGTTATCTCACACTTGGACTCTTGCAACATGCTGTACATGGGGCTATTTGAAGAGTATTTGGAAGCTACAGCTGGCACAGAATGCAATCTTGTAGATAATTTTGCGGGGTCCTAGGGTGGCCTGCATCACCAGTTGCCATTTTGCTTCTAGGTTTAATTCAAGATGTTGGTTATCACTTTAAAGCCCTTCATGGCATGGATCCAGGTTGCCTAAAGAACCATCTTATCCCAGTGGGATTTCCTCACCCCACCTGCCCCAGTAGAAGGGGAATGCTGCAAACCCTTTCAATCAAGGAATTCTGACTGGCCAGATCCAGGAAAAGCCTTTTCTGCTCTGGTTCCTAGCCTTTGTAACATCATGATCTCTGAGATGAGATCCATATCCACCCTTTTGGCCTTCCAAAATGACTTGGCTGTGCTAACTGGCATGGAGGCACATCATTCTTGAGATAGTTAACAGACCATGATAAGACCCTTGCATCCTGCTCCCTCCTCCCCATCTTTGTGAATATTAAGCTAATTTATTGTTACTATTTATTGGTTTGATGCTTTAATGTTTTTATCAGTTTTTTTAAATAATTGCCTAGAGTTGCCTGCAGTGAAATGGGTAGCATATAATTTGAATAAATAATCTGCTTTCCTTGCAGGGATATCAAGCCAAGATGGACTCTCATGGTAAATTGTTTTCATCTGAGGAGCCTGATGTCTCAAGTATTTTGAAAATTTCTGGAACTGGGCAAACAGAAGAAACTGATGACTTATTTGGTTAGTTATCATCTGTAACATTTTTAGATGTTCCTACATAGTTATTAGAATTGTCTGCTTTCTGATTGGCATATTGGGTAACCATCTGCACTCTGAATTACCATTTGTGTTTACTGATGTTGGATTTTATATTTACTGTAAGTGACCATGAGTTATGCTAAGCTGGTAATATAAAATAGCTGTAATAAATAAATATTAATAAGATATTGTTCCCAACTATGATTTATAGATAATAATTGTTCTGAGATATATTGAATAAATGCAGAATAAAAATGTGTCACATTTCCAATAAGCAAGTTAAATAAATATAAAATAGATGTATAAATACATACATGTGTATTATAATGTCTGGTAGATTTTTATAAATGTTCTTATTTAACTGTATGGATACAGAAAGATCAAATACAGAATCTTGCTAAGCTAGCTACACCATCTGGATTAGCTTTAGCACTAATAAGCAATTGAATAATAAATACATTTTACAACAGAATTTTAAATAATATACCCAAATGTAATATTAAAAATTAGCGTTAGCAAATTGCAAACTATGCAATGAAGCATGTCAGAATTTGCTAATTTGGAAATGTGACCACACAGCTTATTTCTTAGTCATTGCCTTATAGATCTTTGGAAAACTTTGAGTAGGTCCCAACTATGCAAGTAGTGCTTTTCACCAGGTTGGAGGAGCTGCCCATATCAAACAGGTCAGCACTGTTGGCTATAAACAGCTCAGTGTTTATCTAGTCTCTGGAATTCTTGTGTGAATGCCAGATTGAATAGAAGTTTCCGGAACCTAGTCCCTTCCCTTCTGCAATTCCATAGCTCCAGTTTTCACAGAAACAGGCATGGCAGATACCACTTTTTTTGTTGTTGTTTATTTGCCACCCATCACGTCTCAAGACTATTTATCCTCTGTAAAATGTTCATATTAGCAATACTTTTTACTGATAAAAGTTTTTGTTTGCTTTAATCCAGCACACAATCTTTACAATAGGGTCCAAGTTTTGTAAAGGACTTGCATATTTCACTAGCATAAATATTTTCTTCCATTAATTTGTCCACTCTTAAATCCTGCCAGCTAAGCCAGGTATATTACACTGAGGGCTAAAAATTCTATTCTCACTTTCACATGACCAGGCATTGCTGCTCAATTCGTGGACCAAACTAGGTGAGAACTCTAGAATAATCAAGGTGGAATATCAACCTTTTATGGTAATTTGTTCTGCGTGATTGCTTCAAGGAATTATAGTTACCAAACACTTTTATGCAAGGCTTATTGCTTCTGGATGTTTTTTGTTTACTCTTCCCAATATCTTCCTCTTGAGTGAAATTGTTTCATCCATTTTACACAGAAACTATTGTTTTCAGATTTTCTGTTGTGAGACATGTAGGGTCTTTTAAACTGTTATAGTTAATTACCAGAAGTACTTTTTCATCCTAGATCATCCTTTACATAGCACTGCTCTGTCTGTGTATGAAGAGGGAGAAGAGGTTGATAGTGGGAATGATCAATATTCAGCGATCAATGAGTCTACCAGCAGTTTCTCTGATCCAGAGACCCCAAAGAAAAATACGAAGAAAAGGTATTCCAAAAATAAGTTCAAGACATTATTTTGTATGTAATATTTTCTCTGGACCTATTTTCTATGTGTACATGAATTTATTTGTGTGCCCAGCCCTGTTAACTTAATCTAATTATATAACTTCACTTGAAACTATGTCATCCAAGTAGAGAAGGGATATTTTGAGCATATCCAATACTTCATTCTAAAATTCTTAATAAAGAACAAATAACAGTTAAAGAATCAGGTATATTCTTTATTTTTGGTGCTTTTGACTCAGCTTCGAATTTAGTCTCTATATAGGTAAGACTTCTTAGCAACATGTTTTCTTTATAATAATTGCTTCCCTGTATGTTCCAAATGTATTGCTTTTTTAATAAAACATTTGTTGTACTTTTCAAGTATGACAGGGTCCAGGTTTTGTAAGGACTTTCACATCTCATTAGCATAAACATTTTCTTAAATTACAGTTGTGAAGGCAGTAAAATATTGGGTGATTTATTTTTTTGCTTGACCTTTTGTACTTCCTCTGTATTATCACAACCAATATTTAGTTCTTACAATAGGTTCCCAGAGGTGGCATTTCTGGCCAACTTCCTCAGGATTTTCTCACAAAAGTCAGAAGATTTTGGACTCTTTGCATGCCAGCTTTTTGGAAAGCCTTGAAGATTTGGATTTATTCCTGGGCATTGAGGTCAGATGGTTAGAGCTAAGACATAGTTGTTCTGAATTTTTTAAATCTGAGTTGTCATATATTGTGTATTTTATGTGTTTTTGTATATTTTTATATGACATTAGCTGCCCAGAGTTGTTATAGTGAGATGGCAGATACATAAATAATCATTTAAAAATATGAAACTTTATAGATTTGAACTAAAAAACTATTTGTGGATCCTTGGTGTTCTCTGAGCTTGGCGGTTTTTCTGCAGACCCTTTATTACCAAGCTAAGTAACATTATCAGTGCTAGAAGGGAGTGGAGTTTGCTTTGGTCTTTGGAAGTAGCAGGCAAGCGCACATATGCTCCATTTGTGTGAGCAGTAGATGTATGTGCCCACCGCTCTTGCAAATGGAGCTGCCCCTGCATGCTTATACATCGCAGGCATGAAACCATCCCCTCTTCTCCCCACCCTCCACCAGTCCGCAAAACTTGAAAGATTGGGGAACTCTGTTCTAGTGGCTCTGTCAGTGTTGGTGGGAATGTTTTTGAATGTTTTTGCAGGGGTGTCAAATTGGATTTATTCAAGGGCTGGATCAGCATTATAGTTCTCTGCGTGCCGGGCCGGGGAGAGACGGGATGGATGCCTCCTGTAGCACTTTGCTGGCCAAAAGTGCCACACACGCACACACACACACCCCACGCCCTGTTTCTGGCCTGGATGGCTTCCTGTAGCACTTTGCCGGCCAAAACGGGGTGCGGGGGGGCTTCTGCACCCCATTTTGGCTGGCAAAGTGTTGCAGGGTGCCGTCCAGGCCAATAATGCAAGCCCCCACACACCCTGTTTTGGCTGCCAGAGACACCGTGGGCCAAGCTGGTCCCATGGACCAGATTTAAGCACCCCATTGGCTGGATCCAGCCCTAGGCCTTTAATTTTACACCCCTGGTCTAATGTTAATCTTGGTATTAATCTCTGCTTGTATGATGGTTGATTGCTGGTGATGAGTTGTTTTGGGCTTTTTGTTTTCTTTTGGGCTTTTTGACTGTTTCTCTTGACTGGTATGTAGATTTTGTTTATCTCTATTTGCCTGTTGATGAGTGATTTGTCTGAGTGCCAGGCCTCTAGGAAATCTCTGGTGCTTTTTAAACTTGGCTTGATTTAGGATCCTCAGTATCCCAGTTGAAACTGATTGAGTCTGTCCATGTGTTATAAAATTAAGAAATTTCATCATATATTCTAATTGCTAGTTGGTATTCATAAATGTGCTGTGCTAATCTTCTGCCTGTTTGTCCTAAATAGTGGCTGTTACAATCCTTACACTGTTTGTTGTAGATTGACTCCTGTTTTATTTTTTCTGGGGCTGCTGGGCTTTTGATTTACTTACTTAGGATCTTTGGATGGGTTTAGTTGGTTTGTGTGATACAGTGATGCCGTTTAGTTGTAATAGTCTGTTGGTGGTTTCTGAAATGTACTTGCAGCTGGTGTTGGTTGTGTTATGGTAGGTTGAGTGGTCAGGGCTTTATCTGACAGTTGCATTGCATGGGTATTCATTTTGTTGGAAGCCTGGGTGCTTTGTTACCTTTTTCTAATGTTCAGGATTGCTGCAGTGTGTTTGTGTTTCTCTAAATAGTAGTCTTTCGTGGCTTCGATTGTAGGAAGTTAGATTGTTGCATAGGTAATGGAGCACTTGACTGGTGTGGATAGATTTACAATGGAATTGTGTTTCTAACGTGCTATCACTGTTTCTGCTTATGATGATATCTAGGAAGAAAATGTGTTGTTGTTTCTTCTTCCTGGTGAATGTTATTTACTGTTGATAGTTTCACCTCCCAAGATGACTGCTGAATGGTAGGATTTTTTTCATTCCTCTTGACTATCTGCTGATTTTACTGCCAGAGTTGGTTTTCTGGCAGTACTGCTTCCTGGATTTGAATGGGAGTGACTTTGAATGGCTGTGGACCGATCTGGGGAAGGGAGCTTTGAAGATTCCAATTCAGAAAAGTCAAAGCATCCATCTTCCTTTCACCATTTCATTTTCTAAGCATGCTTGGGTATTAACTTTCACTTTTTAAATGTATTGCTTTACTTTGCTTTTTGTTTTTAAAAGTTGACTGGCTGATTGAATGCTGTCCTTTGTTAACCCTTGCTGGATTTTACCTGTCTCTTTTCCTCCTTTTGATTTATGTTGTTGTTTTGAATAACTTTTGCTTTTCCGTTTGAAAACATGACATGTCCTTTGAAGGTGAATTGCTTTTATTTGATTTACATCAACATTAGACTTTAACCACTGGGGTTTTTATATTTTATTAACTTGAAAAATAATTAGAGATTATTTTTAAAAAAATTTCTTTTAACTTTGGATCAACGTCCAGAAAAAATCTTCCCTGTTCCTTTAATTTATTTTTTCACTTTGCTTTAGTGTTTTTTGTTTCCTGAGTCACTTATACAGAACAATAATGAATCGAATTAAAAATGAACAGTGCTTGCTGAAAAGACTGGTAACATGCAATTTTTAGTTGAAAGTTTATTTTAAAAGTTTGATGAAATGATAATAGCTCTGAAAAATATTCCGAGTCATGTTGTTCTAGAATTAGATTCACAAAACTCTTTTTGCTAGGTCTGGACCTATGAAGATGCTGTAATATCAAATGAGACCATTATTTCATCTTCATCTATGGTCAGGTCTTCGATTCTTTGGAGGCATTATAGTCAGAATTTGATGGAGTGTTTACTTCCTTCTGTGAAGTATACAAGTTTGTCAGTTATTTGGCAATATTGTAGATTGGCATTCTTGATAAGGATATAATTGGCTGGAGAGATATGTCCGGCTTGTAAATTTGGAAACATTTATGTTCTATCTGCCAGTTGAGTCTAAATGCTATGTAATCCAACTCTTACCATTCACAATGTACTTCTATACTTATCTATTCAATATAATTAAACAATCCTTGATGAAAGCACACTTGCTTTCTTTTTTCAGTATGACATATGTACCATTGAATTTCCATACCTTATCACTACTAATTATGTAGTAAATAGTAGATTTACTACTGTAAATCTTTATCTTGTAATAGCATATGGATCTCTTTGGCCCATCAATGAAATCATTTAGTCAATATAATACTGTAAAAAAAGATTCTAACAAGTTTCTATGCCAGTGTTTAAAATTTTAGGACAAAATGTACTGTAACATTTTTATATTTACCAGAAAAACTCACATTCTGAAAACAATAGTGACAACTGAAGATTCAGAAGAGGAATCTTCAGTAAAGGACATGGTAAGTAAAAGGTTTAGATAATGCCTTTTCCATTTTATTGATAGTAAAATACAATCTATTACAGGCAAATGTTTTGAAACATAAAATTACATTTATTTTCAATCTCAGTGGTATATAATTGGATAATTTAAAATGGTATGACTTACAAGTACAAACAAAACTGATTTAATCATTTTAAGTTGAAATTTCTTGTAATTTGTTATTTTGGTAATTATGTTTTTTTTAAACGTACTCACTTTTTTATTCTCAAAAACCTGGTAGATGCTCTGCGGTGAAGTATTATCTATAATGTCATTTGTTGACTATATGTGGTATTATGTACTATTTCCTTGCAGTCACCATGTGTTACAGTCTATCTCTTTTTAATGTTCATTGATAGTGCTAATCTCAACGGTTTCATATTTTTCCTGAATCCATGAATAATAAAATAGTTTTTATGAGCTGATAGCCATAAGTCTTTAATTATGAATCTGAATACTTCTGAATACAGTGTCTATTTTACAGGTGTCATTAGTAATAATATAATTAATATGCTATTGTATAGGTTACTTATGTTTATGTGCTCAATGGAAATAGCTACTTTAAAAAGTTCAGTTTTAATAAATTGTAAGCTATGATAACATGAAGTTTCTGTTATTTCTTCTGCATGATTTTCTGCATATTTTGTACACATAACTTGAAGAGTTTTTCTTATACTAATAGAAATTAATTGCAATAGTGAATACGTAAACATGATTAAAATAATTCCTAAATAATTTTCAATACAGGTCAATAAAATTTACATACATTGCAGAAATCTTCAAACTATATGATCATTAAGAAATACTTAAAATGAAAGATATCAAATTAAAACAATAGATTTTGACAAGATTAAAAATTCTATTTTAAATACCATTAATTGAAAAAAATAAAATTTAGTTTTGCAGCACGTTTTTTAGTAATCTGGTACTAATATGACAAAACTGGGTCTTGCAACATTTTACATGTCCTAGGAAAATAATAAGTTAATATTTGTTAGGTAATTGGTTTAGGAAATCACATTGATTAAAAAAATGGACAAAACAAAGATTCTTGAAGAATCCTTTAATATTTTATTAATATGTCTTTACCTTTATTTCAGCATAGTAATTCCTAATAATTACTATTATATATAATTTCTTAGAAACTTTTATACTTTCTAGGAGAGGCCTTATGTAATTTATTTTAATGTTTTGTTGATCAATATATCTTTAAATGTTTTTGTAAAAATAAATAAATCTTTACTCTGTCACATATTAGTTATAAAACTCTATTATAAAAATGAAGCAAAGTACTTCAGGCTGATTATTAAAAACCACATTATCATTAAGAGTCCACTAATTGTAAAAGTATTATTTTTTTCAATTTATTTTTGCTGTGGTGCAGCTATAGACTATTCAAAGTTAATAGTGTGTTGTTACAAAGAAGTATACAAGTGTACTGTGATAGTGTATTCTTTGTATATACTATAGGTGTTATGAGAATTTACTAAAATTTTAAGCAATATACATATAGACAAAGTTTATAGTTTAAATAAGTTTGACAAAGTGCCTGCCAAATGAAATAATATAGGTAGACTGTTGGTTTGAGCTCCGAGCTTGGCAACCCGAGCTACGAATATTGAAACACATAGGTTGCTAACAACTAATATGTTCCTTAACTTTGATCTAATAGATACCCAAGAAAAAGACCCAATCCCATGTAAATGAGAACGTTTTACCAGAAAGGGAGACAAACTGTCCAGGTAAATCATTTTTCCTTTCTCCACAGTATTAGAATGGTTTTTTACTTCTGTGTGTAATAACAGACCTGCTGATCTTGATTTTTATAGTAACAGTAAAACTGTAGGACTTAGCATTTCATATGCATCAGTTTAAATTGTGTATCTTTGGGAAGCTTAGATAGGCTTGGACCCATAAAAACCAAATGTATTAATACTCTGATTTTCGTTTCATTTAGTTTCAAAAAAAATTCCAAAGCAGCCAACAAAAGTTACCAGACATGCTACTAAGGGAAAAGTTGTTTTGAAGGAGCTTGAAAAGATAACAACAGAATACAAGTAAGCATCTTTTCTTGTGATTGAGAATTTCCTTATGATTGAAAATTTTGCTATATTATATGTAACTTATAATTCAATCTGCTTTTTTTGCTTTTTAAAATTAGAACCAGTTTGGAGATATTGTAAAAACATAATAAAAGAATTACTTTGTTTTAAATAATAGTTTTTTTCTGAAAAAATATCTGTTATAGAAAATTGTTATATTGAAGATAATAATTTTTAGCATCAACATCTGGACGCTGAGCAGGGTTTAAGCAAGCTTGGGCCTTGTCATTACTTTGATAGGAGACTGCCAAAGAATATCAGGACTGCATGAAAGCTGAGAAATTCGTGGGGAGGGGGGAAATCAGAAGGCTGCAACAGTTACATGATATCAGAATTATTGTAGGAAACTTGCTGACTAACAGCAAAAGTACGAATCCAAGAATGATAATTGAAAACTTTTCAGTATTGTAAGTTATGATACTATTTTTTAACAGGAAAATGTTAGGTATTTAACAGCAATTTACTTGTTGTCTTAAGTATCAACCATTAGTAGGATAAAATTCAGTGACGAGAATTTGCACCTTAGTTTAATGTGTTCATTTAAGCATAGATATATCATGATGTGTATTGTATATATTGTTTCAGAGAAGAAGTGGAACACAAGTATAAAAACGTTATTGATAAATTTCATGCCAGGCTCAAAGATCAATTCACCGACATTGTACGTACAGGTTTTGATTGGGAAAATTCTGTATTTTGCAAATGTTACAGGAGATAA
The DNA here is from genome assembly GCF_049901715.1 of Pseudonaja textilis. Classification (NCBI taxonomy): domain Eukaryota; kingdom Metazoa; phylum Chordata; class Lepidosauria; order Squamata; family Elapidae; genus Pseudonaja; species Pseudonaja textilis. The sequence goes on from NC_141995.1 coordinate 38,270,531, forward strand.
TGAAAGACGAATCACCAAAATAGCCTATTCTTTAGTTGAAAAGGAATGGCAATTAAATGTACCTGGGAGAGGGGGCAAGTAGAGTGCTAAAGAATTTTATAGAACAGGGCATTGGGCATGGGAACAATCTATGATGTAACACTGTTGCAGGACATATGTGTATGTCAGAATAATAGATTGAAAATTTGGAAAGCATCCAGAAAGGAGAAAAACCAGGCAATGGAAAAAGTCAATTGCAGTTTTTTTTTTCTTTTAATGCTTAACAATTCTATTTGAATTACCCGCACTGTCTTCTGCTCCTATGCATTATATCCAGCCAGATCCTATCACTTTAATTTCTATTTACATAGAATCTGAAAAAGGATAAAATTAGATACATAAATGTAAAAATTCAAAAACTTTTAAAATTATTTCTTGAATTAAATAAGCTTGTTAGGTTCTGGTTATTAGAAAATGTGAGTTTTACTAATTTAAATCTCTTGTATTTATTGTAATTATTTACCAAGAAGTTATGCCATATCTTTAATTTATGAATGTTTTAATTAGTCTGCAGATACTGAGAAACTGAAAAGTACAAAATTGAAACAAACAAAGGTAAATTGGCTAGTGTATCTTTTTAAATTGTAAAGATTTTCTTCATTTAAAGAAATAGGATGTAATAATATAAAATCTCATTAATTCAAATTAGGTGCTAGAATAGAAAATATTCTGTTTGTGACTTATTGAAAGTTTTATGCATGCTAAGTTCTATATGTGTATACAGTACAGGTAATCCTTGACTTATGACTACAGTTGAGCCCAAAATTTCTGTTGCTAAGTGAGACATTTATTAGGTAGTTTTGCCCTATTTTATAACTTTTCTTGCCATAGTCGTTAAGTGAATCCCTGCAATTGTTAGTAACAGGTTGTTAAGTGAATCTGGCTTCCTCATTGACGTTGCTTGCCAGAAAGTCGCAAAAGTGATCACATGATCCTGGGACATTGCAACCATTATAAATATGAATCAATTGCCAAGCAGCTGAATTTTGATCATGTGATAGCAATAGCACTTAGACTTATATATCGCTTAACAGTGCTTTACAGTTCTAAGTGGATTACAGAATCTGCATATTGCGCCAACAATCTGGATCCTCATTTTTACCAACCTTGGAAGAATGGAAGGCTGAGTTAACCTTGAGCTGGTGAGAGTCTAACTGCCAAACTTCTGGCAGCCGGCAGTCACCAGAAGTAGCCTGCAGTACTGCATTCTAACCACTGTGCCACCAAGGCTCTTGGATAAGTGTGAAAAACAGCCATGTAAATAAGTGTGAAAAACAGTTATAAGTCAGTGCCATTGTAACTTCAAATGGTCAATAAATGAGTTGTAGTTCGTGGACTACCTGTACTTACATGTTGTAAAATTCTGTTGACTCCAGAAAGGGGTGTTTTTCACCCAGTGGTCACACTTAGGTTTTGAAATATTCTGCCTATGAAAAAATCACTTAGGTTTTATCAATTGTCTTTCTCATGTTCAGTGTTGAATATTTTGAGTAATGCTACTCTTACTGATTTTAATAAAGTTTATGAATTTAACTGTTGCTATCTATGGCTTTGCCTTTATATTCTCTGTTAAGCCCAATGTGGTGCACTTTTTTATATTTAGAACTATGTACATGTAGGTTGCAATCTTATTATTAGACAGGATATAAATATTTTAAATAAATAATCTCATCCTCATTACATAAGTAGTTAAATTATAGCTGAGGGGATTTTCAGTAGTAAGGCTACCTGCAGTTGATTAGGTTGATCAAGGAAGAGTATTGAAAATTACTTTCCAAATAGTTCTTGCTTCTTCTCAAGATTCTAAATTGGATTAAATTTTACAATAAGCAATATGTCTATATAGGTAGTCCTTGATATATGACTATAATGGAACCTGCCCATCACAATCGTAAAGCATGACTTATCTAATTTTACAAACTTTCTTGCAGTTATCGTTAAGCAAATCACTGTTGTCATTAAGCAAACAGCACATTTGTAAAGTGAACCAGTGGTTTTTACTACAAGTGCAGTTTTGCTGAAAACTAAAAATAAATGCAGGTTTTGGCAAAATAGTTTGAAAGCATGATCACTTGACCAGGGGGTACTGAAAGTGGCTGTAAATGTGGGCTGGTTGCTGAGTTCCTGAAGTGCAGTCACACGACTCCATGAGGAGCCATTGGAGCTTTGAAGTTGCATCATAAGAACGCTTAAGTAGGTTGTTGAAACTTTTAATGGTGGCTCAGTGACTAGTCGCAAATCAAGAACTACCTGTATTTTAAAGAAATAGTAGCAGTGATAAAGTATTAAGAATTTTCATACTGAATATTTATTTTCTGGCATTACAGATGGTCAGAAAGACAAATAAGACAAGACAACGTTTAATAGAAATTAAAGGAGAACTGTTTAGGTATGTTGTAATAACTTTGCAATTACGTTTTAGATAGAATTATCACTGAATCCTAAAATCCTGTTTTGTGCCAATCCAGTGATATATTCATTTTTCCCTGCCCCGGTACAGATTTCAGTACTATAGTTTTGCTCAAAATATATACTTAAAGCTCCAACTGACTGATATTTATTTCAGATGTCCTGTAGTAACTATGCTGCTCCAAATCAAATGCATCAAAGAACTGAAGCTATACATTTATGAATGTGGTAAAGATTTTTTCAAAACTAAAAGAGGAGCATTAACTAAATTCCAGATGCTTCCTCCAAATAAGTTACAAACAGTATAAATAGTTTTTCATCTGGCAAATTCATTCCTTTCCATTGTAATATATGTAATTTCTATATTTATTTACATTATTTTACAAATATAAAATAATATTTATCTAAAAAAATATTGATTTATCTACCCGCTTTTTGAAATAGGTAACTGATTGGCATCTCTTGACCTCAATCATTCCTCTTGGGTCTATGCAGCATTTTGCATATTGACTATAGAAGCTATCAGATTGCTCCTTTCTCCTCTGGGGACTATTTAGAATAGATCAACTTCAAGATGTGACTTGGGAATTCTGAGAGTTGAAGCCAGGGGTAGGATTCTATCAGTTGAGATGGGTTTGGGCGAAACCCTTGTTCCCATGTTCAGCTCGCTCCAAACCAGTTCACTGATGAGGAAGTGGGCCTGCTCGCCCGTTTGCTGCACAGAGGCTGCAGTTGAAGGTAAATATGGGCTTGCCTTTTTTAAATGCAGAGCCCACGCGCAATCACTCAACTGGTTGTTATACCAATGGAATCCCACCCCTGGTTGAAGCCTACACATCTTGAATTTGCCAAGGACCCTAGATCAGTGGTCGCCAACCGGAGGGCCAAGGACCACTGGTGGTCCACGAGAAAATGTTGGTGGTCCACAGAGAAATGTCACCTCCAAAGCACCCCACAAAGCAATTAATCCAGGCTGCGCGGGAACACAAGGCTGCACCGCTCACATGGCCCATGGGAACACAAGGCTTGCATTACTTGCATTGCGAAAAACACAAGATAGTGAGGGGAGGGGGGAACTTGGCCCACAAGCCTCGCCTGGCCACCGGGCTGCTTCTTTCCGCTTCTTCCACTTTTGGCTGCACATAAGGAAAGTAGCAAAAGTCTTTCTTCTCTCCCCCAAACTCCGCCAGAAATGAGTCTTTGGGGTCCTGCAAGGCATCCTGCTCTAAGAGGCTGCGCCATTCTGGCAGAGTTTGGGGGGAGAGAAAGACAGACTTCTGTTGCTTTCCTTGCATAAAGCCAAAAGTTTCTCTCTCTCCCCCAGAGAACAGAGCTGGAGATGGTATCCTGCAATCTCAAATAAAGAACGATCAATCGGTAGGAAAACGGGGTGGGGAATTTTCCTGCAGACTTTTTGAGGGATTTTCCCAGGGTCTGTGCTGAAGCTGCCTCCAGCTCCGTTCTCAGGGGGAGAGAGAGTGAGTTTTGACTTCATGCAAGAAAAATGGCAGAAGCAGCAGAAGTCTGTCTGTCTCTCCCCAAACTCCACCAGAACGGTGCAGCCTCTTGGAGCAGGATGCCTTGCAGGGTCCCAAAGACTCATTTCTGGCGGAGTTTGGGGGAGAGAAAGACTTCTGCTGCTTTCCTTGTGTGTAGCCAAAAGTAGGAGGAGCAGACACACTGGGGAAATCCCCCCCAAATCTGCAGGACAATCCCCACCCTGTTTTCCTACCAATCATTCATTATTTGGGATCGCAGGATTTCCCCCCCCCCCCCAGAACAGAGCTGAGAAGCAGGTTTGTGAGGAATGTGGCTGCCTTGGAGGGTGTGTGTGTGTGTGTGTGTGTGTGTGTGTGTGTGTGTGTGAGGGACCTATGTGTGTATGTGTGAGAGAATATCACCACCAGCCCTCCAAGATTAGATCGGATCTTTCTCCCCCAGCAGCAGTGGTTGAGCTTCAATGCAGCTCTAGGATGACCAAAGGGCCAGTCTGATTAATGCAGCTCTGGAATACGGGACCAACTTTCCCATCAATCTCAGCAAGCCACCAGTCAAAATTCATATTAGTGATCCGTGGTATTTAAAATTATGAGTTTGGTGGTCCCTGAGGTTCAAAAAGTTGCCGACCCCCTGCCCTAGATTATTCCTTGAATGATAATCATAATAATCTTCTTAAATGCATGTAGAAATTAGGTTGTGCTACAAACACTTGCTATGATTTTGACTGGATGAAAAATGAAACTGAAGAGACTAATTTCATATTGCAGAGATGCTGCTTGCAAGTATCTGTACCATAACATTGAAAACAAAAGACCAGTGAATTGTAAATAGTATTTTCTCTTCTTTTTGCTTTTCAAAAATTAACACAAACAGTAGGTCTCAAAGAGATAAATAGTTCAAATTCCACACATACATTCCAACTATCTGAAATTGCACTGCTAAAATATGGTATATCACACTGCAAAAGACCCAAAACCTGTCCTGCTCCTTCCAGTGTCACCAAGAAAAAAAATTACTACCAAAGAGTTGTCCACCCTGGCCTAAGAAGCGGGTTTCCAGCTGGATTTCATATTGATGCAGTAACAGTTGATGTACCCCCTTATTTTTATCAGGGCTGAATCAAGAACTGATTACCCTCTTTCTGTGTGATAGTTTAGCTTGCCATTCTTGCTCCTTTAGATTCAGTTATGTAAATAATTTTCTGTAAAATAAAAGGAAATCTTATTGAAACATAATGCTCAACATTTATTTTTGCGAGAAATGAACCAGAATTGAAGAAACTAAAGAAAGAACACAGCAAACTGAAAGAAAAAATATCCAGTCTCAAGAATGCAGTTCAGTTTATCAAAGATTTAAAGAGTCTTCAGCAAATGAAGGATGAAAAGGAAAACTCACAAGAAAAACTGGGAGTAAGTAACCATTTAATGTCTTAGCATACTGGAAAAAACATAGCTGTAGCTGCTGCTTATCCTTTATATGCTAATCCTTGCATATTTTATATAACACAAATACACATAATTGTATAGTTTCTAGGATGCAGTTTTTTCAGGTATTTAGGGTGTGCTACAACAGAAACTTATTTGAGTGAAAAAAAGATAATAGGCCTTGCCATGATTCTCCATCCCTGGCATCATTTTCAAGTACACATAGTACTCAGCCTATGTCATATTTTTTTTACAGACTATTCAATTCAAAGTTACAGTGGCACTGTAAAAAATAGACTTAACAGTTATCCTAGTTCTGGCTGTTGCAGTGACCCCATAGGTGCCCAACTTGTGACTATGACAATGCAGTGAGCAAGATTGCTATTTACTATTTACCCTGCAGGCTTCAGACAAGCAAAATCTATGGAGCAGTCTGCAGGGTAGAGTCACAAGTCAGCCCAATTAAGTTGCTCCTCCATAGCCTCAAGTAACCTACTCGTGGCCCCTGACCCACAGGTGTTCCCTGGCACCACCCACAGCAAGCCCCTATGGCACCCTTTCCTGGGACTCCCACTTCTTCCTGTTTAATGCCCATGTGCCCTGGGATTAATGTCACCCTTTATAACCACATTGTTTAGCAATGGTAATTTTTATTCCAATTGTCATCATAGCCCAAGAACTATCTTATCTGAAAAAATAACCCTTTTTAGTGTAAATGGTACACATTTCGGTATTTAGTATTGAAATTTATGCATTGCTTCATAAGATCCATGCTGAATGATTCTCAAAGCAACCTTTATTTTCATATAACTATCTTTTATATATAGTAATTGTCTGACAATGCCCTTAGGGGAATATATAATACTGATATAATCATATTTGATGTGAAAAGCAAGTGGCATATTGATTATTTTTGTGGAGCTTTTAAATTTTATTAATCTTAGATAAATTTAATTTTTTTCATCTCATTTCATTCAAGTACAATAATACTTTCCTAGATCAAGTGCAGTGCTTTTTATTTCTGGTGTGTAAATCTCAAATTAAGTGCAGTTTTATGTTAGTTTAGGTTTCTTAAAAATAGTTGCTGAGGAATTAAACATTATTAACCTGGCCAGAAATCCCAGTTTAACAAGTTCAGATAAGTCCTATAGACAGGGGACTTATACAGGGAATATTGATATATCCAATAAAGCATACAAGTATAAACAAGGCAGATAATTTTTATTAAAACAATAAACATTCTGGTGAAGGTCTGTGCATGATGGTATGTATTTCCCTGAAACTAATAATGTAACAAGCCTTGTAATGGCTCCAGAGATCCCAGTTTCAAGGATAGTTCAATACTGAATTAAAAGAAAAAACATCTGAATAAAATGTAGTCTTGCATATTTTAATATAGCTTTATTTTCAGATATGCATGAAAGACCATGTCAGAGATGGCCCACAAACACAATTGGGATATGGGCAGGATATCAGCCTTCATTGCAAAAACAGCATGGATATTAATCATAAGCTCATATATCTTAACTGTCAGGACTATGGTTTGTTAGCTACAAGGGCAGAGAAAATTAAAGCAGTCTTGACTTGTGGCGAGTGCCTGCACAAATCCATGCTGTTTTCTTGGTATCCCTTTTGGAAGTGGTTTCTCTTCTTGGGCTGAAAGAGAATGGCCCAAAATCAGCCAGCTGGCTTTGTGCCTAAAGCAAGACTAAAATTCCCTGTTTCTAGCTTGGGCCTTAACTAGTACATCAAACTGGCTCTCCAAAAACTTTTACAGTTTTTCACAACTAGATCAGAATATTCCCCCAAACAACAGAGGAGATAGAGCATAAGTAAAACTACAAAGAATTTAAAAAAGACAGAACAAGAAAGAAATGACTATCAAGTAGAAGAGGAGCAGGCCTAGAAGCACTAACAGAAATGATAGGGTATATTAAGATGATAGGAGGAGTCTCAGGATTGGAGAGCTGTATCAGTGTGGCTTGCAGTGGGAAAGGCTAAAAGCAAGAGAAGGTAAATTCAGAAAGCGAGTAGTAAACTAGGTCCAAACATTAGGAATTTCTAACACAGGCTTAGTATTTTATAAACGGTCTTGTTTTTCTCTTTCTGTTCCATAGTATGGCATTTCCAGCCTTCCTGCACTTCTGATGGAGTCACAAAGAATTTTAGGAGCAGAACGTCACTTACAAAATATCAACACAAAATTACAGAAAAGTTTGGAACTGCAAAAAACCAACTAAGTATTCATACTATAAATTATAATCTGAGTTATCAGATGTACAATGTATTAAAATATAAAGTAGAAGTAGGAAAATTGTAAATAATTTGATTTTCTTTCAGTGATCTGAACTCCATAAATTCCTTTTGGCATGCTTACTGGTATATTTCGATATGACTGATTCAAAAGAAAAAGAATAACCTTTTGTTTGGCAAAAAATAAATAATGAGGCAATAAAATAGACCATTGAGTCATAAATATAGTATTTTAATATATTTACTTCGTGTGTGAGAGCAAGTTTATTTTTAACCTATTGTACTATTATTTAGTTGCAGTAATGTTTCATCTGGCAAGGTACAGGTAGCTTCATGTTGACTACTTATATGCTGCTTTCCAAGAAACAAGAAAGAAGATGGTTGTTGAGAAATTAATATTTAGAGCCCGAACTAGTTGTCAGTTCTAAATATTTCACATTACTATGTACTTGCATTACTATTTACATATTTGGCAATTCAATAAAATACTTTTCCTAAATCCTAAATTTCATATTTTTAATACCTAGTTGCTTTTAAGTTCTAGTTGTCTTTATTCTCTATCAACCACAGTAAACATACAAAAATTATTATATACATAGTACTAGAGTAGTTTTAGAGAAACAATAAAGTTAAGTTTTTGCTGGATTTTCAGTACTGACAAATGTATCAGCTGATGTGATACTTACTTCATCCACAAGGTTTTTATAACTTTACTTCATAATTTCTTAAAACACCTGCTAGGAGCTCATCAGATATTTCATCCACAGTACAGTTCCTCTGGGTATAAAAAATATCAGTAGCTTCAATTAGTTCCACATCTTCAGAAGCTTCCAAAAGGCAGGCATCAAGCTCATGATCCCATTCAACGTTTGAACTTTTCTTGTTTAGCTTGCTATTTTCTTGCACTGAAGTAAAAGGTATGTTGTCCAATAAGCCTGTAGCATCTACTGTATTTGCTCTTTCTTCGGTATTACTTTCACCTATTGTACCTACATATTCTTCATCCTTTAAAGAACAAACATCAAAATTTAGTTTTAGATTATACTTTTCTGGTGAGATTGCCGTATGGAACACTGCTAGGAGAGTATTTAAGATTTGAGTGTGGGTGGATGGATGATAGTGGAGTATATGGGAAGGACACAAGCTGGCTGGGAAGTTCTAGAAAGTTAAATCCACACATCTTAAAACTGCCAAGGTTGAAAAACACTGCTATACAGGATGAACTGTGATTATCTATGCAGTATCCCAGATTTGATGAAAAGAGAGAAGTGGAATTTGTAGCTACTGTACATTTTATTATTTTCACCTGGAGTGCTCAGTTGCTGCCCCCACTCCTTTTTTTTTTTGGCTTGTATTAGGTTTTGTTCCCATAGGAACAAAATTATAGCCTTATCAAAGCAAGTGGGAGAAACACATCCTGGTTAATAGAATAACCTCCACCCACTGTCAGAAAAGAAACTACTGATATTTTCTTTTAGAAAACAAACTTTATATTTATGTTTTTTGATATGTGGTTATTGTTAGAAATAGGTCATTTCCATAACAACGTTCTGCACAGAACTGCACATTTTTTTCAGATATAAAGAACTGCAAGCTGCTTTAAACTAACAATATAGAGGGACAACTCCAGTTTAAGAAAGTTAAATGCAGTCTTCCCTTTCTCTCAGTTCGGACAGAAATATTCTATTAAACTATTCACATTCCAGGTTACTGATATTATTTATTTTATCCTGCTCTAATGGATGGAACAAACCTATTTTTAATTGCACACTGAACAAATTATATAGATTCATACTGAACTTCACCAATTTACAGTTTTGTACAGCTATTCCTGGAAATCAAATCTCAACAAAGCTTCAAGTAATGTAGCACATAAAGGAAGGTTTCCAAATATAGCGTTATAATTACAAAATACATTTAGTAAAGTTTTATGTTTATGATAATTAAGTTACTTATAAGGGGTGTGTGTGTGTGTGTGTATTTCTGCTAATGTATTAAATGTATAAGTTCCTATTTCATAATTACCTATTTGGTTAAGCATATGTCTTATTTTATGCTGAATTTCAGTATTAAAAGAGAAAAACATACCTCTTTGAAAAAGAAGGGCAAGCATACTTCAGCCGGTAGTGGAAAACCTATGTCATGAATATAAGTGAAATTATATTAGCAATAATTTATTTAAAATAAGTAATGATAATGGGATAATTACATAATGTACTCACATTCTGACTTGAAGTTTTCAGCTCTGCAAATTGGATCATGACATTTCTGATACCAATTTTCATTTTTCAAATCTACTATAATCCTTAAAATATAAATGTGATTTTAGAATTGCAAAGTTTGTTCTGTAATAAATAAGAATGTTACTATTTGATGTCTGTATGCCAGGAAATTAATTCTCTCTTTTTCTGATACTGTTAAGAAAAATAGGACAGGTAAGATTAAGCACTACTGAATAAAATCTGATTTACTAAGAACCTCTGCATGTATATGAACACAGAGAAGCGCCCGTATATTGGATTTAGAAAGTTCATTGCTGGGTACTGATGCTGTCTAAAAATGATTACCAATCAAAACTTCTATTCCCTATATTCCAATATATACCAAACCTTGCTATTCCCCCCCCTTTTTACAAATTTTAAATTACAAACGCCTATATACCATGAAATAAATATAATTTTAAGTTCCAAAACATTAAGCAGATATTAAGAGTAACCAAAAAAGTGAACGTACATTATATTATTACTTTTGTGAGCTCTGCCAATATTTCTGCACCACCGATAGTTGAAGATGTCATATACAATAAGCTGTTCAAGTGAAAAGTAATTCCATCTTCTTATCCCTGAAAAACAAGATAAGTCTTTCTTGAAAACAATATAAGTATTTTAGAAAACATATTTCTGTTGGGTATTTTTTTTTTACCTCCTTGAACATTATCTTTCTTGATTAAAGTGTGAACAAAATTATCAATTTCTGGATAAGGTGAACAATGGCATCCTTCTATTGGAGCTGTAAAAGAAAAAAACACATCTTTATTATCAACAAATTAAACAAATCGTAGTAAGAACCAGCTAGGATTCAATGGGGCACATTTACACTACACGTCAAAATATATTTGCTAGTTTCTCTCGAGTAATAGAAACAGCCTGATTTTCAAACTCTGAGAACACTATATGAATGAGGAACTGGTAGGTACAATTATGATTAATCCATGTAGTGGCTTAGTATTTTGTAACAATATGGCTGGTGTTTAAAAACAATAGCACTTGTTAAAACACTTTCAGTATGATTTCTTATTTCATTAATGTGAGCACTGATCCTCTCTAGTTAAGTCTGCATTAGAAAATACAGTACAAGAAGTGCTCAAGTTACAAGGAGGCAGGAAGTGACGCCAGTTGCTCTCTGTCCCTGCGCTGGGTATTGTTGGTGGGCTCCGGAAGGAGCTGAAGCCACCCTGGAGGGGTGGTGAAATAAAGGAGGGGTGCCTTGTGAGGTTTCAGGGGAGAACTCCCCTGTAGAGCTCCAAGGCTATTACCCTCTCTGCCACATCACGGAGGAGGCAGCCAAGATGGCTGCCACATAGCCAGAGACAGCTTAATCCAAGAAGAGTGCAGGAGTGGAGTTAGTGACAGTGTCTGGAACTGGGTGAGAACAATCCTTTTTATTTTAAATGCAACCCTGAGAATACTCAGAAAAGAGGACTCATAATTATTTTTAAGGTGGCAGCAACCTAATCACTGGAGTAACATTAAAATTTTAAAAATGGAAGTAAGTAAAGGAAGAAAATAGTAAATTTGCTAAAAATACAGAAAATTGGATTTCTAGATTGAACAGACATTGGCTTTGGACAGGCATTTTTAAAATGCTGAAATCTATATAAAAACGAATATAATATTCATTTTTGGAATACATCAGTAAAGTCTGGTAAGAAAGACAAGACAAAGTGAAAACTGATTTAAGAGTGCCACCTGCTGTCAATGGAAGATACAACAGATTCCCAAAGTTCTCATAAGACCTGGTTTATGGAGAACTAAAATTGAGAAATAAAGAGAATTTTATAATTAAAAGATCCCTGAAAGCTACAATATAAGACTCAACTGGTAGAGGGATTTATGAAGGTTTCACCCTTGGACTATTTAAAAGAACAGATTGACTAATTTTGGGACATAAAGACTCCTGGACATTGGATTTTTAGTCTGAAAAGTGGTTTTGGTTTGAATAAAGATTGTTGGACAATTGATCAGAAATAAATAAATAAACAAAAACAAAGATGAGTGGAATTTGCAAAGAAATTGTGTTGGAAATTCAGGATATGAAAGATACTTTGACAAGAAAATGTGAGGATATTTTGAATAAAATACAGAACATGGACGTAGAGCTGGAAATTGAGACACAAATGACAAAAAAAGCAGGAGGTCCAGGAAGAGGAGGAGCCAACTGAAAGAGTAGCTGGAAAAATAGATCAGAAAAAAACAACAAACAAAAAGAAATGATAAAAAGGAAATAAAAATAAAAATGATAATAATTGATGTAATAAACCAAAGGGAGAATACTTTAAGGGAAGTCAAACAGGAATTGGAATTGCAGGGAGAATTTCTTGGGAGAGGAGTAAGAGTAGATCACTTTAAAATGAGACAATGGATTATAATAGAGAAGGAAGAAATGTTTGAGTGGAATGAATGGTCAAGAAATGGCAGATAGAGATGAAAATTTAAGAAAGGAATATGGGAGACAAGCTAAGAAACAAATAATTAAATTATTAATGCAAGTGAGATATGGTTAAAAAGGGGGAAAGATGATTCCAATAAATGTGAGTTATGATAAGATAAAGGTAATAAATATGAATATTAACATTCTATTGCAGCAAAAAAATTGATATGTGGAATTTGACAAAAATAGTGAAATATTGCATAAGATAAAGATTACAATTTAACAAAAATGCTATTTGAACTGCATAACTTGTTAAACGTAAATAATATTATTTTAATCATATCAAAATGTGACTAGAAAGGGGAGTTTTTAAAAATATATGTGGCATAATTAAAAATTAAAAGGAGATAAACAATGGAAAATTATAGTTTAATATAAATTTGTAAATTGTTATTAGAATTATATAATTTGTTAAACCCGCAAATATGACTATTAATATATTATCTGTAGTAAAAGTGATGTTAAGAATATAGAAATTGACACAAAAATAACATACTTAAATATTGAATAAGATTGATAATTTAACAAAATATGTGTATTAATATCAAATTTTAAAAGATTGTCAACTGTATTAAATATGAATAATATTGTCAAATTTGTTTTAAAATGTAAGATATTCCAGAACCACACTGTTCACACAATGATATGCTTGTTGAAACAAAACTGTTGTAAAATGCGGTCACCTGACCATGAAATGCTACAAACTGCCATAAATGCAGTGGTGTTGCTAAGCACCTGAAGTGCTGTCACGTGTCTTGTCAGAAATTTGGATCTAGGTTGTACGTTCTCTTTTTTTCAGGTAGCTTGTAATTTCAAGTGCTCACTAAGTGACCAATTTTAAGTCAAAGATTACCTATAAGTAATTTCTAAGCTTTACATAATTATTCATTGTCAATATTACAAATGCAGTTCTTGGTCTTGCTCAGAAGCAAAACATTTCCAAATCTGTAATATTGTTTCACTGATTACAGAAAGTTAAACCAATAGATATTTTACAGCGCAGAATTTTTTGGTGAAAGTACACTCCTGATGCACAGAGTTAAGTTTGAAAATTAGATTTATTTACATACGGTCAAATACTGATGTCAGTGCCGTACAATTATTACTAGAACCAACATTTCAATTTAATCTAATGGAAATACCAAGACAGCTCCTTGATATTTTGTCTTCCAAATATAGAGATGGTTCTCTTGCATGTTCTTGGTTGTCACAGGACAAAATTTTTAAGCAGTCTGAAAATCTGATGGAAAACAACAAGAATTATAAGCATAATTTTTCCCAACCATAGTTCTCTATTCATATATCTTTTCCATTCCATAGCTGCCCATTAGAAAATGCTATTTTTAATTTGCAAAGTATTCTAAGAGTGTTTTCGCTGCAATATATACTACATATAAAATGACAGAAGTTGACTTAAAGAAATTTCAAGATGCAGATTTGAAAAAGAAGAGAGGCAGATCAGGAGAAGGATTTATTTCTGTGACTAAGCTGTTTATCTTAAAGGATCCAAATCTGAGAAAACCCAACTCCTCAAACTAGTAAGCCTTAGCGTGTTTAAACTCTAGTATGATTCTGTGTAACACAGTTGCCTCAAATACTACTGTCTCAAGCATTCCCAAAGGACAACAAAGGAAATATATTGCTGCTACAAATAAACATCTTCAATAATAATTAAAAAGAAAGGTAATTTGCAATTACTACCTTACATTGCAGATCAAGGAGGACAAAAAATACTGTTCATCTATGCAAGAATTATTTACAGGTTTAGGAACAAACTTGTTATCTTCTGCAATATTCAAAGTGACAGTGCGTCCTGCTTTTGATGACATGTATAATCGAAAATTTCTATTTTTTGTATAAACTCCTAAGGAAAGAAAAATATAGGAAAATGTGGGGTTTTTTAATTCATGAATACAAATCAACAACCATTTTTTTAAGACTGGATTTTAGTCTGCATAAGAATATTTAACCCTACTGAATTATAGTCCTCAGTTTTTCATTGCATTTCTTTAAATACAAAAAGAACATAGAAAAATAAGAGAAATTATACATGTGTATGTGTTCAAAAGTTAAACTAGAATTGCCATTTTTAAAAAGAAATACAGAATCCAAAGATTCTCCTTCATGTGGCATAGTTCCTTAAAGAAACCATTTTTCTGAAAGAAGTTGGCTAAAAAAACATTACTTTGAAGGATTGCTTTTTATTTAAATGAGTGCTTTCCAAGTAAATTACCCAAAATTGGGTAAAAGCGTTTTTTCTTTAGGTGACAACACACAAACCCATTAAAATGGTTTTCCAGAACAAATGCTGCCTTCAGTTATTTGTAAAAACCATAAAGACAGAATACAAAATAAATAAATAAATGGGCTTAGGTCAAACAGTCAATGCAACATGTTAATTGAAGAAAAGAATTATTTGGAGTTTTTCTCATTAACAATTCACAATGAATTCTTGATGTGGTAGCTGGGGAGGCTGTGGTGCTATTTTTAAGAACCTACATTTATGAAGTAGGATTTTCCACATCTGCCTTCATAAAGAACAAAACTTTTTGCCAGGCACAAAAAGTTAAGTCCATACATGAACATTCAATTAAGCTGATTTATTGCCCAGGAATCTTATTAATGCTTAGCACCTGGTCAGTCAGAAAAGGGTAAGCAGTGCTCAAGGTGGGATTGGACATAATTTACTTATGACTTTGTAGAGTTTCCAGATTGATTACTCTTTTCTCTACACCCCCCAGTTTTTGCCATTCTTTCTACACTGGTTAGACTACTTTATTGGCCAAGCGTGATTGGACACACAAGAAATTTGTCTCTAGTTGCATAAACTCATATAAACAACCAAGTAATATAATCATAAAATACCAATAGGAGAAGATAGCAGAAAAGATGGGAAAGATAACAGTAATTGTTAGTAATCTAGTTGTGTTGGTGAGCAACGCCCTATAGCAGCATCCTAAGGGGAGGAGTTGAAACATTTTATGTCCAGGATGTGAGGGGTCTGTACATATTTTTTCAGCCCTCCTGACCTGTGCAGTATAGCAGTATACAAATCCTTAGTTGAAAGCAGGCTGGTTGAACTTTTTTCTGCAGACCTATTTGTTGAAGTCTGTACCTCTTACCTGCTGTACTAAACCAGATATTTATACAGGTAATCCTCAACTTACGACCACAATTGAGCTCAAAATTTATGTTGCAAAATTTATGAGATTTTAAGTGATTTTTATGTTTTTTTGCTACAGTTAAGTGAATCAAAGCAGTTGTTAAATTACTAGTAAGGTTGTTAAGTGAATCTGGTTTCCTCATTGTTTTTGCTGGTCAGAAGATTGAAAAAAGGTGATCACATGACCCGGGAACACTGCAATATGAACCAGTTGTCAGGCATGTAAATCGTGTGACCATGGGGATGTGGCACCAGTCATAAGTGAAAAATGGTCAATCGTCCCTTTTTTCAGGGCCATTGTAATTTTGAACTATTACTAAGTGATTGTTGTAAGTCAAGGACTATCTGTAGTACAAATTACAGAGTCAATAATTCTTCTGTAAAACTATATCAACAGAACCTGCGGCAGTCTGAATTTTTTTTTGCTGAATTCCAAAAAAACTTGTGGGTAATGAAGAAAAAGATTTGGGAAACGCTGATTTAAACACAAGTCGAGTTGACTCAGAATTTAACATTTATTCTGAATTTTGAACTTTTCAAATTTTGACAAGTGTTCTTCATTCTGAATGCTTGAGGAGAATATTTTAAATGACACAGTAGACACATTACTTTTCTTCTGAAATATCTAATGTTCATAAATGGAAATGCAGCAAATACAAATGTAAAGATTTATGCAAGCCCAATTTGGTGATTGTATAATTCTAAAATTCAATTCCAAAATTAATTTCTGCTCTGTAACCTGAATATTATATTACACCTATGCAAAAATTAATTCTTCAAAAAATCAAATTATCCAAAAAATGATGTAATTGCCTGTCATTTTTCTGTATTTGTAGGTGCATATAATTGTGCAAATGAAACCCTACAGGTATTCCTATTGCACTATAATAAGATTCAGTATCATATATTGGGAAGAAATTGAATCAGGCCCATATTGCAGCACCGGATGTCATGTAACACTCAAATTTGTGCTAGAATTCTGAAACAGAGTATATTGAAAAAATTAGTTAAGCAATATACAAATTGCTAGAGTGCATAACCAATTCTATAAAGAAAAAAAACACAAAATACTAGATTTGGACTTTCAGGTGTAATTTGCCAGCTATTTTCCTGTGAATGTCACATTTGAAAATAGTGGAGCTATTCACACAACACAAGCCAATCATGTTCTTAACTAATCAATACCTGACTGCTGTTTAATTCATATATATTTGCAATAGCTATTCATAGATTTTTTAGATCTTAAAACGTCGTGAGGCACATTGGAGTTTCATAGTTAAGAACATAGCCATTAATCATCTTACACCATGAAAATGCTTTGTCCCAATATACTAATTCTAAAAAAACCCTACATAAGCCATGAATTACTGTTTTCAAAGCTGCATGTCTCAGGGAAAGAAATATTTACAATTTTAAACAATCCTGTGATGCTATGCAAAGCCTAGACAGTATAATATTTAGGTTTATATTTACCAAGATCCACAAACAGTTGCTTTTCTCCTTGTTTACCATTCACTATTAAAAAAGAAAGATCTGGATTTTCTTCTGATGTTCCTTTTTCTGATATTTTGTAAGAGTCCAGTTCCAAGTTTTGACACACATCTTTGACTAAACTATCATTTTCAAAGCATGTAGGCAAATCAGTGGTAGTTTTATAACACCGACCAACAGAGTTGATGTTTTGGGGGTCCATTGCATCTTTATTCTTAGTTAAAAGAATAGCAGGTTGCATAATTGTTCTTAAAAAATTACCTTTAGAATAATCAGAAGAGAGAAAAACAGCATATTTGAAAAATCACCATAAAATCCTGTAATTTTCTTTGTAAAATGTTTAAAATCGCAATGTTTATTATAGTACAAACTGAATGATATAAAGTTTATAAAATTGGCTTAAAACATGCATTTAAATATGAAATATTTACCTATATGGATATTATTCTTAAATGCAGCATTTTCAAGTAGAAATATTAAATGGCAGCTATATTTTTCTTCAGTGCTAGAATCCAATTTCAAAATATTCTCAGCTGAGCATTTTATTTCATAGTATTCATCTAGTTTCCTACCTATAAACTAAGAAAAATCACAATCACAATGACACTTCATTTCATATTTATGTATGTTCATATGTAAAGGCAGGCAATCAAAACAAATAGTTCCATATACTAGCAGCAATCCACAACATTCTTATGGTTGTGAGAACTTTTTCAAAAAAATATTGGCCACTGAGAACCACTGAGAATGTAGCTATGGCTTCATTATCTCCTTGTAAGAGGTAGGACAAGTTTTGAAACTGGAAAGAAAATTTGAGGAGTGAAATAAGTATTTAATCCTCAAAGTATTCATTTTGTCCTTTCAGCATTCTATGCCAAATAGGAAAAACTGATCCACATTTCAGAGTTCAAGAATCATTAATGGTTGTCTTCTGCAAGGCTTAAGGCATCCATTTTGCATCCTCTGCAGACTGGGAAAAGGTGTCTGAAAAGCTTGTCTCTATCTTCCAGGAGTGTGTGGCTAGTGGTGATAAAATGGTCCCAGGGTAAATGTGTGACCTAGAGATTACAAAAGAAGACTCCCTCAAACCCGATACATACCCATTTACAGGGAAGCACCTGCCATTTCTTTTCCCTCAAACAGCAATTTATTCAGCCACCTGCATAGCAGTTCACTTTGACTCTACCAACAGATATATTACAGACACAATAGAACAGGGGTGTCAAACTCACGTCGTCACGTGACGTATCAGAACTTTTTTCCTAAACCAGGCATGGCCGTGGCCAGTGCATGATGCATCGGGCCCATGGGCCGTCAAGTTTGACAGCCCTGCAATAGAGCATGGGAATGGGATGCATGCACACAGCATTGGATTTTAGCAATTATAAAAAGTGGTTGTTTTTTAACCTACTAAAAATAATCATTGTTATATAATTCAAGTGCGTTTGAACTATTTTCTTAATTATAATTATAATTGATAGTTCAGTGATCATTCCTAGTATCTGATACTGCACATAGCATGAGGTAGGTTAAAACATGTAATCTCTTTTCCCAGAATCTCTACTTAGATTCATAAAAAATATATTTAGGTTCATTTTCTGACATTGTAAAGAATAAAATCTCCTTCAAGCCAAACTTAATTCTTGATGACTTTGTGGATAGGTGTGTGTACACTTTAGATGCTTTTTCAACTTATAGTACCGCTGAAAAAGTTGGTAATATGTCCATGTATTATTCTTGTCTGAGCTTGCTTACTTCTAAGCTTAGAAAAAGTTAGCCACCTTTTCAGATGTCATAATATACCTTGAACTGTAGTGTGTTTCAGGTGCATAAGATGATGCAGTTCTACTATTCAACTTTAACTTTCATTACTTCTTCTCAACCTATTCTATGCACTTCCCCATGTACATTTACAATATTAATTTTCATATGTAAAATTTTATGATACCCTGTACAAGTTAAATAATTCTTATCATTTATCACCTTCCCAAAACAAATAATACTGTTTTCTAAAACTGTACTGAAACTTATTTTCAGGTTTAAACATGAATTTATAGAAAGCTTTTCAGTTTTTATTGGTTAGTAATTCTGACATTAATCTATTATTACAATTGTAACCTGTTATGTCTGTAATTGTAATTCTCTCTTTTTTTTAAAAAAAAAAAGTACCTTAATTAAGTCTGCTACCATCTGATTTGCATTGGCTCCCTGATTTGTTGGCTTGTAGAATTCCAAATCAAAATAAAGCTTGCAAACAGCTGTTTCTGGGATTATTTCATAGCAATGCTTCAGTTTTGTTTCATGTTTGCTAAATTGAAAACCAGAAATATTATTCATCATAATTAGCTTAACTATTCCAACTTTTCCCCTGTACAGTACTGTTGACTAACGGGAAAAATAAACGCACAAATACTAAAGGCTGTAATTCTATGCAAATTTTGGAATAACAGAATGTGCAGCAATGTAGGCTATATAAATAATTTTGTTCTCGATCTTCAGATACATACCGGTAGTAGAACCAAAGTTCTGTATAAGTTGTCACAAGATAGAGCCGTTGATTATTTCCATCGCACTTTTCCAAAGCAAATACATGAACATCCTTTTGAAATAATGTGACATACATAACTACATATGCTTTTCTGAAAGTCATATTAACCAAAGCTAGTTATTTAGTTCTGTTGTCATATTTTGTCTTGCAGTATGTTCTATATTTGACAATACAAGAAAATCATGTGAAAACTATTTTTCTTTAAATATTTTTTTTATTTTTTTATTATTTGCTTTGTATTACAGTATTATATCTAAATACTGCAATATTACTAAAGTTTCTGCTCAATATACAGATGGTCCTTTTTCCAAATAATCATAATAATCTAAACATTTCTCCAAGTATAATTATATATCTTTCATTTTTTATTGATGCTGATTCGACTGCAATTCTGTAAGCAGCATTCAGCCATTTCTGTTAAAGGAGGCACTTATTGGTTATTGATCATTTCTGACTTCTTGCAAAAGAAACAGAAGCAAAGTTGGCTTTGTGCATTTTAATTTTCACGATTTCTTCACTATGTAATTAAAATGTGTCTGTTTCCTAAGCTTATTAGCTCATATTTTAAATATCCATGGATTTGTACAGTAAAGTCTGACTAACCCTGTTTTTTGAATATGGAGCATTTCATAAATAAAATTCAGTAATAAGAAATTAATTTCTAAATTATCAAAATCCTATAACAGTTGTTAATATTCAATTGTCAAAAAATGCTGCCCTATTCATTATTACTGTACCTCTTTACAAGTCTTGACAAAGTTAAATGCATGAATTTGCCGATAGAATAGCTTCCAAACTGAAGATGGTTGCAATGGATTGGACAGTTTTGGCTTGTAACTGGAGCAGAGAGGCCTCCGCTTATAGCAAGATGCTAGTTCCTCAACATTCTTCAGTTTTTCTTCCCACTTTCTCTTGGTTGATCCTTAAGCAATTAACATTAAACACTTAAAGACCTTTCCAGAAAAAAAATCCCAATTCAATCCAATAGTAACATGTTTATTAAAATGTAAATGTATAAATTGTGAGGAAGTTTCATGGTAATTTATAAACATATTATAGAATATAGTCCAGGACGTGGAAGAAAGTTAGATGTTTATTTTCCCAAATGTCTGTATTTATGTTGGTTGTTGCAGCAAGTTGGGGATCTTCCTGCAGTATGGCAGGATCCCTATGTAAGACAAAGCACTTTTGATGTTGGTATTGGCTAACGTCAACATTTACTATTTAGTTATTTAGTTTACTTTACTGTCATTGCACCTCATACAACAAAATTAAATGCCATCAAAATGTACATTATAACTATAAAAATAAAACACAAACACACATCCTTCATATTCTATACAATTGAATTGAAAACTCCTGATATTGCATTAATATTGCACTATACAGTAGAATTCAATGGAGTGAATGTGAAGCTGAGTCAGATATTGCTCATGGCCTCCAGGGTAATCATGGGCTTCTCCCATATAATCCTAGACCAGACATGTTAGGCTGGCATCCACTTCTCCAGATTTAGGAACCCACATGTTGGACTTGCTTTAGATTTTTAGTAATCTGGTTATGGAAGTTATTTCTATCACCCTTTGTCAGATCTCTTCCTAGTCCAAAGAAGATTAATTACTCTATATTGGATGAATAAACCAAAAAACAATGTCTGTCGCAGGCATCTTATGGATCAAAATAGTTTCCAGTGGACCCGAATAAACTAATAAACAATGTCTGTCACAGGCATCTTATGGATCAAAATAGATTCCAGTAGATTTTGAGTGACTGATTAGTCACTGAAGCTATTAAGGTGCCCTGTTAAAGTGCTCTCTGGCTATTTCTGACCACTTATAGTTTGGATCCTCTCCTGAATTCAAGAATCAGAAGTGTGTAATGATCTGGATCCAACCTGTCTTCAGGAGAAAGTGATTCTGAAAGCCTTCTGGTCCTGGCAGCTAGCATCCTGCCTCCAACTTTCCCTTGGGAAAGTTACTGAGGATATAATTACAGCACATTTCAAGAGTATGATAGAGAAAGTGGATTATTAATATCATTTTCTGTCAGTCAATAATTGACCATTCCTGTAGATGAACTTTTTTAGAAGCTGGATGAGGGTGGCATATCCCTTCTGGCTCTTTTAGATCTTTTGATGGTCTTCTACAACATTTAATATGGCATCTTTCTGGACCCTTTGAAAAGATTGGTGATTAAAAGTACTCTCCTGTAGCGGTTCTACTGTTTCTTTGGTGTATAATTCCATTTGGGCAGTGGAAGGAGAGATTGGCCTGGTAGTTACTTCCATATGGAATTTTGCAGTGTTTCATCTTCTTTAACCTGGTTTTTGATACTTATATGAAACTGATAGATCATTCACCTGTATCAAGAATGATATTATTAGTAAGTATACAATGTAATCCTGGGACATCCAAGAGATCTGTGAATGGCTTCTTCTGACAGTAAATATCTTCTTCTGAGAGTAAATATTAGAGGCCAAAGGGGACAAAAACAACCCTAACCCTATTCAGAACAGAGTTACTCTTTGTACATCAAGGAGTTCTGTCAGCCCCAGTGTGGTCTCTCAATGAGGTGCAATATTCCTAAAAGAACAGGTATTGCAGGATAAATAGGTACAGAAGGTGGTAGCAGTTCTGATTGTTGTGCCCGCTGCAGGCCTGCTTAGATTGGGAAGACCATGTAATGGTGTTTCCTGCTGATCACTACAATGTATTCAAAAAGTAGCTATATTTGAAGACCACTTAAAAGTTACAACTAGTCCAGAATGCAATGGTCCAAATGTTGGCTGGCATATGTTGGCAACAGCATAACACTTCTGATCCGACAATGGCTCTTTGTTCAGTTCTTGGTGCAATTATAAAGAGATGTATAGCTTTGAACAACATTATCAGGGCCAAGCATGATTTCACCTGAAATATAGGTCAAAGGAAATGTGCCAGGAAATGCATTGGTACTTATTTGTTGCACTAAGGGCGATGAGGCATACAAGCATTATTATACAGTGAGTACATCTGCATTACAAATGGTTTACTCAGGGAAATTACACTGATCCCCATGTAAACTAATAAAAGCTAAATTATTCTGAGTGCCTCTGAAAGTTGAGATGCTATGATTGATGTGTTATGAATGCTTTGTTGCCACTGTCTTTACTTTTTTATTACAGTATGTATGTTTCAGGATATTATTCTCAAAACGGAAGTGCGAAGTGCAGACTCTTTTGATAGTGGCAGGTACAAA
The DNA here is from genome assembly GCF_049901715.1 of Pseudonaja textilis. NCBI lineage: Eukaryota > Metazoa > Chordata > Lepidosauria > Squamata > Elapidae > Pseudonaja > Pseudonaja textilis. Next base: position 38,293,305 of record NC_141995.1, read on the forward strand.
TCCAATAAATAAAAATTCACCATATGTAACTAATAGCACATACCTTTGACTACTTTTTGCAATAATTTTGTACCCAAGACTTGAAATCTGATTACAAATAAGGAAAAGCCAATAGCCTACAGCTGGGAAGAAAAACCTCCCTACGCTGGTGTATAATCATTCCATTTGCTTAGCATCAAGATTCTCAAAGTACATTCTTAATGTATATGTGAAAACATATTAAAAATGTTATTTCACTTATGGAAGGAATTAGGATGCAGTAAAATGTGGAAATAAAATTGGAGTGGGAAAGAGATAGTTAACTTGCTACTCTGTCAAGCAGATTTTCATAGTATATGAAACAGGAGAGTGAAATATACAACTTAATTTTAAGCCTTTTTACTACTTAGCAAATATTTATTATGAGCAAATTCATTATAAACATTATGAGGCTTTCAAATAATGAACTTACCGATACTCATGACAGTTACCTTGCATAGTAATCAACAGCATTCAATCTTTAGTTTTCAAAAGTAAAAATATCTGTATGAAAATACATAAAATAGTCAATTAATATGCTGTTACAGCCAGCCTGTTATTGAACTTTTACCAATAGAAACTTGTTATTCTTAATGCATTTTTTCAATGATGAATCAAGGTTAGATTATGTTAACAGAAAAGGATACGTGTACAGTAATTCATACAATAGTATATTAGTCTAATAGAGAAAGGAAAATACTATATATGTCCAAATTTTTGCTAGCTTTTGTTTACCACACTATAAGTTAACTTATCTTTTTTTCCTTCTATTCAATTATATCTGATTCTTGGAGACTGACTGGACAAGTTCCTACAGTTTTCTTGGCAAGGTTTTCTGAAGTGGTTTGCCATTGCTTCCTTTCTAGGGCCTGAGAAAGTCACTGGTCCAAGATCTAGAACTCATAGTCTCCCAGTTTTTAGCCTAATGCACCAAACTGGGATTTTTGTAACTTACTTTTATGTTTCTCAAAATCTCATTAGATTGAAGTTTAGTAAAATGCACATGTAATCAACCAGTGAAACATGCTACAACCCATTAAAAGTTGTTATTCTAGTACCAATAATACTGATAACAAATCTTCCAAATTCAATCAATTTTCATTATGTAGCTAATTTTTGCATTTGCTTGTTTACATGTCACAAAGAACCATTGGCTATGATAGTATATATTTATACATCAATGATGGAAAAAGAATTTTATTAAAGTTTTAGTCTTGGATTGCCAGTATGTGTTCCAGTGCTTGTCAATCTGTGGTCCGCAGACCACTGGGTGGACTGCGATGTCATCACAGGGGATCTGAGAAGGCTTGAAGAAATGTAATGATAGAAATCTTGAGTTAAATTGTGGTGCCATAGTTTGTGGCCTCAAAGGGTTTTTAAAGGGGGTCTGTGGTGAAGAAAAGGTTGAGAACCACTGACTTATTCTGTAATGAGTATGTGTGTGCATGCTGAATCAAAAATGAAAAATACATTAAAGCTGAATGCATGCTGACATGACCACAGAAACATGATCCTGGGGTAGAAACTGAGTTGGAGAGAAGTAGTATCAATGTCAGCTAATTTACGAAAAAAGGACAGGTACACTACTTCACCAATGGATATGTAAAATAAAAAGAAAATCCAGCCTTTCACCAGTGAGCTAGGTATGGGAACTATTCTATCAATGGTTAGAGAAAAATATGAAAACTAGATATAATTAATGGATTAATTAAGGATAATAGATTTTTTTTCATTGATAGAAATAAATAAGCTAAGAGATAAAGAATATTAAGTACAATTAAGTATAATAAGGCTAGAGAATAATGCTATATAATGAATATGATGTAAACATTAACTGTATTGCACAAAATATTTGTAACCAGATGACATCATTAAATGGAAGAAGATATGTTTGTAACAAAAATAAAATAAAAAAATTATGCAAAAAAAGCCCATTGTTTTATTTGGTCCACAGATTCAGCAACTGAAGGCCCTTCAGAAGGAGACAGTTAACCAGGAGAAATAATTATGGAGAACAGCAACCAGTGAGTGGAAGGGAGCCACTGCACAGTAGCCAAGGGCAATGAAGGCATCTGCCCAAAATGAAATCAAGTGCAGAAGATGACCTAAACCACAACAGTCCCGTCTGCACAAACTGGAAAGCACCTTTGACATATATTGAGGAAAGGAATAGAAGCTGCCAGCTCAGTTCGCCTCAGAGTTGAACAGAAACTTGCATTCCTGCCTGCTGCAAACTATTTTTGGGCGATATTCGTGCAAGGCGTTTTGGTTGTGCAAATGAACCCATAGCTCCCAATTTCTCATCAGGTCAGTTATGGCAGTTTGCTTTGGATGTGTACACCAAACTGGATGCGCCTCTCCCATAAGCGTGGTGAATTAAAGCAGGGCTTCTTCATAAAAGGGTGTCCTGGATCCTCCCGCCTCTCTCTGTATCTGCCTATTTATATGGATTGTATAAAGAGGGTGGGATACCTTTTCAACCTTCACTTCAAAACAGCACCTTCCTTGCCAGCTCCAAAGAAAAACTCAAAAGGCCCGTGCAACTTGCGGAAAGCCTCGGAGGTTGCACGGTTGCACGACATCATCTTAAACTCGTCCCAGCAACTGGGGTGAAACGGAGGACGCTCAGCCCACCTACCCCGGCGGCGCGGGGAAAGGGCTGCACGGAGCCCCCCTTCTCGAGGGAGGGCCGCGGCGGTTACCAAGCCGAGCTTCGGAAGGCGGCAGGAAGAAAAAAAAACCGCGCCCGCGCTTGCGATTGGACGAAGGCCCCTGTTGCTGGGGTTGTCGTCGACACCACCCAAGGCAGCGACAGCCACTTCCTCCTTTTCTCCCTCCCTCCCTTCTTCTGCCTCCTCCTCCTCCAGGGTGGGGTTAAAAGCAGGCTGGGCTGGGGAAGCCGAGCGTGTAGAAAACGGTCGGAGGCAGCCCTGGAAGCGCTCGGAAAGAGGGTAAAACCGTAGGAGCGAAGGAGGAGTCAGCAGAGGTCAGTGACCCTGTCCCCGGGGAGGGGGAGGGGGGGTTTCCCACCAAAGTCTTTTTTTTTTTCACTCCCAGGCTGGTGCTGGTGCTGGTGCTGCGCCCACTGGGCGGGGAGAGAGTCCCCTGAGCAGTTGTTTCCGAGCCCGGTGCGGTGGTCCTTGAGTCTCCGTTGGAAATAAAGGTTAAATACCTTTATAAAAAGGTTGCTTCCAGCCGAGCGAACCCGCGAAGGGAGGCGGGACGCGTCCCTGCTGCTGCTCTGGTGGATCGCTTGTTCTTTCCTTTCTCTGGAAGCTGCTAATAGGCGCCATCGCGGTCAATTGTTCTTGCTTACTTCTATCCCACAAGCTTTTTCTCACCTACACAACCCTCAGAAATTAAGAAGTGGCCGAATAGCTGCTGGTAAGCAGGTAGGTAGGTAGCGGCGTCCTGCCTGGAAACAAAAGTGATACTCGCTCTCTCTGATATCCATCCCCAGACCGCCTGTGCAACAGTTAAAAAAAGATTTTTTAAAAAATTTGGTTTGGCAGTGGATTGGGCTGCCCTCCTTTCTCTCTTTGGCCTTTGCTCCGCTTAACATTCACGTTGTTTTAATGACAAAAAGAAAGAAATTAACGTTAAAAATAGATTTTTATGATGGTCACAGACCAGCATTGAGTATTGAATAAACACCAAACTACTACAGTTAACTAAGTGAAGAAAAGGAAGCCTCTTAATACTCAATACTGTATCCCTAAAACAGGAGGAGTTTAAGTCTCAAAAGTATTAAGCCATTTGGTAGATTGGCTACCCTAAATTAAACTACCCTTTAACACTGATTTCCTATCTCGGTTTTGGCATCCCAAGAGTGTGGTGTGGAAAGCAAAACTTAACTATTTTGGATTCAATATTAGTTTTAGTTCCTGACTTTGGGTTTGACCGCCTTGTATATAATCAAGATTACAGTGAATTTATGGCAGTTTACCTGAGAGTTCATGAACAGTCTTCAAAAGGTGGTTCACACTGAGATTGCCCAGCAAAACTACATCCCACAGTGTGAAGAACATGCACTGACTAAAGTGCTGCCTGAGAAATGTTGTACCAAATATTTTACATTGTCCTAGAAATAATTTTTCCAAAAGAATTGTCAGATCTTTAGAACCAAGTTAATTTGGAATCAAGTCTGATAGCACAATCTTTATTCAGAAATACAGCCCAATGAAAACAGGCACTTGCTACCAAGAAAATGTGAATACTATATGCAAAATCTATAGAAAAGCCTCCTTGAGAATGCTGCCCTCTAAATATTTGGCTTCCCTCAAAATTCTTTTGAGTTTTCAACTGAGCACAGCATAAAATTAACTTTTCTATTTGCTAGATTTATCGTCTCCTTTTCCTTCAGGAGTTAAGTTATGGATTGTATTGTCTTTTCTAATTTTGCAGAGATATGAAACTGAATTGATATACTGTAATTGCTATTATCTTTGATGATGACATAACCAAGAGAAATTTTCATATAGACCCCTTTACACACCTAGTGCAAACAGAACTAATACAACACATGGGGGTAAAATTGGTGACATTTGAAACTGTTAGAATGCCAGTAGATTTTTTTTCCTGACCTTTGCAACAATCTTAAGGGCAGTTTACTAAATGTGCCTTTTATATGCTTGTAGTACCTGGCCCCTGTAACCTTACTTGCTACTAACGAAAGTTACACAGACTGATTTTATATAGTAAAAGTGACTTAATATACCCAGCAACTCAATCATTAAGCAAAGTGTTTGCTAAATTAAATTGCAACTGGGCGTATGATCTTACTTTAGCTTTCCATCGTTTAACAGACCTGTAAGAATAATAAAGTTATTTTTTCATGAATGTTGTAACTGCAAATGATTGTATTCTGAGGTTAACTTTAAATTATCTGATTTTTGTAAGAAGGTCATCACAAACCATTTCTTTGCTTATTTGATTTATATCCTGCCTTCCTTTCTAAAATTCATGCCAGATTATATGGTTTCATGTTATCCCCACAGTAACAACTCTGGGCAATAATTGGTCTATTATCTAGTGAATTTTCAAGGCTTGAACCTGGGCCTCTCCTTTTGTAGTGCTTTTACTACTAACACTACACTGGAAGCAGATGTATCTGCAACACATCTGTGCTTCCCATTGTTTTTTTGAAATGTAAGTCACCTAAGAGATTAGGCAGATTAATCAAGGTTGCATGCAGGTTCTGTCAATAATTAAAGCCTCAAACCATACAGATTGGAAAAGGACCATGCCCAGCCTTCACCTAAGATATTAGGAAAATTAAGGCTGCATCCAGGTTTTGTCAATAATTAAAAGCCTCAAATCATAAGGATTGGGAAAGAATGCAATGCCTGCTAAACAAGAGTTGTTTCAACTCTGCTTTCAATAATTTTGTAATCCAAAATAAAAATGATTCCCCAATATATTGCACCAAACAAAGTTGAGAATGTTCTATGATTGCATACTTTGGAGTTCCTACACTTTCTTAATTTTGCTTTCTAGACTCTTTCAACTTAATGAATGGGATGCTAGGATAAAGCAAGTAAATATCTCAAGTAAAATGCCTCTCAGTGCCTCCAAGTCTCATATAGACCACAATTGGAAGAAAGAGTCTAGATACTTCCTTGTTTCTTTTACAATTAATAGTATTTGTGATCTACTCATATAGCTGGGAATCTGGATTCTATTCTTCTTGGCGTATCACATTTAATATATTTAAAATTATAAACTGATAATGCTGAATGAGAAGCGTCTTATTGAAAAAGTATTTTTAAAACATTACTGTTTCTAGAGGAGTGCTAACCTACGGTATGTCAGCATTCCAACAAACTCCAAATCAACAAACTCCAAGACAAGCATTTTTTCAAAGTTACACTTTATTAGAGTTGTCATATTGGCACATCTGGGAAAACCCGAATCCGAGAGTTCCAGGTTTTCCCCTCATAATTGAAAAGCAGCAATCCATCCTCTGTACCCATTGGTCCAATCACCACCTGTCCAAACTGGAGACAGTCCTCCAACTCTTCCTTTCCAGGTGCACGCTGATTTGTCCTTGACTTGGTAGAAGAATGTTATGTCTAAGCTTTCCCCGCTCTAGGAAATCCCTCCCCGCCCCCAAATTCCCAGACTCAAAAATGTGGCGGTGTGGAAGCTTCTAAATAAAATATGGCTTCCAAAGCTGACACAGTAGGTAAGCAGTAGGTCAGTTATTTGAAGAATTACATGGAAAATCATGGTTTTAAATATTACCTAGAAGCTGTGTTTTATTTTTTCTTCAATGCCTCTCCAAGATAGCCAGCACTACCTATTACTTTATAATAGTTTAAATCACATTAAAATTATATTGACATACATTATTATATATGTTATCTGTATTATTGCTAACTTTTCATAGAACCATCTTAACTTTCTTAATTGTGTTTCTGTCAAAGAAACTCAGGGGAGAAAATGTTAGTACCAAAAAGCAGACAAGCGTTAACTTAAGCGGTCCTAGACCTATTTTTTTTCCCCTTGAGAAGTGAGATCATCTTCCCCAGAGAAATGTATATTCTGCTTGACAGATGATGACATCAGTGCATTAGCTAAGCAGGATGAGGTAATGCTTTTATACATGAGTGAGATTAGTTGGTAACAGCATTGTCCTCTCAAGAGGGATGATGCTTTTGTATGTTAGTATCACTGTAGTGGAACAGAAGTAAATAATTGCTGACAGAGCATGTGTCAGACTCTGCAAAATCAGAACAGATGTCTGCTTATGGGAAGGTCTTTTTGTGGTTCTTTGTCCTAGGAAAGTGTGCGGTCAATTTGCTTTATTTTAAAAATGATTGTATTTTCAGGTGAAATGTAATTATTTTTAAAGCAATGACATATTCATTTAACTTATGCAGGTAGTGTTCTTTTATTCTTCTAATTTTCTCATAGGTATCTTCATTTTTGTATATTGACTGAAATTCTGAATATTGACTGGATTTCGCTTAATTATATGTGTACATTTTCTGTGTGTTCTGGGCTTTACAAAAATGGAACCCTCAATTTCTTTAGCTAGACAAACATTTCTTCTGAATAATGATCTAAGCCTTATTGGTAACTAGATTGTATTTTCTTTGTTTGAGCATTATTGAAGGGAACCATTCATTTTATTATTTCCATGGATAACTAGTGTGTAGCCAATGGGCTTTTTTAGGATTCAGAGACAATAGGCTCAAATAAGGGTAAAATGCCCACCAAGATGTCTGGAGTAAATATTAAGAGAGTCACAGAAAAAAAGATACACCAGTTCACATCCTCATAACTTTCCATCCTTGACAGTGTCCATGTGCCCCATGACATGCCAGGTTAAAAACAAAGAACCCTCCCAACGTTCCTCCACCTGGATGCCAGAGGAGAAACTATTAACCATTCAGAATAGCATGCTGTCCCAAATGCATGAAGGGAGAAACAGGTCTTCAGTTCCTTACAAAAGGCAAACAGAGTAGGGTATCTAGCTTATATTTTAAGGTGCAATGATGCAAAAGATGCTTACTGTTTAATTTTACAATTAAAATGATATATTTCTTTTATTTACAAACAGAAATAACTATGGCAGACAAAAACCATGTCCTGAAATCACCACAAAGTGTAATAGATGCAAAGACTTTATCTGGTTCTGAAGGGTAAGCAGGGCTTCTTGAGGGGAGGGAGGTCTCTTGAGGTTTTTGTGTGTGTGTGTGTGTGTGTGTGTGTGTTTTCTAGTTAAAGAATTGGTTTATGAGAACTCTCACCTATTTAAGGCAAATGTAATAGTTATCTGTACTGCATCCAGTTCCTACAATGAGCCTGGCATCAACTAAGAGTGTGTCAAGTCAACAGTGAATGTTTAATTTGGCACTTCCTACCATTCATTATTATTCTATAGCAAAAGCAAAGAGAATTAAAATTATATGGGTTGTAGCAACACCCTTACTTTACATTCTGTATCAAATTTGGGTACTTTGGGAAGTGCCAGCTTGTAAATAAATAAGAGAAATGTATTAAATGATTAGTACCAGATAATTACATAGTAATCTTAACTTAGTTCAGTATCTTAAGGTTTAATAACTAAAAGTTCGCTGTATTTTCTTGAATTTGGGTACACACTCATCACAATAAGTTTTTGGGACTTTGTGTAAATGCAACATCTCTTTGTTATTCATTAAAGCACACTGTGTTTCATTTGGATTTTCACATGAGCATTTAAAAAGATTCTGTTCCTTTAATAAGTCAGTTTTTAAAACAAACAGTTTTTCAACTTTCATGAAAGCTAGAAAAAGAATGCTGCTTAATGAATAACACAGAGGTGTGTTTTTGTACTGGGTCCAAAAAACATCTAAATTTTTGGGATGGACACAGCCATATTGTTTACATTGTTTACATTACAATTTCTATATATCATTTCTTTTCATATTGTCTCCTTGTACATTATTGTGACTATTATGAATCAAAAATAATCTAACCTAATATTTTTCCATTAAATAGCTTTGAAATGTATAATTTCACTCATTCTTCAAGATCTGATTCCTTGTCGTTTGTCTAACTGGTATTTTTTTGTGCCAGCAACCCTTTATCTTAACATTGGTAAATGTCTCAGTGCATATAAAATGCATAGAATCAAATATTGTGATCTTCCGTTTATAACTTGAATGAGATTAACTTTACATTGTTTTATTTATTCATAGAAAAAGCATTCCTTTTAGCAAGTCTGTTGATTCTGTAATACAAGCAGATGAAAGTTATAGAATGGACTGTCCAGAAATGGGAATATGCATTCTGGTCAACAATAAACATTTCCTTCCAGACACTGGTAAATATATTTTTATTTATTAAAATTAAAATATAAGCAGGTAATTTACTTGGAACAGTCAAATGCTTTTCGTTGAATACACTTCCTAGAACCTATGTTCTTTCTACAGTGTCAGCCTTTGGAGTTATATTTCCTAAGACCATCAACTTATATTGTATGATCACAGCTTTAAAAATACCCAATATTCCCTCCCAGTGATCCAAAAAAGAATATTCATGATCAGTGGGATGTCTTGGGCAAATTTCCAATATCCCAGTTCATCATCTTTAGGGAACATTTAGATAATCGATACAGAAACATCAAATGATAAAGAAAAGGCAAAAAGGTAACATATATAGGAAAGCAGAAGAGAAGATCAAGCCAGCTTCATTTCTCTTAGCAACAAGGATTGGAGGTAAATTTACAATCATGTGCAGCCATGGATAGCTACACTTCCATATAAATTATTAAGGAAGAACCTGACTTCTCTCATTGTCTTTTAAGAGAAATAATCCCCTGAGTACAAAGGGACAGAATTAACACTGCAGTGGAGTGAAGTCTAATTCCCTTGCCAACTTGCTTGGAATTTAAATGAAGTTTCTCATAATCTGTTCTGCAGCCATTCTTTGGAATGCATGAACGTTCAAAGTCAATAGGGTGTTGGCAGCTGCCCCACATCTGCCCCACTTCCATGAGTTCAGAAACTCCAGCCATTTCTAAAAATGCCCATTGCATTCTGGCTTTAATACTAAATTGCCTTCATATAACTAAAGCTATGGAAGGGCATCACACACAAATACAGCATTTCTAGTTTGTAGGAATAAAGGCATGTTAAGTGAACCCTCCTCTCCTTCCAGTGTCCCAAAGGATTCCCAGCTGCCTGGTAGAACATTGTATGCTCACCATGAAATTCTAAAAAGATTCTTCTGAAAAGGTTTGTTTGCTTGGCTACTCACTTAAAATCCACAACTCTCGGTGGCTTAAAGAGTTTAATACAACTGGAAATTTTGCCTTGTCAGGATATCCAACTATAAATGCCTTCATGGCCGCATGATATGAGATCTGTCTGAGAATGTGTCCCAGTATAGCTGTTATTTCACATTTTATATATTCTCTAGCTGGGCAGATGCTGCCTGTAATATTCACAGTCTTGCTGCATTATAGTGTTTTCAAAATGCAAGATGTCTGATGACTTTTTTCCCTCTTTTTTTTTTAACATGAAGGCATGGCACTTCGATCTGGTACAGATGCAGATGCAGCCCTTGTTTTAGACACTTTCAGAACATTGGGATATAATGTGAAAACTTATAATGATCTTTCATGTAAACAAATTATTGAGGTGTTGCAAAACAGTGAGTAGTCATTTTATGATGCATCATCAGTTGTATTGAAGATGTATTACAGAATCTTGTATTACAGAACAAGCTAATACTTTAAGTTAGGAATTATCTGTTCCTCTTAATGAAATGTAAAACTTATGCCTAGAGTCAAAAGGGCAGATCAGTAAGAAAGTATAGAGTTTGAAGAGTCTTAGTATTATCAAATTCAATCAGATCTACATTTCAGAATAAAAGTTGTTGTGTCCAAAGGTGTTTTGTTTCACTCAATTTCCATCATTTTGTTACTTTCTGGTTTTAGTAAAATAATGTTTAAGGCAGAACATTTTATTGCAATAAACTTGAGTCAAATTATGTGTAGGTACTACTTGATCTATGACTACAGTTGGAAACAGGAACTTTCATCACTAAGCAAGGCAGTTGTTAAATGAGCCGTGTCTGATTTTTTTACTTTTTTTGCCATTAAGCAAATCATCATGGTTGTTAAGCAAATCTGGCTTCCCACAATGATTTTGCTTGTCATTTCTGGAAAAGTTGCTGATGACAGTCATGTGACCACAGGACACAGCAATCGTTATAAATACATGCTAGTTGTCAAGTACCCAAATTTTGATACTTGGCAACTGGCGGGTATTTATGGCAGTTGCTGTGTCCATGCACACTGTGACCGTGGACCAGTTGTAAATAACCTTTTTCAGCATCATTGAAAGAGTCACTAAACAAATGGTCATGCATACTTTGAAGACTGCCAGGACTGTGTCTTGTGAAAGTTATGTGAATACTTGAAATAGGAAAGTACTTGACTGTGACTATCCTGATGAAGTAGCAAAATTATAGACTGTTTTTGGAAATGCAAAAAGTAAACTATTACACTAAAAATGTTTCTCTGCTTCTACAGACCAATTCAAAAGTCTTATTTTTTGAACAAATATAATTTTCTTGGTTAATCTGAGAAAATTGTTTTTCAGGAATTTCTGATCACAATATGAACATTATTGTTTATCTTCTCTTAAAGTTGCCAAGGATGATCATAGAAAGAGAAATAGTTTTGTTTGTGTCTTGCTAAGCCATGGAGAAGATGGACTGATTTATGGCACAGATGGCCCTCTAGAGCTGAAAATGTTAACCAGCCTCTTCAGAGGAGACAGGTGTAAAACCCTGCGAGGGAAGCCAAAGCTGTTCTTTATCCAGGTAATAAGAAACACAAAGTAGAGAAATGGAAATCCTTCAATAAAAGAAGACTTCCTCAAACGACCAAATGTTTCCTATCGTCCCAATATACACATTGAATTGGGAATAGTAATGAAGTAGAATCCTTCTGGCATCTGTAGAAAATTACCTGAACCCTCTTCCATGTAGTAATTGTCCTTGTGTAGTAATACAAATTATTCTCTGTATATCAATAAAGGAAAATGTTTGTGGATTGAAATCAGGAGTCCTTGATGCTTCTAAGCGTAGTTGTTTTCTTGCCAACATTTCATTACCCAAACTAAGTAACATCATCAGTGCTAGTCTGCAAGAGAACAACCAAGCTCAGAGACCACCAAGGACCTCTTATTCTTGTGTGCTTACACAAGAACTAAGTCCCTCCCCAAAGAGTTATGTCCCCTTTATAAAGGATGCATTATTTTCTTTTAATGGGTTTATTTTCAGAGTAAAGCAATCTAATTCATAATCCTTAAAATAGGTAGAAGTTTCCATATATTATCCTTTAGAAATTAAAACCATCAAAACTTCCTTTGACCCAAATCGAAGTCATGCACATACAGAACCATTTCTGAGCATGATTTCATCTATGACCTCCATTGCAACAGAGCACTCTAAAGATGGTGTGAATTTTTAATATGATTCAGAGAATAATGATAAAACTTCCAAATTTAATATAGACCTTAAGTTTTACGTATTATAGCTTTATGTGCCTCTTGTATATGAAAGTGAACTAATTCTCTCGGTTTTAGAACTATCGTATTCAAAGATGTTGTCAACATGGCTCATTGTATTTGTCAGTGACATCTTAAGCCATGTCAGTCAATCAATCTTTATTACAATCTTTATTACCAACAAATAAAAACATTAAAACATAATACGGTAATAGTAAAAAATAAAAGTAAAAGACAGACATCATATTTTGCGATTGCTGGTGGATGAACAGCCGACAGTTAAAGTTTGCCTGATTTTACATATAGCTTAGCAGAATGTAGCCATATTCATAGAAACTACTTCATATTGATATAACAGTAGTTAGTTGCGTGTAAAAAAGATCAGTATTTCCCAAGATTTTATTAGATGAGGTATTCCCTAATTGAGTCCGTGAATCCTTATAGAAGATGCGGTATAGCAGGACATGAACTATAGTATCAATAGTCCCTTGTCCACAGGGGCACAGTCTCAGCTCATATGGTATTAAGCCATGCCTTTTCCTGGCCTTGCATGGGAATTGTCTGGACCCAGGAAGCTGTCTGGTGAGACCAGCAGAAGGCATGGATTTTTAAGATGCTACTGTGAGATACAGCAAATGCATCCATGCTGGATCCAAGGTATTTTTTCTGCTTTAAATCAGAATACTGCTCACCTCTGCTTTGTATGCACTCATTTATATCTCATCAGTGTTACTGAGGAACATTAGTAATATGTTTTATATTTGGCAGGCTTGTAGAGGAACAGATCTTGATTCTGGAATTGAAACAGACAGCGGCTCAGATGAAAGAATGTGTCAGAAAATACCTGTAGAAGCAGATTTCCTATACGCTTATTCTACTGCACCGGGTAAGATAAATGAATGGAAAATGCTTCTTTTGGGTAAATTTCATTAGACTTACAACCTTATTTGGAACAGATATAATACAATTAGTGGAACTCAAATTTGTTTTGACTATAGGTTGTCTTTGACTTATGACTAATGGAAGACTGCCCATTATGGTCATAGGTTTCAAGCTTTGGGTCAGGGAAAGACATCATTTTATGAATGATTTCATGATCACTGATTTTTCTGATCAATAGAATGATTATCCCTATTGAAGTCTTTGGAAATAAATGGAGGTTATTTCTTTCATTCTTCCATGTTCCCTAAGAAAATATACTTGGAACAATTGGTGGAAGGAAAGGGAAAATCAAATATGTCAAATACCTAAATAATTTTGGGTAGAATGTGATCAAATATTTTAAATACCAGAATACTGTTTTAGATGCTCTCACTGGAGTCTATGCTGCTGGTTTGATAATTGTGTAATTTTATGGAGAACAAATTATATGGCTAGCTTTTATAATTATTGCTTAAACAATATGATTTCCTTTTACTTTCTCTTAGGCTACTACTCATGGAGGAATTCCTTAGATGGTTCCTGGTTTATACAATCATTGTGTGTGATGTTAAAACAATATGCTAAGAAACTTGAACTTATGCAGATCCTAACACGTGTAAATCGTAAAGTTTCAGAATTCAGTTCCTATTCAAACAGACCTGACTTCCATGGAAAGAAGCAGATCCCATGTATTGTCTCTATGCTAACAAAAGATTTTTATTTTCCATTCTAAAGAATTCTTTATCTTTTGATATAGGAGCTAAAAGAAGGGGGATGGCAGAATTTGTTTTATTCTTAGCTATGTTTATCTTCTGGTGCCCTGGTTGCTTTATAAATATAAGATTTATAAAGATAAGCATTTCAATTGATAGAACAATAGTACAGAATTGTGTGGATTTAGTGATACAGAAATTACAATTTAAAAAATGAAAATATTCCCATTCGATCTAGAGTAAAATTTTCAATAAAAATTATGAGAGATTCAGTAATTTTCGGTTGACAATATAATTTGCAGGTAAAAAGTAATAAAATGTACCATTTTCAAAATAAATGGTTAATTTTGGTAACAATGTTATAGCTTATTTGTAAATAAACATACATGCAAAGAATTAATATTGTTATTGGTTGGAACTTCTTGCCAATCAGAGTATTTAAGACTGGATTGTAATATTATTACACAACAGAGGTTTTACAAAATGGTGTACACTAAACTATCAGTAGGACTGATCTTTTGATAATAGAATCAAATTCCTGATAGCTATCTCTGTGCATTGGCTATTGGATACAAAATGCTCAGTAACAGGCTTTTAAACTTTACTCAGAGCATTTTGCTTTTTTTTAGAATACCAGCAATATCTTGACTCAGAACTTGACTCAGAATTGGATCCTGGATTTCAGTTTGTAGTGCAGTTGTGTGTGGTTTTTAACTTGTAACATATACACTTTGTATATACTAAAAGGCATGCAAAAGTGTGAGTCCTCATTTCTAATTTTGAATGTGTAGCTTATAGAAATATGAATCGTTTAAAAATAGAATAAAAGAGAGGGCCTTCTAAAACTTAAGTAGGTATACATTTCCTGTGAAATTCAGATTTTGAACATCTACAATGCATGTCTGTTTTCTTCTTATAAACTCAGGAATAAAGGTAAAGCTAGCTCACTTTTTAACAATCTTTCCTGTTAAATTTTTCATACTGCTTAATAGAAATCCATCTTCCTAGAACTTAATTTTGTCCTGGTTGAAGATTTGCTAAAGACTTTCCATTTCCCCCCTTTTAAAGATCATGACATCTCTTGCCTCCATTCCAGTGATCTTCATATACCGTATTTATCGGCGTATAACACGCACAGGCGTATAACACGCATCTTCATTTTAAGAGGGAAATTAAGAGGATTCCGCTCCCTGGACATCGGCGTATAACACGCATACATCATTTGCCCCCTATTTTCAGGGGGAAAAAGTGCGTGTTATACGCCGATAAATACGGTATTCACTAGAATTTTTCAGAGTGATAGGCTAAAACTCTGTGAGCACCCCAGGAACTCAGAAGAACAACATAGATTAAAAAAATATTTTTAAAGGATGCACATTTTTACCAGGACAAGGTAAAAAGTTTATTGAGGTAAAAAGTTTATTATGAGTTTATTCTGGTGGTCCTTGTTGTGGTTATGAATGCCATAGTATAAAACAATTGATTCTTATCAATTACAAAAAGGCAAATGGGTGGGACAAGTACGAGATCAAGAGTACTATAGTAGCTGCTGTATGCTTGACAGAAAGGAAGGTCTTAAGCAACAGAGATCTAGAATCTTAAGTATCCATTCTTAAAGGGCTTGCTGAACAGTAGGTTAGTAGTAAGCCTCTGATATAAACTTGCTGGAAAGGTTGCATATTCTCAGTTTATGGTTTTCTAGTGTAGAGTAAGCATGCAGACATTAATCTTCAAAAAGAATTCTTCATCTTATACAAAAGTGATATCAGAAACTTGATCACCATTTCAAGGAATGTTTAATTTATTAAATACATCTGTGACTATTTGAATTTTCATATGACAATTTAATAAATAATATACATTGTTTTAATCAACTGAGTGACCATCTCTGTTTTTAACAGTAGAAACTTAGGATCTTGCAGATATCAACCGGTACACATATCAGGCAATAGGACCTTCTTAATGTACAATTATGTCTCTGGTAAGTTGCCATGGAAAGTTATTTTATTACATGCAAACAATGATACAAGGCTTAGTGTGCTTGACTGATCAATAAATTAATATGATCTCCCAACCTGAACATCTATGATTCTGGATTGTGTACATTAAACATCAAGATAAAGAAACAACCAACCAGTAAGATTATAAACAACAGAAATTAATAGGAATCCAAATTTATGTCACAGAACTCTCTGTGCCCTGTGGCTTACAGAGGAACTGAGAGGATGAAACGCATGAGACACCTAGAGTGCCGCTGGCCGAAGACAAGGGATGAACTTGATCGAACAAGGATAAGAGCTGCTATTAAGGCCTACCTCGTGGCGATTCGTGCAGCAAGTGTAAATACTTCTCCACACTAATTGCATCTGCAGTTAATCGCCCAGCGACCCTTTTTAAGGTGAGCCTCCACCTCTTTGGGAAGGATAAGATTGAGGTCCTCCTGAAGGGGCATGCTGAGGAATTTGCATATATTCTGGAAGATAAAATTGCTTGACTCTGTTCTCAGATGTCAGTGTGGCTGCAGGTCCGGTGAAAGCCCCTGAGGCAGGTTCTTGCCCTGTTATCTGGGAACAGTTTGACCCTGTTGCTCCTGCGGAAGTAGACAGCATCCTAGGGAGTATGCACGCAAGCACCTGTGTTTTGGACCCATGTCCCTCCTGGCTTGTGAAAGCTTCCCAGGAAGTGACAGGCGGGTGGACTCTGGTGATGATTAATGTTTCCCTACAGGAAGGGGCAGTGCCCCAGCACTTTAAGGAGGCTGTGATCCGCCCTCTTCTTAAAAAGCCAATGCTGGACACCACCCGGTTGGATAATTTCTGACCTGTCTCCAATCTTCCCTTTTTGGGGGAGGATGTTGAGAAGGTGATTGCGCAGCAGCTCCAGTGGTTTCTGGATGAAACAGGTTATATCAACCCCTACCAGTCAGGATTCAGGCCTGGATTTGGGGCAGAAATGGCATTGATAGCACTTTTGGATTATCTCTGGCGGGAGCGGGATGGGGTTAGTGCATCTACCCTTGCTCTACTTGACCTCTCAACCATGGTATTCTGGAGTGGCTTTGGGGAATGGAAGGCCTTGTGCTATCCTGGTTCACTTCCTCTGCGGCTGCTCTCAGTGTTGATAGGAGGGGAGAGATCCAGCCCTCGCCCACTGCTTTGTGGAATTTGCAGGGCTCATTACTCTCTCAGCTCCTGTTTAACATTTATACAGTATGAAGCCGCTGAGTGAGATCATCCATCACCATGGACTGAGGTATCACCACTATGCTGATGATACTCAGCTGTATCCCTCGGCCCGTGGTGTGTGAAGTGTTGCCCTGTCCTCCCTCTCGCAGTGCCTGGAGGCTGTTAGGGGCTGGATGGGGAGCAATGGGTTGAAAGTAAACCCTGGCAAGACCGAATAGCTCTGGGTTTGGGGTTCGTTGGCTCAGGGAGAATTGCCACCTTTGGTCTTGGATGGGAAGGCACTACCCCAAACAGACCCTGTGAATAATCTGGGGGTTCTCCTGGACTCAGGACTCCTGCTCGAAGAGCAAGCGGCAGTTGTGGCCAGGAGAGCCTTTGCACAACTGCGGATTGTGCGCCAGTTATGCCCTTTTCTGAACC
This sequence comes from Pseudonaja textilis, assembly GCF_049901715.1. NCBI lineage: Eukaryota > Metazoa > Chordata > Lepidosauria > Squamata > Elapidae > Pseudonaja > Pseudonaja textilis. The sequence goes on from NC_141995.1 coordinate 38,310,570, forward strand.
AACAATCCCAGTCACAGTCACTCATGCCCTAGTCACTTCCTGTCTTGACTATTACAATGTGCTCTACATCGGGCTGCCCATGAAGAGCATCCAGAAGCTTCAGTTGGTGCAAAATGCAGCGGCCCGCATGGTTTTGTGCAGATCCGATTGTGTACATGTATCAGTTCTCCTGCAGGAGCTGCACTGACTGTTGATTTGCTTCCAGGTGCAATTCAAGGTGCTGGTTGTCACCCTTAAAACCCTTCATGGCTTGGGACCAGGTTATTTGAGAGACCGTCTTTTGTCAGTCACATCTACCTGATCCATCAGAGCAGGGAGGCAGGGAATGCTGCGGGTCCCATCCCCGAGGGAGATATACTTTCTCCGTGGTGGCTCCCTCTCTCTGGAACACCATTCCCCCGGATATTAGAATGGCTCCCACTCTAATACTCTTCCAGAAGGCACTGAAGATCTAGTTCTGTCAGCGGGCCTGTGTGATCGTGTGATCTGCTGTCAGCAGGGTAGGGGGTGAGGGGTAATAATAATAAATTATTATTATAATTTATTTGATTTTTAATTAGTTTTATGGTTTAAATTTGGTTTTTATATTCTGTACGCTGCCTTGAGTTGCCATGAGCGAACAGGAGGCAATATAAATGTAATTAATTAATTAATTAATTAATTAATATCACAGCCTTCCTGGCTCCAATGCCTGATTTTGTATTCTAATAAATAGAATTCATAGTACAAGAAATTACAAAGGTTGGGGGAGGGTCAGTGGTGGTATGCTACCGGTTCAGCCCGGTTCTGGCATACCAGTAGTGTTGAAGATCAGCTGGCAGAGAACTGGTTCGCTCCGAGTCTCTCTGATACTCTGCAGTTGGGCCCACCCACGTGGGTTTCCATTCTGACTTTCATTTCTTGCTTTTGAAGCTCAGCTTCTTTGCGCAGCACAGCAGATTGCCGTGCATCAGCTTTTGAAGCTACAGGGAGAGTATAGGATTGCAGGTGTGTAGGAAAGTCTCTGCTTGTGCGCAAAGTGCACATTTGGTGCGCAGATGTGCACACAGTGTGCATGCGCGCAAAGTGTACACGCGCACAAAGCGTGCCCACCAAGCCATGCCCACCAAACTGGGGGCAAACCACTTTGAAACCCACCGCTGGGGAGAGTGTTGTCTCCTTTTTTGCTTCACACAGAAAGGTAGAGCTCTTTATGTACGGGTGGTGCTCAACTTACAACCATAATTGAGTGCCAAATTTCTGTTGCTAAGTGAGACAGTTGTTAGTGAATTTTGCTCCATTTTACAGCTTTTCATTCCATAGTTAAGTGAATCACTGCAGTCATTAAATTAGCAATGTTGAGTGAATCTAGCTTCCCCATTATAAGTCACTTTTTTCAGAGCTTTTATAATTTCAGTCACCAAATGAATAGTTGGGGGTCGAGGACTACCTGTACTGACATTCGTATGAGCCAACCTCATAACTAGTATAAAGGATCACTTTTTAATCTCATCCATGTAACTGAGATGTCCTCTGTATCCACAGGGTGTCACTAGAGATAAGGAAGTAAACCAAACTTAAATAAAAGAATATTGTAGAGTGGGGAGGCAGAAATCCTGTGTAAAGTAATCTTAAATGTAACTATATCCATGTTACACGAAGTTCCCAATAAATAGTCTGTCTCTGTTAAAAGTTAATTTCCATGAAAAATGTGCATGAACTGCTAGAAGGATCCTAATTTATCTACCATAATTAGAACTTACAGTTTTATATACCTCCCTGAGATCATTGCAGAATCCTTTATTATTTCTTGTGGAACAGGCTACTGGCTTTGATGGAGATTGAAACCCAAACTTTACTTGCTATATCTCATTGTATTTCCTTAGATGGATCGTCAAAAAGAGTTCCTCCATCAACATTTGATAGTGGAAAAACTGTCATAGAAGATAGATTTTTAGTTATCCTTCTTATAAGAACTTTGAACGTAATTCTTGTTAAGACTAAACAAGTCAAAACTATTAACTTTTTGAATTGGCTTCGTACAACTTATCATGAAAAGGCAGAACAATACAGTGTCACCAACAAGATACTTTTTCCAATCTTCTTTACCACACTTATAGGCTGAAATACAGAAGATAAATTATAAACAAAATGTTTTACATGTGGGAATTATAATTTATTATAATGGCTTATCTGTTTTATTCCAGTAGAATAATCAAAACCCTTCTCACAGTATTAAGAGAAAAAATAAAAAATAAAGATCCCAGTTCACATACTTGATCATCACTTTTAGAAAAGAAGGAAGAAACAGAAATATCATTTTCATCCCTACCAAATTAAGCCACCAATCTCCTTAAATAACTTGAAGGAGGTGAGTATCCTTTAGTGGAAAATGTTCCCTTCAGTGGAAAAATGGATTAAAAATAAAAGAAATACTCAATACGTACAGTTGAGTAGGAAATTATTCAAGATATTGGGTTTACCAATATTAGAAGCTCGCAAATAACATAAGCAGATTTTGAATTGGCACTATCCTTCTGTGGAAGATTTGAAATGAACTTGGAGCAGCTTTTTCACAAAAGGTTAGAAAAGAAACCATTGAGTTAAATGTAATTTTTTTAAAAAGCGTGAATTTTACAAAGCATACATACTGTACATTTTTAAACATATCAACTTCTCCCTAGGAGAAGCTGAGTAGGAGGATGCATAATAATTTTATGCAATTTCCATTCTGACGGGGGAGCTACAACTGCTGTTTTATTGCTTTGCTTTAATTTTTTAAAATAGCAAAATATTTCCATCTCACCATAAAGAATTTTTAAAAGTGAAAAAAATCCCTAATAATTAAAAACTTTTTTCCAGATCTTATAAACAGAACGATGTAAGAGTCAATGTAGGAAAACAACTATTACTTATATCAAATAGAAATTTAGAGTGGTGTGTTGTGTCTTCACTTCCACAGAGACAGGAGGACTAAGCTGGTTTGTATGAGTATCTAGAGCTTATGGCTGATCTCATAAGCCTGTCTTGCAATGTGGATTTCTGCTATTTTTTCTGTTCTCCCATAAGGGAAATAGTTTTCTGGGGATTTATCTGCACTTAAAGAAATACTTACTCTGAATACCACACAAAATGTTCCTTTGTTTATGATTCCACAAGACACTCATAACACAGAAAGATGCCGAAGACTGTTCATCTGTCCCAGAAGTGACTGGTTTTGATGATCCTAGTCTTCACTTAAAGATTTTTGATAATTCCACCTATTCTCTTGAGAGCACAAAGTTGCACACAGTTCCCTCATTTTAGTCCCACAGCAATAATCTTGAGGAAAAGTTGGCTGAAAAAGGGTAAGTGAAAGTCACTTAGAGGAAATGGAAGGTTACTTGCATTCTCCTAAAATAAGTGATTGTCTGACTCCTCCCTTATAACAAAGTGGGCAGAAGTGAACTGGAAGATCAGAGACGTAACAGCCAGGCTAAGTTACTGTGTCTTGGTGTATACTCATGCTAGCTACATGACAATGGGAATGTCTTTGGACAATGCTGGTTTCCTTGGCTAAGAAACAGAGATGAGTACTGTCCCCTGGAGTCAGACATGACTGGGCAAGGAAAACCTTTACCTTAACCTTTGGTTTAAATTTTTACTTAATTTAAGTAAAAAGAAAGGACAGACCATCAGGTATATCAGGAGTATTATCAGCCTATAGTAAAAATAGTCAAGATGCTGGCTTGTAGTGTCTGTTTTTTCATGCATCATATGTGCCAAGCTTTGATTGTACATTGCAGCCACCATCTTGACTTTTTCATTAAACCACGTGAATACCACTGGTGTACATAGAAAAGAAATCCTTGTGAAAAAGTCCACTGGCTTCCATCTTTCTCAATGGAAACAGCTTGTATCGCATCATTTCTGTTCACATTATTGTTAAACTAAGTTTTAATTATTGTTAGTTAATTGTTCCACTGATAAAATGAGATAACACAATTTTTATATAATGCACGAGTTCCACTAGTTCTCATGTGAATCACTAGTTTTCATGTGTTTTAGGCACAGGTGGTATTCAGCTGGTTCGCACCAGTTTGGGCAAACCATAGCAGCAATTTGGCCTGGGTTGCTGAACCAGTAGCAACTTCTGGCTGGCCACGCCCCCCACACCCAGTCATCCGCTCAATGCTCACTCGCCCCGTCTGCCCATCACTCGCCCCACTCACCCCTGCCCTATGTTTCCTTTGCACACAGCCCAGCTAATAGCCTCGTCAGTCGACACGCCGATGCCTGCTCAACTCAGCTCACCAAAGGTAAGCAAAAAAAGATGCAGGCTTCTTGCAGTGAAAATTACTGACCTCCAGCTCTGCTTCTCCAATGCGCTGCTGCTGCCACCACTCTGTTCTGTGCATTGGCTGCACAGGCGCATCCCATTGCTTACCACTGCGCCAAAGGGACTTGCCCAGGCAAGTCCAAGTGGAGTGGCGCAGCAGGCAATGGGGCACACAGTGCATAGAACAGGGCAGCGGCAGTGGTGGCGGCTTTTTTGGTACATTTGAGAACTTTGGTAGTTTTTGGTGGCCTCTGGCCAGCCACCACAACAAAGGCTTCTCACTGTTGCTCCAAAAAAGAGAGCTTGCCTTCCCCTCTGCCACCAGCTGCCATGGGAGGAAGGTAAGCCTGAAGAAAGAGGTGGTTATGGGGGAGGAAGCAGGGCTAGGGCTGGGGCCTTTGAAGAAGGGGAAACAGGGCAACACGTGAGACTGGCAAAGGGAGAGTGAACAGCATGCAGGAGGAAGCCTTTGACAGATTAGGCCAGGCCTGGGCAAAAAATAGGTAGGAAGAAAGGCTGCAATAGCTGCAAGTTCAAATTTTTTTCCTACCGGGTTCTGTGGGTGTGGTTTGGTGATGGGGGTCATGTGACTGAGTGGGCATGGGCATGAGTGATAGCAGGTCAGCCACACCCACTTAGTCACATGACTCTAGCACCAGGCCATGCCCACCAAGCCATGCCCACAGAACTGGTAGTGGAAAATCTTGAATCCCACCACTGGTTTTAGGAAGCTCTGCCATCAATTTTCAGCAACTATAATCAGAGCGATTAAAAAAAAAATCTAATTTTTTTTTTCTAAAAAGAGAAGGGAGAAATATGACGAGAAGCAATCATCTGGTTGTAAATAAAGTTGTAAATAATGTTGGGCAATGTATCAATCAACTTTTATTATGGTCACAGACCAGCACAATTAAAAGCATTAAATTTATTATTATTATTAACAACAATTATAATTGAAGCTTCCTGAAATAACACAAGCAGAACTCCAAAAATTGCACTACTCGGAACATCGTACATCTTACAAAAATACTTGGATACTAGGATTCTGGCAGCAACCCATATCAGCCATTAGCGCCAGTCAGTTATATTTGTGATACATTTTTAATGTTCAATTGACTGAGTTTCATGTTTAATAAATAAAAAAGATAATCATCATCATTATCATCATCCTGTGACTGGGCCTGGACGGCTATTGGGTGCAGTCCCTATGGTTAGGGGATTGCTGGTTTTCGGATCAGTAGTGTCTTAGCCACTGTGAACCAACCCAGGCACCTACCATTACCAATGATGAAAAGAAATCAATAAAATTCCATACCGGATCGGTTGTTGCCAGGGTCAACGAGGACCATGACAGATGCTATGGCTCCTGGACATCTGTCAAAAAATGGGCTACTGGGCTCAGCTGCTATTGCTGGGAAACCAGGGCATGCGACTGTAAAGTGACTGGGACAAAAGAGCAAAACTTGGACAGCCAAAGAAAATTGAGAATTAATCAAATGTTACCATCAGGCAGAACCAACAGCCAAGGGATTTCAAAAAAGAATGATGCAACTGTGGAAGGAACCCAGAAAGTGACGTAACTGAACAAACTGTAACTGATGACGTTTCATCATCCATAATAAAGTTTTCACAGATGTGGAAATGCAACATCTAGAAATGTTGGCTGGAAAAAAAACACAAGTAATGACGAACAGGCTGAAGAAACAGTTCCAACACCTGAACAAACTGACCAACTACTGGAAGAAATCAACACATAGGATTAAGATCTTCCTGTGCAACAACTTGAAAGTGTAGAGCTAGGTGATCTAGCAAAAATGCTGAAAGAAAAGATTGAAAACCACATCAAAGAAAACACACAAAGAAATAAGACTGCCTGCCATTCGTGAAGTACATAGCAAATGAGTGAAAGAGCTACTAAATGCCGTGAACAACATTTTAACATCCCATCCAGCACACTATGTGAAACAAACCAACTAATTTACAGCACAGCTGCCGTTATAACTGCACAATTGGGTTATAAAATGCCAAAAAAGTAACCCATTGGAACACCAAAGTGGAAAATTCGACTTGAAAATAAAATTAAAAAACTACAAGAAGATATCAACAAGTTGAAATACTTGAAACAAGGAAAACTAAAGAATAAAAAGCTGAAAAATAGTTTACACAAAAAATACAACCTGGAGGAAAAAACAATAACAGGAATTATGGAAGAACTAAAACAGTAATAGCAACAGCAAAGAAAATGGAAAGATACGAAGAATGAATAAAACAATATCGTGAAAATGTTCCGTTCAGAAGAAACCAACACCTCTTCTACCGGTCACAATGAAAATCGAGTCCAAACTAATGTTCACTCATGTAAAGAAAAAACTTTGAAGTTTGGGAAAGAACTGTGGGAAAAACCAGTGGTCTACAACAAAACTGCCTCCTGGATCAAAGATATTTTTAAAAAAGCAAATGAAACAAAATTGAAAATATTGTAATAACAACTGATATGGTTGCAAAACAAGCAAAAAAGGTCAAGAACTAGAGTGGCCTGGACGAACTGCATGGATACTGGCTAAAACACCTGACCAGCCTCCATCACAGCATGGCCATCAATTTGATGAAATTTGAGAAACTTGCTGACAGTGAGAACAATCAACCAATGGAACAGTTTGCCCTTGGAAGTTTCAAGAAGAGATTGGACTGCCATTTGTCAGAAATGCTGTAGGGACTCCCGCATGGGCAGGGGGTTGGACTAGATGACCTATACGGTCCCTTCCAACTCTGATTATCTGCTAACTGAAATGCTTCAAAATGCAACAAGCAAAGAATGGTTAACAGCTGGCCAAACATACTTGATAATGAAACATCCAGAAAAGAGCACAGAACCAAGCAACTATCACCCAATTACTTGTCTGTCAACAACGTTCAAACTTTGTATAAGAACTCTGGCAAATTCAGGATTCAATCATATGATGGAAAACAGTTTGTATCCAGTAGAAAAAGGAAATTATAAAAAATCAAGAGGCACAAAAGATCAGCTGCTCATTGACAAAGTGGTGCTAAAAATGTAAAATGAAAAAAAAACTAATTTAAATATGGCATGGATTGATTACAAGAAGGTATTTGACTCATTACCCCTGTTTATGTGAACCAAAGTACAGAAAAATTTCTCAGCTGTGAAAATGGAGAACATTATAAAAACAACAGAAACAAAAGCAGAATATAAGGAAAAACAGCTGGATGACAGATTAAATGGATGGAAAACCAAAGCTCTGCATGGACAGCACTTGAAAAACATAGAAGGAAAATGTGATAACAGCTTGACATGGGCATGGCTTAAGAGAGGAATCAAGAAAGAAACGGAAGGTTTAATATTTGCTGCTCAAGAACAAGCACTACAAACTAATGCCATGAAAACGAAGATACAAAAATCACTGACAATCCAAACTGCCAACTTTGCAATGACAAAGTTGAAACTGTTTCACATTTAATATGTGAGTGCAGCAAATTCACGCAAACTGACAAAGCTAGACATGATTGAGTTGCTAAATTAATCCAATGGTCATTAGCTAAAAAATATGCCCTACCTGTATCTGAAAAGTCATGGAAACATAAAGTGGAAAAGGTTGTTGAAAATGAGATGGTGAAGATCTTGTGGGACTTTTGAATACAGACAGATCATCATTTGGAATACAATACGCCAGATATTACGGTTGTCGCCAAAGTGTACAACTTACTGATATCGCTGTACCAGGAGATGCCAGAGTCAAAGAAAAAGAACTGGAAAAAATCATGAAATATCACAACCTGGCCATCAAAACTACATGGTTAAACATGTAACAGTGATACCCATTGTCATACGGGCACTTGATACCATGTCCAAAATTTTACAAAACACATCAAGAAATTGCAGCTTTCTGCAATAACACCAGCAGAACTGCAAAAAAATGTGCTACTCGGAACATTGAAGGTACTTGGTTGATACCTAGTTTTAAGAAGGTACTTGGTTGATACCTAGGAGGCTGGCAGCAACCCGTATCAACCATTACTATCAGTCACTATTTATGATACATTTTTAAATGTTCAGTTGACTGAGTTTCATGAATAATAATAATAATAATAATAATGGCTGACTAACGGAATTATGGCTGACAAAGAAGAACACTGAAGAAAGAAACAGAAGGCCTGATTCTTGCAGCCCAAGAACAAGCCATCAGAATGAATGCAATTAAAGCCAGAATAGAAAAATCTGAAGAAGTGGATGAAACCATTGATCACATACTGAGTTGTTGCAGGACAATCGCTCAGACTGACTACAAACAACGTCATAACACAGTCGCTCAGATGGTCCACTGGAACTTGTCACAATACCATCTGCCTGTAGCAAAGAACTGGTGGGATCATAAGCCTGAAAAAGTGGTCGAAAATGAGCATGGAAAATTACTGTGGGACTTCCAAATACAGACTGACAAAGTTTTGGAACACAATACCCCGGATATCATGATTGTGGAGAATAAAAAAGTGTGGATCGTCAACATTGCCATACCTGGTGATAGCAGAATCAACAAGAAACAACTTGAAAAAATCACCAGATATCAGGACTTGAAAATTGAACTGCAGAGACTCTGGCATAAACCAGTGCAGGTGGTTCCAGTGGTACTCGGCACACTGGGTGCTGTGCCTAAAGATCTAGGCAAGCACTTGAAAACAATTGGCGCTGACAAAATCACCATTGGTCAGCTGCAGAAGGCCTCCTTATTGGGGTCTGCTCGCATAATCCGATACAACATGCAGTCCTAAACATTTGGGAAGTGTTCTACTAGTGATGTGTGATACGAAACCCAATATAGTCATCTCATTTGCTGTGTACACTGTCATTTTTTTTGTGTAAATAATAATAGTAATAATAATAATGGCATAGTATATTACAATTGGTGATATATTATCAGTGGGCAGTTGTGCAACATATATGTATGAATGTGAGTTTGTCTTATTCCTCAAATTCAAGGCAAATGAAACGCTTAAAAAATGAAACTAATGTGCAGAGAAAAATATGACCATGAAGAAACTTGCATACAAAGACACAATAGCTCATTATACTTATTACCATTGTATAATTGTAAAACTATCATATTTATGAAATTGCAGCTGCTTTCTGTGGCACAAAGTCCAGTCTTACTTTATGCCTGATGGGACATTGAACCACTGGCCCTGTGGTGCAGCTGTAACAATCTGGAGATGAATATGCTTAAAAATGTAAATATGAAGGTGGCTTTTAGGAGTAGCTCTTTTATTTTACCACCTTTTACAACATTCAGCATCATGGTATCAGCAGTAGAGTCCTTCACATTTTTGGGTTCTGTAATCTCCCAGGACTTCAAACGGACACTCAACATTAGAAACATCATTAAAAAGGCACAACAAGGAATATTCTTCCTACATCACGCGGTGGTATGCTACTGGTTAGTAAAAAAAGCCAACGATCAGCTGAGAGGAAAAAGAAAAGCACAGGATCGGCCCTCTCACCCGCCTCTGCGTTTTTCTTTATCCTCAGTTGATTGGCGCTGCAGATCTCAGCTGGTATGGGGAAAGCTGCATGCCGGCGTTAGGCAAAGCACGCCCACCAAGCCACGCCCACCGGTAGTAAAACAATTTTAATCCTGCCACTGCTACATCAACTCAGGAAGTTCAGAAAGCCTAGGAGCTGTTGATAAAGTTTTACAGACGAATTATGAGTCTGAAATTAGTATTTCTATGACTGTCTGCTTTGTGAAGCATCAAACAGGACATGTACAGACTCCAATTGATAGTTAAGACTGCAGAAAGAATAACTGCAACTAGCCTGCCTTCCATGGAAGACTTGTATTTTGGCAGGTCAGAAGGAGAGCTGAGAAGATAACTACAGACCCCTCACATTCTGGACATAAACTGTTTCAATTCCTTCCATGCCAAAACAACTAGATACAGGGACAGTTTTTTCCCCTCATGCCATCACTGCTAAATACCTAATTCTCTCAGTAATGCTTAATGTCTAATAACCCATATAGTGTGATTGTAGTATTATTATATATTATTTCTTTATTCCTCCTTTTATTGCTATTGTATTTATTTTGCTGTGCATGTGCACTGCTTCTGTACCAGAGAAAAATTCCTTGTGTGTCTAATCACATTTGGCCAAATAAAGTATTCATTTCAATTCTCTAGAATAGATCGATTTTAAGACATCAGGAAGAATGAAATGAGTTATACTTGACATTAATTGCATTTTGCCAGATGCAAAATATTGCAAGGAACACATTAACACATAGATGGTAAAATTATATTTTGCAACGAATTCATTTACATCAATTAAAGTAATTATAATTTGTATTTGAAGTCAGTCCTGCTGAACATAATGGAAATCTTTTTGAAATAAACATATATAATTGAGTCAAAGTTCACAAACCAATGTTACAAACTTTAACTGAATGTATTTTGAAAATTATTGTGAAAAATTGCTTTAGACTTTGACAAACACAACCATTCTCTGTGGTGTATTAAAACAGCTGTCTTCCCTGCCTTCCAAGCTCGAAAAAGCCTTAAAATCTGAGTTAATTAATCAAATAGTTAAAGTTGTGTATGCTTAATAATACTTTAGTTATAATATTTACATCTTGCCTTCAATTCAGGTACTTGAGGCATCGTAGTATACTTGCTCCTCCTATGTTTTCCACAGCAACAATCCTGTGAAGCAGATTAAGAGAGAGGAACTTGCCCAAAGTAACCCAATGTGCTTCTATGGTGAAGGCTGAAAACTAGAATCCGGGTTTCCTGCTCTTCTATGGAGCAACACTTTCCAAATAATTGTTAAAATTTTAAAGAGATAAAACATTTGCCCTGTACATAGAACATTTCCCATGGTTGGTATATAAACATCCAGCAGAAGCTTCATTTCAAGTAAGTGTACATACAGTAGGTGCCATGATCAAAATAGGATCTTAGATAAACAAATTAATTTCTAGACTTCGTATCTACAGTTATAGCATCTTACCAGCTCTTCATACTCTGGTTAGAAATCACTGACAACTATCCATGTTTTTCCATATAATGTAACATTAGTTCATGAACTTCAATGCAACCACGTACATGTCTACCATATACATAATTATTTTGAAAAAGGGGAAAGAGATTTACAACAGTTCAATTAGTGACCATTCAAAGTTACAGTAGCATTGAAAAAAGTGACTCACGACCATTTTCACAGTTATGACTATTATAGCATCCCCATGGTCATGTGATCAAAATTCGGAGGTTTGGCAATTGACTCATATTTATGACAGTTGCAGTATCTTGGGGTCATGTGATCACCTTTTGTAAACTTCTGACAAAGTCAATGGGAACACCAGATTCACTTAACCATGTAACTAATTTAACTATAATGATTCACTTAACAACTATGACAAGCTCATAAAATAGGGCGAAACTTGCCTAACAAATGTCTCAGCAACAGAAATTTTGGGCTCAGTTGTGGTTGTAAGTCGAGGACTACCTGTACTCCTCTGAGATCTCTGAAATAGTAAACTTTACATTTATTGCATGTTTGGTAAGGTTAATTGCTTTACAGGGTTCTCAATGTACTTTGGAAAATTAGTATTTTTAGATTCCTATGAATAAGTATTCTTTAAAGGTTAAATCATATGTATTTAGTATTGACTTCATAAAATATTTTTGGCAACTTAATACTTTGATATCTTATTTCTAAATGCAAGAAGGATAAATAACATTATTTGGCAGAACTGTAAATTAAGAGAACTGAATATTAATAAAGCAATATGTTGCCTTATTAATAAAGGGTATGTATGTAGGAGTGTTGAGTATGGTATGTTCCTTGTGATGTTAAAATGAGACTAAATCTGCCAAGTATTAGTTTTCACTTTTACCGGACATCCCAGAGGAAATTAAATACAATATGCTGTTAAACTCATTATGTAGCAAGTGTAAAATCAAAGACAGAATATTTACTGAAATGACATAGGCTTTTCCTTTTATTGCCCCATTTCTATTTAACATCTATAAGTTAGTTAATATGGTATTATAATATCAGTAATGTTTGAAGATGTGAATGTATTTTTAGTTACATATAAAAATGTTTATTCATAAGAGAATGATGATGAATGGGGATGAGAATGGCGAGGCTTTGGCCAAAAAACTGTTCCTTAATGTTGGAAAGACAGTTTATTCCCATTTTTAAACTTTTTGATTATTGACATGGGTTTCCTTCCAACTTATTGACTATTCCTGCAATGGAAAAACTAATCATCATTGTTCTATGTGTCAAGGTCTAATGATGTGATTCAAAACTAGATTATTGCTTATACTGGTAGTCTTCAACTTATTATCATAATTTTAAGTCAAAATGGTCATAAAATGGGTTGATTACAAGGCCTATTAGATTTTATGATTTTTTGGGAGGGTGCAGTTAAGCAATGCTGCAGTCATTAAGCAAACCAATGGTGGGTTGCCAAAAAGTGGACATAAATACTGCTTTTCAGCAAAACCATTGTAAAATGCAGCCACATGACTGGGGAAAGTTGCATAAATGCGGCCCAGGTGCAGAGCACCTGAAATTCAGTCATGTGATTGCAAAGGAAAGGATTGACTATTAGAATTTTGAATCCGGATTTTAAATAGCTCCCATGTAGGCTGTTGTAACTTTGGTCATTAAGTGACCAGTCATAGGTTGAGGACTATTTATGTAACACAATGTGCACATATTTCCTTTACATTGTATTTTTTTCTTTTTTTTATACTAAAACAAATAAATGCATAATCCTATGAACTATTAAGATTACTCCATTATTTTTTAAAAGGAAAGGTACATGCGATTACTGAATAGCAAATCCTGAACGGCTTAGTTATTTGCCTCTCCAGAAGTGGCTAGCAGGTTGTTACAGAGGAATAATGGCCAAACCGATATCCTACACGGTTTGTGGGAATTGGAGTACAGCTTCTTCCAGAAGATTAGATTTCTCCAGGCTATTATTGAATCTGATGACAGCAAGAAGATGCAAACATTGGTCTCATTTGTTTTTTCCATAGCGGCACTTTGACACCACATATCTCACACCTGAGTGTCTTAAGGTGGTGCACAGAAATGGCCTGTAAAAATTCTCAATCAAATTGGTGTATACCAAAATTGAGTTTTTCCAAAGCGATCAAGGGAAGAGAAAATTCTCAAACAATTTGCAAGAAGTTTTAGGAGATCATCATCATCATTTTAGTGATGATGGTAGAACTGTGACCGAAAAGGTTCCACAGGAGAAATTCCTTATGGGAGTTTTTCTTCAGGATTTCAGTAAAGCCAGAGAGATTGCAGATCTTTGGAGAAATAACTTTGCAATTAAAAGCCAGGATCTTCATGCAAAGAATCCCTCTCAATAAAAAAACAACAACACCTCACTTATTCCACGAACTGAAATCTGAAATGCCCTCCTCCTTTGACAGAAAAAAATTGAGAGCAATTTTTTCTTAACCGAAAACTTGTCAGGGGAAATTTCTTCGCCAGTCATTAAGTGAGGAAGCCACCGGTCTCCGACCAACCCCCCCCCCGCCCCCCAATCACATAGTCCTGGCACGGGATGATTTTCTAGTTCTTTCTAGAGCGATGCACCAACGAGATCGTTTCTCTCCAACCCAACGCCGAGAAGTGCAGCGCTAGATTCGGGCTTCTCCGGGGACATCCCTCCTCCGTGTAAGGAAATGCTGGAAGATGCTCCCGTGTCCTTTCCGGCTCCAGAGACAAGAGGGAGCTGGAAGGGAGCCGTCCAGTTTTTTCCAAAGGGGGCGACGGGACCGAGGCGGTTTGAGCGCTTCTCTTTTCCTAGCCAAGGAACTGAAACTTCTCTCTCGTCTTCATGCTCCCCTTTCCGCCCCCTCCCCGGTGCTGGTGTCGCTGTTGCTGAAGGGAAGTGAAAATGAAATCGGCTTTTCTGAGAAATGATGAAAGCGGCCGAGGCCGCCAATGAGCAGCTGCGCCCAACTTCCGCACCTCTTTCATTCCAGCCCCCACCTCCCTTCTGCACAAACAGGCCTCGGAGAGGTGGAAGGAGAGAGGTGGGGAAGGAAGGGAGGAGGAAGAGGAGGAGGAATTTCCAAGATTGGACTCCTCGCCGTTTCTCGCCTTGTTTTGCTTTCGATCTGGCGTCAGGACTAATCCCCGCCAAAAATACAGAGGAGGAATAACTTTTAGTTTTGCTCCCGCGATTTATTCCGCCGCCGGTTTTCCTTTCCATTTTGCGTCTCTTGGCAACCGTGACAACCTTGAGGAATTACATAAATACCGGGAAACACACAATTGGTAAGCTAAATCCAGAGCAATCTTTCTGATTTTTTGTTTGTTTTGCAAGCAGAAACCAAGACCCCACGACCGTACACATTTATTTCATCTGATTTTCGCCTTTTACCCATATGCTGGACGCGTTGTAACCCCAATGCAAAGGCCGTGGCGCGGGGTCATATGATTTTAGGCGCAGCTACTGGCAAGAGAAAGCAGGGCTTTTAATTTCACTTTTGGATTTGCAGGGAAGAGAGTCACGGGGAGGACGCGTTTCTCTTTCAGGCTCCGCAGTCGAGGACGGACGTGGGGTGGGGGCGGCAGGCGCGGCAGCTAAACATGTCAGCGGCTGGAACCCCTCCGGTTCTCCTCCCTCTCAGCCTGGGCAGGGCGCGGAGAAGCGGGCAAAAAAAAACTCGGAATGTCACCGCCGAGACGGTTCTCGACGGGCGGGGAAGCCCACCCCCCCCCGCAACTTTCCTTCCACCCCGGCGGAGACGAGCTCAGGGAGTTGCGGAAACGGGCGCTTGCTTTGCTATCCGCTGGCCAGGCGGCCAGTCTCCCCGGTAATCGGGAAACCGAGGTGAGCCCGCGAGCCGGCAGCCGTCGCGCCATTGCTTTCTGTTCTCGGGCAGGGAAAGGCGTGCAGGTCGGGGTGGGCGGGGGGGGAGACGTTGGCCTTCTCGATCCCCACCCTTGCAGGACTTTGGAAGCGGCTCATGGCGGGATCGGGCCCTGTCGGCAGAGGCTGCCAAGAGCGCCCCGGGCGGGGAAAGAGTTCTTGCCGGATCTCCTTTGATGGTTTGTGCTGCAAGGGAAAAGAGGACGCGGAAGAGAGGGAGGGGGCATAAGTGGGTATCGCAGGGAAGGGGGCATTTTGCTATCTCTCCCCTCCACCCCAGCCTTCGCTGCGGGCAACCTAGAGGAAGACGGCTGCAGCTCCGATCGGGGCAGCCCTGCCGAGGGGAAGGGGGAAGAAGACGGTCATTTTCTCCACACAAGTCACTGGTGCTTTGGAGTGGGGGGGGGGAACTAGGAGGGGCCGCTGTGTCAGCATAATCTCTCTCTTGCCCCCCCCCCCCCCAAAAAAAAATATCCCGCGAAGGCGGCTGTTACACAAGCCAGCTGGGTCACTTCCTTTCCTCAGCGGCCGGGTCAAGGCGTGACGTGGATGCCCGTCTGGGCCAATCGGGGAACGGATCGTTGGCGAGAGAACCGCCCCGCTTGATACTTTTACAGCTGCCGCGCTACGTCGGGTTCCAGGAAGCAGGAATGCGAAAGGCCCCAAGGGGAGCCCCGTCCGCCTCCCAGGCGCTGACCGGATGCTTTGCGAGTGGGAAGTGCGGAAGTCTTCCCGACCCCCTCCCCCTGCCCCGAAGTCTCTTAAATTTCAGGCTCCTTACGCTTTGAATTAAATACGGCTGGGAATGGTAGAGGTTGCCCTACCCAGGAAGGCTTGAGATTAAAAGCCCAGCGCATCTGTAGAACACAGATCAGGTGCACGGACTGCGTTGTCGTGCTTCAGCTCTTTCCCAACACAGGTCCTTTAGAAATGGCTCTAAAAGGATTCTGATGGTGGCTGTGCTAGATCGAACCCTTTAATGCTGATTGAATTGATGTGGGGTATCTTTCCCCATGCTTTAAGACAGAGGTTTCCAAACTTGGCCACTTTAAGACTTGTGGACTTCAACTCCCAGAATTCCTCAGCCAGCAAGTTTGGGGACTCCTGCTTTAAGACTTGCACATTTTTGTGGGTTAAGCCAGTTGTGAGAGATAGTTTGGGCCAGTGTCTTAGGCACCAGATTAGAAACTAGGAGATTGTGACTTTTAGTATTGCCTTAGGCATGAAAGAAGGGTTGCTGTTGTGGAAAACAGGAGGCGGCAAACATTATTAGGTACATTTGCCACCTTGAGTTAAATACCTCAGAAAGCAAAGCCGAATAGGACCTGGTCTCACCATGAAGACCACTAGCAAATGCCAGGCTAGATTGGAAAAAGGCTCCAGAAGAAGGGGATGGCAAATCTTATTGTTGTTGAGATAATTTGACATATCTCGAAACACACATAGGGTTACCACAGCTAAGCGTTTTGGTGGGTTTTAACTACTAGTGATATGAATGGAAGCAGCTTTGGGGATGCAAATACGGTTTTCATTACTATAAACGAAATAAATATTTTTGAGTATTGACTGTATTGAGTCTTAAAAATAGGTCATCCTGAGTTTTGTGCATTTGGATGAAACATGAAACTGCAGTTAGCTTTGTAAACAGCGATTGAAATCTAGTATTATTGTTTCCTTACTACCTTATACATAAACTGATTAAAATGCATGGAACATTAAAGTTAATGTTCTATAATTTTTTTAAAATACAATAAAATTTTATTATGAATTGATGTGCATAAGAACAAAGCCATATAATTTGCCATATCTTTTTCTTCCAAGTTGTATTTTCAATGAGTACCATTGCCTTTTTTTGTGTAGAAAAAGGTTATTCAGGAAAATTAGACTGTTTGGGAGATAAGAAACATTTCTGAAAAAGTTCTGGTGTTTTACTGACCTAAGTAAGACAACTTGTGAAATAACTGTATAATGAAATGAATACATCTGAAATGTGAAAACTGAAAAGGCAGATTTAATCTGTTTTTGTTGGAAGAAGACATGTTACCTCTGGCATTATGGCAAGATACACAGCTTTGTGTGTGTTGCTTAGATTTCATTAAACATTTTTAAGTTATGTCCTTTGCTTAAATTCCTTTACTCCATGTACAGAAAGTTTTTATGTGCTATACATGTATATACAATAGTGACATAGAAGTGGCATAATTCTTAAACAGTACTATGACTTTGTTTATACAGCTCTGGTATAAATATAAATGTATTTTAAATTGCATGTTAAAATAAGCCCTACCCCCCAAATAAGCCCTAGCCTGATTTTTAAGCATGTGCCTAATATAAGCCTTACCCCCAAAATAAGCCTTAGTGAAAGGGGTGGGTGGGGCCAGCACAGGATGCTGCGAGCTCTCACTTTGAGTCACATTTAGTTTCCAATCAATGTGGACATGAAGTTCTGGATTTTAAAGTTCTACTTGCCCTCTTTGATGTTGTAGAAAATATCCCATGGCCTTTGGAGTTTTGCAGAGCAAAGCAAGTAGAGACTTTCAGAAGCCTAGCACAAATGTGTTGACAATCTGTTGCTTCTTCTCAAGCTTTTAACTAAATGGCTTGCAGCAGCCATCTTTAAGGTGCAGTAGGAGAGAAAAGAGAAGCCATATTGAGTTTTTGTTGTGTTTTGAAGACCAAGCATGGAAACAGTGACAAGATTCCATGCCTTATGGATGGAGCAAGACTCTGGCATCTACAAACTTCGTGTTGACTGACAGACTCAGCTAAATGTGTGACACTCTTTGCATGCTTTAGCAATTGATTAATGAATGTTTATTTTAATGTAATGTTTCTCTGTCCATTTGTATAAAATAAACAATCTTTCTGGAATGAATCTTGAAGTCTTTGCAGTGTAAGTAAATTAATCTCTATGGAGCGGCTAGAATGGAAATCCTATACCTACTAAATGTGGGTGCAGTTATTAAAGGTGTTATTGTTTTTGAAAAACTGGGAATTGTGAGGTTATATAAAGTTTGGCATATTGAAAACAATGGCTATTGTTTAAACAAAGAAAAATATCTCTGTGTGGGTGAATCTTCTGAATCAAACAAGGAAATGGAATAGAATAAAAGCATATTCACTGTTGAACATGTGAAGAGATTTAGGCAACTTGATCCTGCTTATGAAGCATCAGGTTTTGTGGAACAGAGTAGAAATTGCTAGTAAATACAGAAACATAAACTTGCAAGCGTAGAATTTTCAATGCCAGTGATGCTGAAGTACAATCCATTTGGAATGATTTTTATTAATGAGGCATATTTTATGTTGGTTCTTACAATTTTAGAAAAAATGTACTTTCAAAACTGCTCAGTAGCACAGGTACAAGAAGTGCTTTAAGACCATGATTGGGGCACCAACTGACACAAAAGAATGAGTCATTCTCTCCCATTAAAGCAAGAACAAAACATCCTGTCAACATATTGTTAATATTCTTTATAGCAAACTATTCATAGCACTGAGAGCCAGTTTCATGGAACAGTTAAGGCATCAGCTAAAAACCAGGAGACTGTGAGTTCTAATCCTGCCCTACGTACAAAGCAACTAGGTGGCATTGGGCCAGTCTCTCTCTCAGCCCTATGAAGTAGCCAATAGCAAACCACTTATGGAAAAACCTTGCCAAGAAATTTCTTGGACTTATTAGGGCAGACTCCAGTAATCAACACAATAAAAGATATACATTTTCTCACCAACAGTTTTTAAAGCTTTCTCCTCTAGTACTAAATGTATTTTTAAAAGAAGCAGGGAGCTACATTTTCTATTTAAGAACATTTTTGATGTGAATGGGATAAGTGACAGGGCTATCTCATCCCTTTAGGAGGTGAGAATTCTGTACAAAAGCGAAATAGATATGCTCTCACCCCTAGAAAAACTTTTCAGTGTGTCCAAAATTTGGATTGTGCATGTTTTACTGCCTCTGGTGTGAATAGCATATCTTGATGTAATATTGCAAATCAGCACACTCACCTCTGATTGCATATAGAAAATAGGTCATTTTTCTGTCAAATTTAGGCAGTGTATTTCCAGGTTGCAGAATGAACATCGGGGATTGCCTGGACTCTTGCCATGAAAAGCATCACATATTCAATAGACACATGCCAGGAGTTCAGGGCTCCTTGATGCTAAAAATACAGTTTCTTCAGGAGGTAGTTCTTTGCCTGAGTTTGGTTTTCTGTCTGGGAAATCTGTTTAAAAACTTACTGTCTGAAAGTAATCTTATAGGATGGGTCCATGGTTCATTCCATCTTGAGGGTTTGTTCCCATCCCACCCCCTGAAAAAAAAGAGTAGCCAGTGGGATGAAACCTAGTGGGATTGTTCAGTCTAATCCTCCATGATGCTTGGCACTGAAAAAAACTTTAAATTAATCCTCATTTAGCGACTGCCTTGTTTAGTGGTTATTGCAGGTCTGTAAAGCAAAGAAAGCTGAATAACAAGCATAGTTGCAGTTTCACTTAGCATGTGCTTCACTTAATAAAGTGGCGGTTCCAATTGTGATTGCTAAACAAGGACTACCTGAATAGACATCAAATAAAAACAAGCAGAAAGACAGAGGCCTTTAACCATTCCAAGGAAGGTCCTTCTCTACATCTAAATAATTCTGCAATATCTTTTCTGCTTCTCAACAGATAGGTTTTATCTGTAGTAAGGCTTAATGTCGTCTAGGGTGTTGAGGGAAAGGTATGTATTCTATTTGCAGAATGCTGATGTCCATGCGTGGATGAAGCTGTAGAAAGAGTTTCTCATGTGTTGATGCACTGCTCATTTTATTCCATTGGTGCTTAAGCTATTAATCCCTTCCTTACAGGGGTGGGATCCGACCGGTGTAACTACCGGTTCGGTGATTTTACATTTTGCGTGCGCATGCGTATATCGTCATCATCTAGCTGCCTGGACAGCTGAGCAGTTCTGCATGTGGGTCGCAGCGGTTGAAAATGCACTTTTTTTCCTGCTTTTTCAACCTCACCTGTGCCATGCAAAGCAGTTGCGGTTGAAAACGCAGGAAATAAAGGTCAGGTAAGAGCCCAGGCGGGTGGGTGGGCCAAAACAGCAGCAGACATAGAACCGGTTCTATGCATGCTCTCTGTTTGCTGCTTTTCAGAGCAACCGGTTCTACAGAAATAGACAGAATCTGTAGAATCCCACCCCTGCTTCCTTACTGAGAGCGTGTGCTGGTCTGAAGAGGAGAGTGTGAGTTAGCACAATGGTCACCAATACCTCCCTGAGACCTGCTAAATTCTGTTCAGCTGAGATTGCCCTCGAGACATGTTGGGTTGGAATCTGATCTTATTCTGTAAATATTTAATTTTTTTTATTCCAAGTTACTATATTTTACTTCCATTTTTCGTCTGTCTTTGGTGGTAAATAAAGCAGTGATATTTGTGGTATGATATTCTTATTATTAAATCCTTGTCCAATTCTGTGCCATCATTTTGGATGATGAACAAAAATACTCTACTTTCTAGATGGTGTTTAAAAGTGACAGCTGGCACTTCTTGGTAAAAGTTAAAGGATATGAAAAAAAATAGAATAGTGTAAACAGTGAATGCACAGGGTTTGTAGAGACTTGAAGGCCAAAGTCCACTGGTTTTATTGAACATAGTCAAACTTGTATGCGTAAGACTGTCTCTTAAGTTCTTAAGCTTGAGCTGTTTGGAAAATGTAATCGGTTGGTCTAACAATTATGCCCCCCCCCCCCAACTTCCCATCCTCCTACATTAGATGCCCAGAATGTAAAATAATGTGTTTTTCAAACTTGGCAAGTTTAAGCCATGTGACTTCAATTCCCAGAATTCCTCAACCAGCCATGACTATGCTCAAAAGTTTTATTTTTTTTAATAAATATTATAAAGTGTATTGATGACACTCACAAAGGAGCTGAGAACACTGACTCCAAATCTTACCAAGCGATACTGTAACTTAGTTGTCTGAACACAATTTCTGGGAATGTGAGTCATTCTCTATTTGGTTGCAAAAGAGCAGCAACAACAGCAAAACAGCAAAAAAATCATCGTGTGAGAATAGCTGCTTAAACAGGAGGAAGTACAGTGTACCTTGTCAGGTGAAACTCCCCTTGACAGCTTTGTATATTTGTTTATAGAAGGTGTGATTAAGCTCTTAAGTGTTGATTGTGTAATAAGTAATAATGGCCTTTTGGCCTTTTGTCTTGTTTCAGAGCGGCATTGAGTAATTTTGTTCCATTCTAAATTACTTTTGAAAAGCTGCAGCCTCTCTGATTTGGTAGAAATTTACTTAATACTGTATAGTGGAACAGATACAGGATTTGGGACCTAAAATCAGTTGTCAGTCCTTAACCCAGGCCTAAATAATTTTGTGTCCTAATTATTTGAGCTGCTGAACTGAGACAGTAGCTCAGTTCAAACACAATCATTGCTAACTGTTTTACCTGGTTTACCTCTACATAGATGGTTAAATACCAGTTTGCAGACCTACTTTGTAGGTCAAACCCTAGCCATGAGGATCTTTCAGTTCATATGCTGATGCAAATGACAGCTTGTGCCAGGCTGGAAAGGTAGCAGATAATTTCTATAAGTTAGAAAAAACATGCAAGTCTAATCTCTTTAAAGGTTCATTCAGTCTGTTATAGTACTGTGGTCAATGATGTTGTGTGGATTTTTCTTTTCTTTTCTGGTAACTTCAACACAGTCATGATTACTGGTGACTGCCTAGTCCTAGACCAGAGGCCCCCAAACTTGGCAACTTTAAGACTTGTGGACTTCAACTCCCAGAATTCTGGGAGTTGAAGTCCACAAGTCTTAAAGTTGCCAAGTTTGGAGACCTCTGATCTAGACTTAACCCTTGTAGTTTTGTGGCAAGATTTCAGCACTGATTTGCCATTGCCTACTTCCTAGGGCTGAGAAAGTGTGACTGGCCCAAGCTGGTATCCAGCCATTTTTTTCTAAAACCTAAAGTAAACTGTTTAATAACTTAATGTTGGCTGCAGACTTAAGAGGAAAATAAGTAATTCTTGCACTAGGGGTCTCTTCATATTTTGTGTCTTTTGCTTCAATATGACCAAATATTTATTGCAAAGAACATTGATATGACTTTGCATTGGCAAATGGTTTCTGCCCTATAAAGAGCCAAATATTTATATGCTGAATCACCACACTGGGTTGTTTAAGCCTTTTCCAGTTTTTTTTCCACAAGTGTTAGATATCTTAATATTAAGAAAATAGGCTAAGTCTTATAAATATAAGTTCCAACATAAGCAGTAATGGTGTCTGTCTCTATCCCTATTAGGCCATCTCTGATGCAGTGTTGCTTTGAGGCCATGTTTGGTTGTATGGCTCAGACAGAAGATACTGCAGATTCTAGCTATGCCTTTGATCCGCTTGAATATACTGTATAATTTTGGTGTTGGACTGAAGAAAGAAGCCCATTGCTATCTATAGATTAAGTACAGACAGCTTGTGTGCTTCCCAAAATACTTAGATAACTGTAAACAAGTTTTGATGCAGGACTCACATTTGGGATAGGGAAGTGGGCAATGGGCAAAAGGATTGCTCTCCACACTAGTTCCATGTCTACTGCTTTGTAAATTGTCGTTTACATTTCTCAGTAGAAAGCTCAATAGGTCCTGGCATTGAATCGGCATGCCTGTTGTGCAAATTCTAGGAAAGTATTAAAAACATTTTCTATGATTAAAAGGAGATTTTATGACACGTTGAAGCAGGCGGGCACTTGAGTTCTGTAGAATTTTCTTTCTCCAGTACTTGGGAACCTTCTTTGAAAAGTACGAAGAACTGCTCATTTTACAATGGCCATTGCAACTATTATCACCTAACAGAGATCATTATATGGGACCAATACAGTGAAGAAAACAAATTGGGGGGATCTGGAAGCATACCAAGCAGGTATAGGGAATCTGGAGTCTGGTGAGCATACTTGGAACTTTGAAAGTGCTCGTCAAAGTATTTGCCAACAACAAAATTACTGCTGTTCATAATAGAAAAATATTCTCTATTTGGGAATGGGGAACATTTCATATCTGTCCAATGAACATATTAGCAGTATTCAGTGTTCATTTGTATAGTATTCATTTCTTATTAGAAACATGTTCCTTTTCAAGGGATGTCTACAGGGTATGGTAAAAAAAGCAGAATGGTTCACCCAACACTGCTATCCTAAAAAATCCTGTTGTCTGTTTTCTGTTTCACTGTGCCAATTATTCCTGTGTGTATGTGGTAGATAAAAAAATAAACTTCCATTTCAGTTCTTATCAGGAAACTGTCTTTCATAAAAGGCTCTCACTGCACAAAGCTTTTTTTATAGAGTTCCCAGTAACAATAAGAATAAAAAACAGTGAGATGTTTCTATAAATCATCTTATCTAAATGTGGGCCAGAGGAGAAAGAAATGCATATATGATTTTTAGATGGTCCTAATCCAAATTCTCTTGATAGAAAAATCCATCCCCTGCACAGTTTGTGATAGTGGAGGCTGGTGCTCAAGCTTTTAAAGCTGTGCCTTAACAAAGAAATACCGATGTTTGTTCCTCCTTTAGGGACCACAATTGGAACTGGCAATCTGATAGTTAAGTGAAGTAATCATTAAATGAAATTGGGACTGTGCTTAACAGATAATCAGAGTTGGAAGGGACCTTGTAGGTCATCTAGTCGAACCCCCCGCCCAAGCGGGAGACCCTACACTATTTCTGACAAATGGCAGTCCAATCTCTCCTTGAAAGTCTCAAGTGACGGTGCTCCCACAGCTTCCGAGGGCAAGCTGTTCCATTGGTTGATTGTTCTCACTGAACGTTTCTCCTTATTTCCAGGTTGAATCTCTCCTTGTTCAGTCTCCATCCATTATTCCTTGTCTGGCCTACAGGCACTTTAAAAAATAGCCTGACCCCTTACTCCCTGTGGCAGCCCCTGAAATATTGGAAGACCGCTATCGTGTCTCCCCTGGTCCTTCACTAGACTAGCCAAGCCCAGTTCCTGCAACCGTTCATTGTATGTTTTAGCCTCCAGTCCCCTAATCATCCTGGTTACTCTTCTCTGTACTTTTTCTAGAGTCTCAACATCTTTTTTATAATGTGGTGAGCAAAAGTGGATGCAGTGCTCTAGGTGTGGTCTTACTAAGGCTTTATAGAGTGGTATTAGTACTTCCCTTGATCTTGATTATGGTCTTACTTCAGTTTTCCTTTGCTGTATAGACCTGTGAA